>NC_040905.2:1918022-2254242 GCF_004126475.2 Phyllostomus discolor
TTAAGTTACTTGATTGATCTAAGTATTTTCCAGACCATTTCTAAGGCCTGGGCTGATTCTAAAATTCCTTTTTGTGAGTCTCAAAGCCGTGTTCTGCCTGCTTGCTCTCCCAACTTGTCGTTAGAAAGCACCCTCTCTTGCCAGGGTGCTGGGCCCCCGTACTGGGTTTCAGAAACCCTCGGAATCCACCATGGGCCGTTGGTCTTGTGCAACTGTAACTTCAGGGGAATTACTTGGGGTAAAGGTTTGTAGGCTGCTGCGAAATTAAAGTCTGCTGTAGCCCCTCCTGTGTCGCCTGGGACGGACCGGCACTGTGGGGCGGAAGGGGGAGCAAAGGAAGAGCGACCACGGCGGACGCTGGTCGGCGGGAGTGCAGACGCCAAAGCAGAGCTCTCGCTCACGCTCGGCCCTGCACAGGTCTCTCTGTTCGTCTCTCAACCACGTCCCCAGCCCGGTCCGGGTTTATTGGCTGGAGAAGGCACTGTTCACCAGATTGCAGGCATGGCAATGAACCTTTCTGGTTTTACTAGCTTAGCTTTTCAGTGTTTTATCTCTTGCTTGGGGCTCCTCTCTCAGGTCAGCTAGGGCTCGGGTGCCGCTGGGGGATGGTCAGCAGAGAGCTGGGGGCAGAGGCGGCTTGCCGGGCTGTTGCTGGGAGTGAGAGGCCCTGCGGCAAGAAGGAGGGACTCGGAGGAGCGTGCCCTTGCCCAGCGGCCATCCTGGGAAACTTGTCCCAGGAGTTCCTTGGGGCAGGTCACCAGCGGGCAGTTACAGGACAGCCCTGCGAGTCACCTGGAACCGCCCTTGGCTCATTCCATGCACCGCCCTTGTCCAGGGGGCGGGGGAGACACCAGTGCCCTGTTTGAATGTCACCGTGGCTTGCTGATCTGGGGGAGCTCGGAGCCACCGAAGTCCTCCACTGCAGTTCTAAATCCGGTTTGGAAACAGCAGAACATGTCAGTATCTGTAGCTGGAAGGGGAATGTTTGGCGCTGTGTCACTGGCAGGCAGGAGAGCAGCGACTGGGGAAGAGGTGGTTCTCGGGCCAGCTCTGGACGTGCACCAGGGGGAACGGAGCGAGACCCGGGCAGACCCTCCTGTCTGGCGTCACGGTCCACTCAGAGGGGACAGGGCCCTGGCGCAGCTATGCATCTGCATGCCGGGTGGGGGGTGGGGATGTAAAAGCAAAACCCGCAGCCCCGTGGCTGTAAAAAGAAGTATTTTTTATGATGTACTGTTGTTTAAGAGCAAGCTGTGAGTTGTGTTTAAGATTTATCCCTGTGCAGTTCAAAAACCAGAATTCTGCCTGTGTGCTTAAGCTCTTTCAGATGTTGGTATTGTGCAACGTCTTCTCCAGATTCCTCTTCTAATGTATGTTTTTTTTCTCACAATCTGTTAAAAGATCAGTGTGTGTGAGTCTCGACACTGCAGTGCCGTTCCGTGGGCTTCCTCTGACTGAGGGCCATTGCGGCTGGAAGGAGGTGCACGGTCCACAACGCAGACTTGTCTGTCACCAATACAGGTGGCACTGAACATTGCCTCAAGAGGCCCCAAGACGTGGGCATGCTCTCGGCTGCAGCCACGTTTTGTTCCATTCACTTCTGAGTTCTGCTTGCGATTTGAACTCACCTTAAACATGTAGACGTGTGCCCCTGGTCGGGCAACCAGATAGAGAAGGTAGTTGAAGGACGGTTTGAAAAAATGGCCTGTTAAGTAAGTATATGCTGCCCATGAGTCGATAAGCCAGTTTTCCTTTGGCTTGGAAAATCGTTCCAGATGAGTCCCTGAGCCTGGGATTCGGTGTGAAAAGGAGGGAGGGCGCGGTAGCGGAGTTGAAAGATCCTTCCTTCTTGATCGGCTCCGTGTTTTCCCGCACTCCCACGGCGGGCAGCTCCCGGTCTCCGCACCTGCTGGTGCACCGGAAGTGGTGAGCCAGCCACTGCCCGTGGCCGTGGGGCGTGGTGGTCCGGGCTTCTTCGCAAGCAGAGTGAGAGAAGATGTAGCAGCCTCCCTCCTCCGTGAGTCCCATGAGGCGGTCGGGGCCAGTCACGGCCGTCAGCACGGCACCACGCACGTGAAACCAAGTGTCACTTAGTCAGACTGTCACACCAGAGAGGAGTTCTCTCTTTTCCAATCCCTGAGAGGTGGCAGCACCGCCTCGCACTGAGCCCTTCCGCGGCGAGGACGTCAGCGGCTCAGAGAGCCTGTTCGGATGCCACAGTGGAAGAGTCCTAATTGTTGCAGTTCATGGTGAATTCATGGCCGTTTACCAAAGTCAGACTGTTCGCTTCTTTGCTCAACTGGATGCGGTTCAGCTCGGTGGGGCCACGCTCACCCCGCGCTGCGCCTTCCCTCGACTGCGACCCAGAAACGAGACACTGCCGCCGCAGGCTCTGAACGACCGTTTCCCACGTCGAACGCCCCTCACCGCTCCCTCCTTCCCGTTCTGCGGGGTCTCCAGGTGGACCTCCATCCTGTGGCCTTCTGCTGGACACGTCTTAAGTTGCTACGGTTCCTTTTACAACCTGTGTCTGGAAGCGTGACGCTCTCGGAATGGTCCGACCGGCCGTAGTCTCACCTGTCTTCTTTCGGGCACAGCGTTTCCCTTCAAGCCCACAGCCGCGGTACCGTCGGCCTGGACTGGACCTGCTGTGGAAACACCCAGGGTTTTAAGTTAGGTCCCGCCTGTTCTCTTCTCCCACGGCCGATGTTTGTTTTTTTATTCCAGGTTCCAGACATTACCGTAGTAAACGCCATTGTGTGAGTGCTGGCTCATTGTTCCAGCTTGTCAGGAACTTTCTGACTTTTTTTATTGTCATCCAACAGATTAGCACTTTCTTTCATCTCTGTGCCATCCGTACATCTTGAAATGATACCTTCCAAGTTTTTACTCAGTTGGAATCTGTAAACCTGCATCAAACTGTCTGCTCTGTGCCTGCCGCATGCTGCCTGCTGGGGGCAGCCAGCGGGCTGAAGTGTGATCATTTCCTCCAGCGTGCGCAGGCTGCGGGCAGCAGGGGACCTGCAGCCAGAGGCAGCGCAGTCACCCTGTGACCGAGGGGCTGTGAAGCGCAGCGAGAACCCAGGTGGGCCGCAAACCCCAGAGGGCCCAAGCCCTCCCGGGCTGGCCCGGGCCCGAGAGGTGCAGGGTGTCGCTGTGACCTCGGTCACAGTGACGCCTGGACGCTGCTGTCTGGTTTCAGCGTGTCTCTGCCTTTACTGCCCAGGCCCGTTGGCAGGACACGTGTTACGTATCTTGCTGAAATGAGCTCCTACTGTGCTATGCCCAAGATGGGCCAGCCTGGTGAGCCAGTCCAAAAGGGGCTGAGGGTTACTTCGGAAGACTTATCGCTCATGATGCAAGTGACCCCATGGTGATTCATGATGATTTCATTTGTAGAATCTGGGGTGATATGTACCTGTCTCGGTCTCCTGGTAACCTTCCTCCTATCCTTGGTCACAGGATAGTGTTTCGCATGGTGCCATGCTGACCTCCGGGCGTCCCTGCTGTCATGGTCTGTGGTCGGTCTGGATTCGGAGCCCGGACTGTCTCCCAGCAGCCCGGTGGGCTTCCTGCTGTCTGTACGTCCCGCCTAGCTTCCTCTGGGTTGAAAATCGCTCTTCGTATGCCCTCGCTGTTGTGTGCTTTTCTTCCTCGGCTTAGCTGTCCCTAACACTCTTGCAAACATAAACTCATTCCCAGCCTGTAGTGTCCTTTGTCTTCCATGTCATTGGACCCTCCTAGAACTCTGTGGCTCTTTAGGGTGGCTGACTGGTCTTGGCTGGTTTTCACCTCCTCCCCTTCCTCCAGTTACTGGGTCGAAACCTGCAGTCCAGCATAAATAACTGTCTCTGGTATTACGGTCTCTAGGAAACATGTCAACCATTTCTTCTCAGATGGTCTCAATTTCATTCTGAGACGGGCTCTTTATTGTTTTCTCGGCCTCCTTTGCTGTGGCATTGTCCCCCGAATAAAGTAGCAGTTTATTGGGACAACTGGGGACTTTGTAGCGACCTTGTATTGAACAGCATCGCACTCCAATGCTGTGACTCATCCAGCAGTACAGCTGTTCCTATGGGAACTAGGGCAGTTGTTAATAAGTGATAATGCAGGAAGTAACTCCGTGCTTCCTGTACTCACAGCTGCACGCCTACTTTTGCCCACCCCGTTTACCTGCTACAACACTGGACAAGTCACAGGAAGTGATGTATTTGGCCATGGACAGTGCTCATCTGGGATGGCCGGGGTGTGCCACTATCGCTTCTCGGGGTTCTGTCGCTAACCTGGCCCTTCTCCGGACTCATTTTCTCCGTACACCTGTCCACACTCCTACTTCAGGCCGATTTGTAATTTTGACTCTTTCATGTGGCTTGATTTCTAATGATCAATGACAAAAGAATTTAACTCTGTTCCTATGTCCTTGGTAGATACTTCCCAGGTGCCCTGCATCTGTGTGGTCCTATATATTTCTATATATCTGGCACTTAGGTATCTACCCTCATTTTTTTAAATAAAAGCATATATTTTTATTGAGTTTCTGAATACTTCTTTAGATTAGGTATTGACAAACAAAACTCAGGATCAAAACATTTTAAGGCCTTTGATAGTACATGGCGCAGAATAGTTCCATAGCCAATCCACACACATTTATTCTTGTCGGGGACACACCCCGTTGTCTTTGTCGTGGCGTCTCTCCTGCCACAGATCATCACCAGATGGTTTAGGAAGCTCAGCAAATGAAAAACACTCCATATCATTTTCATTTACAATGCTTTCGGTAACCGAGATTACCAATTTTTGTTTGTATCTCCTTTGTAGTCGTCTCTCTGTGTCTGTGCTTTTGCTATTTAAAATGTGGCTATTTTTAGGTGCTAGTCATTCCAGGTGAATTTTCAGGTTGAAAGAGTTGCTGAGATGATGTGTTAAATTGCCTAGTAATTTTGGAAAGAATTGAAATATATCTAGTCTTCCCATTTAGAAATACGGCATTATACTTCACGTGTACAAACATTGTGTCTGTGTGTGTTATACAAATTTTGAGATTTTTTTCCAAATTAGCATATTTTATTGGTATTGCATGGATTTTGAAGTGTTTTCAATGTTGGAGTAAAAAGATATTTTAAGGCATCTTAATTTGTGATCACCTATGGAAATCATCAGTTCCACATTTTCCCGTTAGTTCTGCTGGCGCCGTGGGTGCACCGCCGCCTTCCCCTGCGAACGGGCCCAGGTGTGCCTCCTGCCTGGCGGCCGGGCCTCGGACGTCAGCTTCCCGTCTCGCTGTGCTCGCTGGGACTTGGAGAACAACGCTGAACAGTTCTGGTGCTGGCGGAGCCACATTAATTTTCACATGCTCCGCACCTCGCATAGTACTTGGTGTTTGAAAGACTCGCAGAAGGTGTTTGCTAGAGTGAATTTAGCTGTTAAAGAGCTTTGATTCTAGTCGGCCAGCTAAAAACAGTACACATAAATAACAGTACACACAATAAAACGTTATACGGCATCATTAAAGCCTACAGATAGTAAAGTGCTCTGGCTCGTTAGTGGGGGAGAGAAGAGACCATGTACAAATGCCATAAAGGGAATGGCTGTCACGCAGGACTTGAGACGAGAGGGTGCTGGACAAGAGAAAGACGGGGAGGGAAGGAGAGTCCTGCTGCAGAGGGCGAGCCTGGCCTAGGCGGAGCCCCTGGGAGACGGGCGGGCCAGGTGGACAGGTGAGCAGCGGTTCGTTTTGGCCGCTGTGGAGGCTGCACCCCTGGTGCACCAGCCAGGAAGGCCGGCAAGGGCGATGGGGCCAGGCCGTCGGGAGCCTTGAATGGCAGGCCAAGCTCCCCACACGTTTCCTCATCATCAGTCTCGTGAGAACTGTGCTGTTTTAGTGAGACGCGGGGATGCACAGAGCCTGCCTGCTGCCGGAGGCGATGGCGGGGGGCGGGGACTGTGCCCAGGCCCACGACCCCCACCCGTGGCTGCAGGGCTTCGGCATAGCCCTCGTCCTTCTGGGCCTTCCACACAGAAGGAAGGGGAGGTTTCCTCAAGGCCTGTTCCCCCCCCCCCCCCCGCGACCAACCCCTTGGGTGTCAAGGTCAAGCCAACTTGAGCTCTGTGCCAAGCCAGCCACCTCCCGCCCCTGTACACACAGCTGCCCCCTTGCTTGTCCCCCTGGCCCCAGGTCCCAGGTCCAGCACCAAGAGGCGCACACATTTCCTGTCCCTGCAGGGCCGTGGCCTTTCCCTGTGAGAAGAAGCTGCAGTCTACCTGCGTCTCTCGTGTCCTTCCCAGGTCAGGGTTCCCGAGGAGAAGCCCAGGTGTCTCAAGTGTGTGTCACGGCACTCGTTCTGCCTGACTTGCTTAGACCGTGCGGTCCGTGGTGGCAAGATGGTGGCCACATCTTGGCACTGAGGCAGCTGCACTTGTACATGGCATCCTCCCACGCTTAGCTCTGGTCCCCTGGTCAGCGAGCACGCCTTCTCTGGTCACTCCTTGGGGAGCTGGTGTGTGGCTCTGAGACAGTCCCTCATCTGGTCACCGAGGCATTGATTATTGACCAGGATATATGCTCGTAGGTTGAGGCTGTGTATGTGTGCACGTGTGTGTATTGAATGAAGTTTATAGTGAGGCCATCATTTTTCTAAGGAAGAGATAAACTTGAAGGATACAAACCAAAAAGTGGAGGTGGGGCGGAGAGTGTATCTTTCCTCTCCAAAAATTATTTTCTGTGTGTGAGCTAGCCACGTGTATACAGGAGGAACTACTTAGAAGAGCAACAAGTCTATCCTGATGTGTGGAAAACAGTCCTTAGGGACGCGGACCCTGTGCCAGGGTGGCATACTGCACGCACGCCAACCTGACGACTGTTTTCCCTAGTGTGGACCAGGGCGTGAAAGGACCGAGTGTCCCCGTGAGTCAGCTGCGAAAATAAGTCCTACCCTGGTATCAGTCGTTCAGAACAGTCAGCGTTTTGGAACCCTGCTGCATACCCAATAAACATTTCTCCTCCTGGAGTCTTTTCTGTCCCCAGGCAAATGCATTCTTTAACGATCCCCCATCCAAACGAGGCGGAGACGTGGAGACGGCAGGCTTAGCGTTGCTCTGCAGGTCTGCCTCTCTCTCTGGGGTGCGGTCTCCGCAGGAGGGAGGCTGCACGTGGGAGGGAGGGAGGAGAGCGTGACCTCAGGCGGTGTGTCCGACTCCTTCCCGCTCTCTCTGGAGAGCATGCGCACCGATTCCTAGTCTTCCTGTGCGGTGCCCCTCTGCACAGCCCCCTGCCCCCGAGTGCTGGAGGACACACACACACTGACATTTTCAAGTTAATTAAAACTGATTCCATTTCGAGAGCTCCACTTTTCTCCCGAGGTAACTGAAGACATCTCAAAGCATCGAAGACGGAAGGCCGTCTGCTGGTGTAGACATGAGTTACACGCGAAGAAATCTTTCTAATGGTGTATGTGATGGCGTGGGCTACTCTTGTCCTAACATACAGTCATTGTGCAAAAAGGAGGTCTGGTCCCTTTAAGATGACATTGTAACGAATCATCCAGCTTCGGTTAGAAATGGGGTGGCCCTGTCACCAGCGTCCCCTTGACAGTGGTCCTCTCAAAGCACAGGGACAGCTCACTTCAGAGAACAGATGAGAAGGGCCTGTCCTGCCGTAGAAATACGCTCAGAGAGAAAAGGAGTATTTCAGACCAGATTATGAAAGGAAGAGAGGAAGCAAAGAAGAGAACTGGAGACCACATAAAAATCTGAGGCTGCTGATGCTCAAATCCAGGGTCGGATACTTGCCGTGTTCTTTTATTCTTCCATTCGCTTCCTAATCAGCCTAATCAGTGATTATCGAGGGCCTGAGTCTGTGGAGACATCCGGACACACAGTGGGAACATGCCCAGCAAGGAGGGTCTTGGGAACTTTGAGCACAGTTGATTCGGAGAGCTAGGGAGACAGTCACCTGGTGACATCGGTCTTCCTTCATGGAAGCCACGAGAACGCTGGGACAAAGTGGATTATAAACAGCTGCAAGAATTCCTAAGAAAAAGAGTGCATTTTGTGCTCCAGTGTGTTTGCGTTTTTCCTATTCTTTATTGACTTCGTTTTATCCGAAAGTAGGCCTGGGTGTACAAAATCTACAAAGAGCACCGGCCTAGGAGCGGCAGCCCCGCCCTGACCCGTCCGTCCTCCGCTCTCCCCACTGCAGCCCAGGAGCCGCAGCACACCTGCGCCGGCGTTGGCCCGTTCTCGTGTCCAGAGCAGAGAGGAGGGCCGTGTGCAGTGTGACGGCGGCCCCGAGTGCACACCTGTGTGCATGCCGTGTGTCAGCCTTGTCGACGGCATCACTCGCACACACGAGACCAATTTGTGTGAGTGACCGATTTGTTTTTATTAGAAAATACGTGAGTGTCAACCTAATGTCAACTTGGTCAACGCGCCGCCGTTTCTCCAGCCGTCTATCTGGCTGAGGGCGTCGGCACGGAAGGGGCGTGCGCACGCACCCCAGCGGGCGGGACCTGTGCTGGGGCTCGGGCAGGTGCGGCAGCGAAGCCCTGGGGCTGGGGGACACGAGACGTGACACAGAGGGACTAGGAGAGAAGAGGGGGTCCCCCCCACGTAAGCCGGGGTTCGCTTTCCTCACGTCGGCCACACTGGACGCTGCACAGGGACCTGCCCCCTCTGCCTCTGCCAGCGCCTGGCGGACTCTTACTCCCAGGCCTCAGAACACAGGCCAGCTCCGTGATGCGCTGCGTGGTGGTGGCAGACACGGCAGCAGCGGGCCACACCGAGTGAGCAGGCGGAATGCTCCAAGCACCACGCCGAATGGGTGGTCTCCTTCAATTCCTATAATGCTGTTGGGTGCCTACGTATTACTGTTCTGCTCCCTTTTGTTGCGAGGGAGACTGAGGCCTAGAACAACCACGCTGAGCATCCAGGTCGGCATGCTGACCTGCGGCGGAAGTGGGCTTCGAACCCAGGCAGCCTGACTTCGGAGCCCGTGAGGCACTGCGCTGCAGAGCTAGCCCGCCTTGGGGCCCGAGCCAGCCCCGCTGCGCCGCCTCCTTACCCAGGGATGCTGTGCGCCGGATTCTGAAAGAAACGGAAATTTTTCTGCAAGCTTTGGGATGCGTCTGATCCCTCGGCGGACAGCTGCCCGTGTTTACTCGTGGTTTGTGATGTCCACGGACTTGTCCAGTCACAGAATTAAAATCACAGTGTGTGTTTGTTTAAATTGAACGGTGGTGTCGTTCACTACTGTGTGCTCACACCTCAGCATGGGTCCCCGCTGCACTTCTGGGTTCCGTAGGGTGGCGGCAGTAGCGTGACGGCCGGTGCAGCAGAGGCGACGGCCCACGAGGAAAACCTTGATCCCCTTCGGGGTCTTCGTGATGAGCGTTTCTGTCGGGAGTGACGCGGAGAATGGTGGAGGGAGAGGGGGTGCATGTGGGTGGGGTAAACACGGTGGCCGAGTGGGGCTCCCTCATGGCCCTGTGACTCTAGTAGCCGTGTGCCCGTGACTGTCTGGGGGTCCCGGCAGGGAAACAGCGGTGAGGGTGCAAACCCCTGTGAGTGGCTCCCTGTGAGTGTCCGGGGTTGCCGTCTGGGACCCCTGTGGTTCAGTCCTGCTCCCAGGGGCCAGACGTTCCCCAGTGTCCGTGAGTCTGTGTGCGTCTGGCGCCTCATGGTACCTCGGTCTGTTTGGGCACACACTGCAGAGGCTCGAGGTCGCTAGAATGAAACGGCTACTTTTCATGAGTCTCATAGTCTCTTCCACATACTGACGATAGTGGCCGCTGCTCCAGAACCTCTCTGGGGTCTCAGGCCCTTCGTTCTCTGAAAATGTTTGAGACCCCCCCCCCCCCCAAAGGGTGTTTGTGTATGTGACTTTTGTATATCCACACTTGCCATGCTGTAAGTTGAAGCTGGTCAATTAAAAAAATATTTTTAAGTTCCTGTAAAAGCAACACTAAACCTTCCACATCTATGTAAAGACATGGTTTTATGAAAACTGACAATTTCCTAAACAAAAATGTCTGAGAAGATGGGCGGATCTCTCTGGTGTCTGACTTTGTCTGTGGAAGACGGGATGCTCATCCCTGCTTCTGTGTGTGGTCTGCCGTTCAGTGTCCTGGGGATGGAGCGGAACACCCAGCCTCGCAGAGACAGGACATTTGGAAAGGGGGTGTGTTTTAGTAGCCTCTTCAGACAGCTGTTGACAGTCTTCGATAGTCCACCGAAATCCTTCCACGAGTGCTGGCTTCCTAAGGGCCGTTGGCAGCGTGGACTCTGAGGGCCACGCCGGGGACCCCGTCGGGCCCGGGCGTCCCGCGGAGGGCACTCTGCATCTGTGTGCGGCTCTGGGCCGCCCTGCGGCTGTCCGGGGAATGCTGGGTCAGAGGGTTCTGCCGATCTTCTGTGTGTCGACACGTGTTGTTACAAACATGCACGTGTTGATAGCAACACCCGTTTCACCGCCGAGGAGCTGTCGAGACCCCAGGGGCGAGCACAAGTTGTCCAGAAGTCGAGTTTTGGCCTGAAAACACGTTTTCTCACTGACAACAGATTCTATCAGCTCTTTTCCTTGAAGTTGCAGGCGTGTGCGCTCATTTTTGAGAGGAGTGTCTGAGGTGCTCGGGCCCGAGGCATCACGGCTCGTGGGTTGAAGCTCCGAGTGCAAACGGAGTCCCGGGAAAGGGGGACGACCAGTTTGGGTCACAGCCCAGTGGCACAAGTTCTGTCCCCAGAACAGCCACGGCTTTGGTCTGTAGCAAAAATGCTTTTTGCCTGCTTTCCATTTCATCACACAGAATATAAGAAAAGGTGTGTCGAAGAGCTAGGTTAGGAAAGCTAAGCATTTTTCCTGCCTCACGAGGTTCATCCGCAGGCGCCCCTGGCATTTTCCTCCCTGCACGTATGTGGTGGACTAGGGCGCAGCGGCTCACGGGGGTGTCCGGCCCTCGGCCTGCGGGCCGCCTGTGTCCCAGGATGGCTGTGAGTGCGGCCCGACACAAAATGGTAAATTTACTTAAAACGTGACCAGACTTTGTTGTGATTATGTATCGCAGTGTATCTAACGTGTGGCCCAAGACAAGCCTTCTTCCTCCAGTGCGGCCCAGAGGCGCCCACAGGCCGGACACCCCTGAGGCTCAGGAGCTCGGCGCCGATGCCTCTGTCTGTGCTAAGTCACCTGCAGCGTGTTCACTTTGCTTTGAGTCTTCCATGAGAATGTCCACATGGCAAAAATAACAGATCACATCTTAGCATAATAATGAAAATATTGTTGATCTTGAGGCCTCCTGAAGTAAGCGAAACTATCTCACTTCACAGAATGGTGGTTCTGTTTTTGCTGCTCTCTTGTTCCTGAGCCGACAGCTGGTCACTGGCCTGCACGTGACACTTGCGTGCTCTTCAGGGAGGGGAGCTGAGGGGGATCCTACCTGTAAACCCATACCCCATGCTCCTGGGCACCGGCCAGGCCATTTGCCATCAATCAGCCAGTTCCCTGGGTTCTTTATGGGGGGCCGTGCTCTGGCTGCTGGGGTCCACAGTGCCCAGGGCGCTGGACGGGCGCGAGTGCTGGGAGTCGTGCCTGGCCTTCCAAAGTGGCCCCGGCCAACCACGGCGGGAGGCAGGCGATGAAGACCCCATGGCTCACCCCCCAGGGTTGGCTCCTGGTCCCTGCACGAACAAGCTCAGGAAGCGAGGGTGGCGGCCTGCTGCTGCAGGGCCCGCCCCCTGCGGGCTCTGGGTTGCCGCCTCCCTGCTGGCTTGGTGGTGCCGCCCCAGCCTTCACTGTCCATGCTCCGCTTGCCCTGGGAGTCCGAGGGGAGGCCCGTCTCAGTGCCCTCCTCCTTTTCCTTCCCCACAACGCCTTCTCACGGGGGCCCCTGAGCAAAGACATCTTTCTCGGGCTGTGCAGTCGGCCATACGTCCAGGCGTGGGGAGGGCACCCATGTCTCCCTGTAAAAGGTTCATGAAGTCTAGAGGTGGGTGGTAGCGCTGTCCTCAGGAACACAGTCAATGGGGGGTACACAGGGCCCATGAGCAAGGCCAGGCCGCCCCAGGCAGTGCCACGGGGCTGAAATAGCCTCCTAGAACCTGCCGTGGCCCACTCAGACATGGCCTGCCCTCCGTGGCCACCCAGGCGGTCTCCACGTGAGCTGCCTGCATGTCCCGGCTTGGACCCCACCTTTCCTCTCGCCGTCTTCTCCATGTCCCACACCCACCTGCTCCGTTCCTGCTCCACGTGGCCCGCAGCCGCACCCTCCCCATCAGAAAGCCTTTCTCCTCTCCTCACCTGGAGCCTCCTTTAAAGCCTGCAGACCTTCCCGCAGGTATGTCTGCTCGTCCACGGAGAACATCCCGTCCCTTTCCATCGTGTCGGAGCCCCTCCCTCCCCGGTCTGGGTGCGGGCCGTGCAGCCCTGGCGTGCGGAGTCCACACTCTGTGTTTGTGACTCGAGTTAGAAACGCCGAGACCGGGCACAGCCGACTCTTCAGCAGGAAGGTGGAGAAGAGGGACTTTTCCCAGGAGCAGTGATGCGTCGTTCACACGCCATGGAAGGGGCAGCTGAAAAGGGACGGCATCTCTCTCTGGGTCCGTTTCATCTGCCAACACAGTCATTGGACCTCATTGTCATTTCATCTCATGATGTTCAGGCCCCTTATTTGCTCCTAAATGCGGCGGATGAAAATGGAGTTTTGTGTTGAAAGAGATGACCTCACAATTTGGGTTCCCAGTCCGTCCCATGTATTTCCAACAGACAAGTGCCCTTACCACAGGCCGCCAGCATCTCGTCTTTGGGCCCCGCTCCCTGGATGCCCTCCAGGCTGTTGGCCCCGTTGGGTCCCTCGGATGGGTCTGCAGGCCTTGTTATAATTAGAATTACTGGAACCGAGAAGAATAATGGCTTCTGAAATAGTTCTCATAGGTCTCTGACTCATGTACAGTTAGGTACTTAATAATTCCACTCATTGAATTAATTGGCTGGGACATTCTTTTGGACTTGTTCCCAGCATAGGTGCTTAGGTGCCTTTCATTCGCACAGGTTCCTTTTTCCCCTGATGGCTTTTGTGGTGGTAGAATTCATCATTCAGCTTCATCATCTTTCTGCCCAATGACCCTTCCATTTTGACCCCATTAGGTGCGCCACCCCAGGCACGCGATGGGATTGTTTGGAGGCTCAATGTCCTCGTTGGTAAAATGAGAGTGGAACGGCACCTCCTCCCAGACTGTCTCGGACAAGTGCACCGATCCGTGCGGAACACTTAGCACGGCTGACGTTGATTTCAAAGCCGCACGTGGTCGGGGCGGCCGTTGGCTGGCTGTGGAGGTGGAGGTTGGGCTGTGAGCACTTAATGAGCTCTGTGGAGCTTACAGGGAAGCCTGTTGCATGTATTCGTATTACATGGAAATGGTGGGCTTCACATCCTGTCAGTGGAATTGTGATCGTCTTATGTGTGAATACACATGCAGACGGTATTTCTGTGGCTTTGGACATTTGCTGCCAGGTCGCACTGCCTTGACTTTTGCTCCCGGAGCTGGGGGCAGTCCTTGAGCATATGGCTGCTGTCTGCACGTCACTCGCAGCAGATGCTGCTGGCGGCCTGTGCCGGCCCCTTGGCTGGGCCGGGGCGCCCATCTCCCAGCTGCTGTGGGCGCAGGCTGCTGACGACTCACACCTGTGCCCCTCTCCCGAGCCGGCTCTTGGCTGACAGCACCCGCCCCGACCCAATGTATTTGGGAGGCCCTGAGGTCCACCCCTGCGGTTCCCCAGGGGGCTCGCAGCTGGGGACTGTGAGGGGCCGTGACCGCCCAGCCCCCTTGCTGCGGCCTGGACTGAATCTTCCAGTCTGAGCCACGCCGCAGAGCTCCCCGTGGTGTCCAGCCTCGGCCAAACTCCCGACACCGTGTCTTTGCTCTGCTCCTTCTCCCAGCCTGGTGTGAGTGCTGTCAGCAGCCTGCCTTTCGTCACACGCAGAGGAAATGCCATCTGACGTGCCGCCCATGGGGGCCTGACCTACGGTGCTGGACCCCTCAGCGCCCCTGTTGCTCCCCCAGTCCCACCACCACCCGTGCAGCCAGTTCCCTGCATCGCGTCGCCTCGGGCTGACTTCCCTCCCCTCCCCTCCCCTCCCCTCCCCTCCCCTTCTCTCCCCTCCCCTCTCCTCCCCTCCCCTCCCCTCCCCTTCCCTCCCCTCCCCTCCCCTTCTTTCTGATTGACTTTGTTTTCTTGGTTGGACCCTGCCCGACAGGCAGCAGCCCTGCTCCTGTCTCGTGTCTTTTGCTCATTTAAGCTTCCTCAGCACCAGTGCCTTGGTCTTCCCATAGCCCCGTGGGTTTCAGAATAGCGCTCTGGGAACACCGGCCTCTGCCTTCTGGGGGTCGGCCTCAGAGCTAGAGTCGGTCGAGTCCGCCCCTCAAGCTTGCCGTGGCGTCCCGTGAGCTGCTCTTTTGAAAACACTCAGCACTGTGCCTGGAATGCGGCACGTGCCGAGTCAGTGGGCACTGTTGGTACTGCTGCCCCTTGCCTGAGGGGCTCGCCCGCTGGGGATGGGGGGGGGCTTCCTTGCTCCCAGAGCCCCCGGGGGACCTCTCGCCCGGCACGTCCTTCCGCAGGGTGGCGGTCTGCACTCGCCCAGGCAGCCCGGAGCTGTCCCCTGCCGTCTGCGGTGCCGGCTCACAGGGGCGGACGGGACCTGGTCACGAACATGCGTGGCCTTTGCTGGTGTCTGCAGTGGAAAGGCCCCGACCCCCCCCCGTCCAAAGTCAGGCTGCCGACAGATGCCCCCGAGTGCAGGGCTGGCACACAGCACCCCACTCCCACTCTGGGTATCCGTGGCCTTGGGTTGGCCAAGTAGTCTGTCTGTATGGTTTTTTCCATCAAATAAAAGACACGTTTTTCTCTTTCACCAATAACTTTATTGACTTGGATGTTTTGAATATGTCAGCTATCTACCATCTGGTAGAACGTTGATTGTTCTCAATTAGTGTCTCGATTTGATCGCTGTTAACTTCAACTGGCCTACCCAACCACGGAGCATTGTCCAGTGAGAAATCTCCAGCACGAAACTTCACAAACCTCTTTCGACACATTTGATCAGTCACACCACCTTCTCCAGTCACCGCATAAAGCTTGTTTTGCGTTTTAGTTGTGTTTTTACCTTTCTTAAAATAATAAGCGTAGTATGCGGAAAATGTTGCATGTTTTCTTCCATCTTCAATATTTAAATAGCTACATAAAAACTCACCAATTCTGGTAAGTTTTCTTTTAATGCACGCTGATATGACAGCTGTCACAGTGCAGTCTAACAAATTGTTTTGAATGAAATAAAAGATAACTAAGTGCTACCAGAGCCATCGTACACCGAACGAAACTTTTGGCCAGCCCAGTACTTAGCGCAGTGCGTCTAGTG
Source organism: Phyllostomus discolor (assembly GCF_004126475.2). Taxonomy (NCBI): domain Eukaryota; kingdom Metazoa; phylum Chordata; class Mammalia; order Chiroptera; family Phyllostomidae; genus Phyllostomus; species Phyllostomus discolor. Next base: position 1,933,430 of record NC_040905.2, read on the forward strand.
GGGACTGAGACGTTCGGCGGTGGCTCAGGTGTCGTCTCTACGCGTCTCTACGCGGTGAAGGTGTGATCAGATGCCCTGGGCTGGGGAAGTACCTTGATAACCTAATTGTGTTATACGAGCAAAATTAGAGCTCCTCTCCCCACCCCTAGATGCATACGTCACAGATCTCCACTTTGTGATCGACTGCGTGCACGGATGACCCTTAGTGGGCTCACCTCTCCTGGCCTCGGTTTCCCCAGAGAGCTGGACTGGAGAATCTCTGAAACCCCTTCTGGTCTCCAGGTCCACGAAGCCGACTTAGCGTACGACTTCATCCCCTCATCCCCTTGTTCCCCTTGTTCCTGTGTTGGTCGTTGGGCCTGGCACGGTGCTGGGTATCGGGAGTGTGGCGGGCAGCAGGACATGGCCCCGGTGGACGCGCGTCTCCACGTACTTGTTGTCAGCACCCCGTCATCACAAGCCCACGGGTGTGCTCGTTGCCCAGTGGGGCCCTGCGGATGCAGGTGGTGTGCCAGTCGTTTCACTTCCTCCCACCAACGACACCAGGCAGCCTGGCGGCCAGCCTGTGCTGTGGAAGGTGTCGCCAGGCTGGTGTGGGTGGCAGAGGGAGAAGCCCCGGTGCACGGCTGCTTTAAACCAAATCTGTGAAGAGCGCCCCTTGTTCAGGACTGTTCCACAAGCTCTGAAAACGTCCTTTTGCTGAGAAGCGTGTCTCTGGTCAGAAAGGCACGGGGAGGGATTCTTCAGCTCCTGCGTCTCCCTCAAATTCACGTCCATTCATTGGCCCGAATGCCTCCTTTGTTCTCAGCAGCCGTGATCTCTGCTGTTACTTTTTAAAAGCTACATCAGTTCCCAACAGGAATTAGTGCGGGGAGCGATTCTCGCTTGCCGAAAGCTGTTTTTAAAAGGAGGATTTGTTCTGCTTTGACAGGGGCCGACCATATCCGGAAGTACTGGAGCCGCTACTACCAAGGGTCTCAAGGGGTGATCTTCGTGCTGGACAGCGCGTCCTCGGAGGGCGACCTGGAAGCGGCCCGGAGCGAGCTGCACTCGGCGCTGCAGCACCCGCAGCTGTGCACCCTGCCCTTCCTCATCCTGGCCAACCACCAGGACAAGCCGGCCGCCCGCTCCGTGCAAGAGGTACGTCCCCCGAGCGGATGGCTCCCGTCTCGCTGCGGCGCGTCTCCCGCCACCATGCCCGTCATTGGGACGTGTGGTCGTGCTGTGTTCGACCGTGACCCCCTGGCTTTCGTGGGAAGCCTGTGTCGATCTGACAGGAGTTACTGTCGACGTGCCTGGTTCCCCTCAGAGACTGACTTTTTAACTATTTACCAAAGTGAGGGGACTTGTCTGGGTATTTTCCTCATCTCTCCTGCAGGGCCGATGGCCTGGCAGTGTCACAGTGCTTCACCCCACCACCTCCTTAGGTCCTTCTTCTGTTCCCCAGCTCCTTGAGGGATGCGCCGTGCGTCGCCATGCGCCCCTTGCCCTCGTAGGCTGTGTTCCCGCCCCTCCAAGACGCTCACTGTTGACTGCAGCAGGGGTCCTGTCCTGTGACCAGCCAGGCTGGACACTGGGCTCTGGTCTCGCCAGCCCCGTCCCGTGCCCGCCGGTGCAGTTCACTGTGGACCTGCTCTTCAGCATCCTTCAACTTCCTGTCTCGGCTGACACCTGTCCCCTGAAGGCGGGAGACTGATTCTCTCTGATCCGTGGCACTCGGGGGATAAGACGTGTAGAGAGTTTCCCAAACCTACACAGTGGTGAATTTTCATGTGGGTGCAGGGACATGAGGACACTGGGTGCGTCCCCCTCCACCCATAAGGGTCCGGATGTGTCCCCCCAGTCCCCCAAAAGTTGCGCACTCACTCTAATGGCTTTGGAACCAGAGGGCTCACGGGAAGGACTCGGCTCTCTGGTTTGAGAAATGAATGAGAGGCCAAGGGTGGGACATGTGCGGTCTCTCCCTCCCTCACACCGCGTGGGACCTGCGGGCACGTGACCGTGTTCCCGTGGCCTGTCTTTTCACCTGCGAGGTGGGAGTGAGCAGTGTCGTCAGGAGGAGTGCGTGGGGTTGGTCTGGATCGTGCGCGCTGATGTTTAAAGTGCTGAGTGTTGGGGTGTCCTGTGCAGAACATCTCCACTCACGTTTCAGACAGACGGTTACCAAGGCAAGGATTTCTTACTAAACAGAACGCACGTCCTTGAGTTGTCTCATTCAGCACTAGGTAGTTAGCCCCTCTTTCTTCTCTAGGTTTTGTGACATACCTCACAGGTAATCTTAAGTGACTGAAATAAAAACATAGCAGAACAAATCTGTCCTGAGGGCCGTGATGTGCAGACCTTCCCAATCTGTGCCGAAGACCTTGGTAAATCTCAGCTTCTCAGCACCAGGATTTTGTCTGGAGCGTGGACATAATAGTATGTAATGCCGGGTAGTTACGAGTGTTGAATTACTTTGTAACTAGAGGGTGCTTTGTGAAAATGTTACTGTGAGTGCATTGTGGGAGACACGGTATATGTATGTGTTACAGAATTCACAAACAGTATAACATCTTGTACAGACATAATCTGTAACACATAGGTAGTAAAACATGTAACGTGAAGTAGATAAAATACAAGTGACATTATAACTTCAGATCACTGTATTCAAATTAGGAGCAATAACGGGGACAAAAATTTTGTTTTTAAGTTTAAAAAACTGTGTACCTGCTTTCTTAGACACCCTGCCGTGGAAGCTAGTGTGTGCTCTGACCCTAATGTACGGCCCGTGGGGACCCGCCAGGGGAAGTCTGGCTGCGACGGCGAGGGAGGGAGGCAGCGTCCAGCAGCCGCGAGGCCCTTCAGGGGACACGCTGCCTGTGGGGCGCCCGGTGTCCCGGGCAGGGGCGTCTGTCTTTGTGATTCATCTCTTCCCAAGACAGAGACTGTCCGTGTGTAGGGACCCCAGATTTGATATGAAAATGTGGATTCTAGACTTATGTGTGCTGGAGCGTACGTGGCTTTGACCTTCGTTTTTATGTCCCATTTAAGTGAATTGCCCTCAGACTTCTTGCTTGGGGTGGCATTTGCAAATGCCACCTTGAGGACTGCTTTTTGTGAGCACCTCCCCTACGAGTGTGCGTATACGTGCTGCACGGAGCACAGTGCGACCTTGAATCCAGCCGGTGCACACCTTCCGTGGCAGATCTGGAACTGAGTCAGGAGCTACGGGAGGGCTCGTCCTGTGGATGTGGGAGAAAGGGAAGCAGCAGCTTCCTATTTTCCCCTTTGCCTGAACGGGAGAGGTTTCTCACGGGAGTCTTGGGATATCTTGTGGAAATCCTTCCAGGAATGTTTTAGGAATTAAATCAGTACCTTACTGCTAGCGTAAAGATTGAACTGTGAAACCGCATCGTAACTTCTTGTAAATAGTAACCTCCAAATGCGTGGGAGTCGGCCCGGGGAGAAGAGGGAGAGCAGGAACGGTGAGCCGGTCGCACGTTACTGGAAGCACGTTGAGAAGTGGTTGTGTGTTTACTCCTCTGGGGTCCCTTAGCAGGAGCGAGCCCGTGCCCGGGGCTCTGCTGCTTACAGACATTTGTGTCCGTTTGCACCTGCCCGTGTGTGCCCGTGGTAGGATTTCCAAATGCTGACATGATGGTGTTTTCCCTGGGAATTTCAGGCGAACTCCCATTCTTTGAGAATCAAGGAAAATGCGTTCAGTTTACCAGAAAGCCCCGACTGGTTCTTCTTCGCTGCAGTCAGGGAAAGGCGCGTCCCAGGGGCTCACTGAGTCTTCCCTGCCTCCTGGTGCAGTCCATACATTTGGTGCTCGATGCGTCGTGCAGAAGTATCGCCGATAGTTCTTCTGACACTGGGGCAAAACTTGAGGAGTTCACCAGTCATTTAATGTGGATACCGCGGTACTGAGTGCAGAAGCCAGCGACGTCCGAGGGGGAGAGCGCTGAGCTGTTCTTTGGGTCCCAGCGGAGGGCGAGAATCGTCAGGAGGTCGCACGCACTGGGTTCCTCGCCCTGCGCTGGGAGCGAGCGCGGCCATGTGTGGGTGGAGGCCCAGGTTCGCACAGAGCGGCAGTGGTTGGAATTGCTTCGTGAGCCGCAGACAGAAGGCAACATGCCCGATTACTTTATTGCCCTTTTGTAACGCAAGTGGAGTCTTGTGCTCTGCAGTTTCTCTTTCTGGAACACGCCTGGTAATGACCCCGTGCAGCTCGTTTGAGATTTTAATGTCTTGAGAATTGATAGGAGAAACTTTATTTTTTTTTTACACAAATCAGTTTTTTTTTTTTTTTTAAAGAAAACAGCAGAACACTGGGGAAAGCACCCTTTACGTACTGTCTATAAGCCAAGCCATCCCTGCAACAGATGTTTGCTCTGTCCGCTTTGGGGAGGCGCGGTCAGCAGTTTTCCAGAATCTACTTGTAGCTGTTTTTTCTACAGACAACGTAACGTAGAAATCTTGTACTTATGTCATGGGGCCCACTTGACTCCGTAGGGAAAACGCTGGTCTAACTAAAACGATAAAGCTTTTAAAATGAAAATCATCTTCAGGGTAATCGGGTTGGTTTGTTACTTGTATTGAGTTGTAATTGCATCTAATTCGTTTTACAAGCCCCAGAGGAGAGCATGCTTCCGTTCTGAAGTCGTGCGGTGGATCGGGAGGATTTCACCAGAGGTTCAGTTCATGGCGCAGCCGGTGAACACGCTCCTGCTTTCCCTCCGCACCACGCGGGCCACCGTGCCGGCCACCGCGCCCGTGCTCATTTCCCTGGGCACAGCTGGCCGAGGCTGCCGAGTGACACGCGTGGTCCGCCCCAGAGAGCTAGTGCGTCCTCTCGGCAGTGTCCCCTGCTCTGGCGTCTGTCCTTCTCTGTAACCCGTCAGTGTTTAACTGTCAGGAGTGCTGTGGTCACTGTCGGTCCCTTTTTTTTTTAATTAAAGCAAATGTTAAGAAATAGGAGTGCTGTGCAGCGCAGACCTTTGCAGTGGAATCATAAGGTCAAGCGAGTCGACTGCTTGCGTGGCTCACTCGCAGCACAAGCAAACCCAGCTTCTCCTTGAGAGTGTCAGCATGAAAGTTAAAATTTGTGACCCAGCATTTTTCCTTTTTCACACAGTTGTAGTTCAGTTTATGATGTGGAGCACATAGAATGTGCCGGTCTCTTAGAAAAGAATAGAACATAAATGCAAGAAGAGTATTTGCAAGTCTTTCTGTCATGATGTAAACATTACTTTTAGACCATGTTTTGTTTGGATTATAAATATTCATATTTTGAACAATATGAATATGCTTTCAATATTCAGTGTATCATGAATAATTTATCTAGTTCTCACTTTTTAGTCTATAGACGTCTTCTGAAAGAGAGTGCTAGAATGTGTTTCGTGTTATCTGACTACCACACTTAATTATAATAACCTGTTTGTTGATAAGTACTTCTGCATTGTGTACTTTCTCCCCTTCCTGCATAGGGTCTGAGAGAGTTTGGAGGAATTAGAAATTTCGGACAATGTTGATCTATAGACAGTAAGCCTCTAGATTAAATTGTTTGTTTTATATGCTGCTTAACAGTGAGCAGTTCCCTCTTGGCAGCTCTGTGAAGTCGCAAATATCTGATTTTCCACAAGTTTTTTATTAGAAAATGCACAGCAGTGTTTAAATCACATGAACTACTTAGCTTAACGTTACTCTCTGTGCACGGAGAGAAACGCGAGCGCGCGCGAGTGTGTGTGTGTGTGTGTGTGTGTGTAACATCCATTGTAAAGTATCCTGCACTTTACATCTTCGGAGTCTGCCAAGTCCCGTGACCTGCTTCTTGGCCGAGGTTTAGAATACTGATTAGATTTCACATCGAGCAGCGTGCATGCCTATTGTGTGAGCGGTTTGAAAACTCCCTAATGGGACGTACACTTACTCTAACATGATATGAGATGCAAATTATTTTTCGTCCATTCCTTACAGATGTACTTCTCTCTGCTGCAGTTTAATCTTGGGGAAACAATTAGGGGTTTGGAAGTCAATTTTCCACTGAGTGACTCAGTGATCTTCTGAAAATGTTGACTAACTTTTGAGAGAAGCCGAAAAAGCAATCATTCTGATAGTCACAGAGTGTCGTTATTGTAAATATATTGTAAAGAGCAAATTTTAGCTGAGAATACTCAAACAGCCAGAGTATTTTATTTTTTGTACATTCAGGGAATTTTTTATATGCATCCTCTGAAATGTATTTGTGTATTTGGTCATTGATTCTGAATCTGGCCACTTCAGTGCCACCACACGAGGGATCTCTGTGAGCCCGCGCTGGGACCTGCCAGGCCGTATGACAGATACCAGATGCCGCAAATTGACCCAGCTCCTGCCAACAAACACGTTATGGGAGGAAGGTCCATTCTCTCAAGAACGTTATGTAGGTGGGATAACAAAGGAACACATCTGAAAAGATAGCATTGTGTGCCCCATGGAGTTCATTTGTGTTCTAAGACCCCCATTTCTTTCCACTTTCTTTATGGAGTCCCATGCACATCTTCATTTTATGTGAAGCTGGCACATTTTGGGATCTCTTCTGAGTTCTTATTCTTACTTAACTCCCCGTCCAGGCATTTCAGCGCCCAGCGCTCCCACCTGCACCCTGCAGTACCTCTCGGGGCCTCTGGGTTGTCCCTGCCCCCGGCCTCCCCTTCCCCTGACCCTCTGCGCGGCCCAGGAGGCACAGGCTTCCTGCCTCTGATTCCTCCCGGAGTCCGACGGAATGCTGCTGACCTTATGGGTCAGCGCGCCTGACCACCGAATCCCCTTCCTCACTCGTGTGCATCGACCCCCTCGCTCCCTCCTCCCGTTGCCTCGGGCAGGGGCCCGCCTGCCTCCCCCAGGCGCCCCGGCCTCGTCCTGTTGTCCCAGGCCCTCACCGAGCACCTTGTCTGTCTGCCCCTGAGTGTTGTGAGTGGCCGGCGGGACGGGAGTTCCAGCTCGCTTGTATCCCTGAGCTCAGTAGATGTTCTTTGAATGAGTTGCTGCCCCTGAGTCTGATCACACACGCTCCTCTCCTGCGTGGCGTCCCCACCTTTCCTCCGAGCTCCTCCTGTCTCTCTCCGCCCACTCTGGCTCTTCCGTTCCATCCTTGAACGGAAATCTCCTTTTCTCCTGCAGCAAACCCGAGCTTTAGGTACTGGGCCGGGCCAACATCTTGTATGACCCTTACCTCAAATCATGTTCCTAGTTTAAAAAAAAACTTTGTTAATTACTGTACTTACAAATATTTCCATATATTTTTGTGTAATTGCAGTGTGTTTGTCCACTTGAGGGCTTGGCTTACAGCGGGACCGTTTTCTTCCCAACCCCCTCCCTAGAAAGGGGCAGGGCGTCTTCGAATACATTGTCATCAGCTGCTTCATTTGAACTGTCTAGGACTTACTGCCGTGGCCGGCATCCCCAACGGCCTGCTGCTGGGTCTGTTTCCCATGTGGAGGGGGCAGGTGCGCGGGGGGCTCTGTGGGAACAGGGCACGAAGCGGGTGAAGCAATGAATTCAGTTTAATAAAAACAAATGGTGTGCTGTGATTCATAAAGTTGTTACATCGGTGATACTTCGGAGGATTTTTAAAATTACATTTACCACTGTTTCTTACTGTACATATTTAAGGAAAACAGTGTTATTTTGCTTCCCTGTGGGTCTTTTGGAAGCAGAGGTATCTGAGCGGCCGTACTGGCGGACCTCACCCTCTGTCGGTGTGCCAGTGTTGTTTCTCAGAAGCAGTGTTTCATTAACGCTCACTCGACAGGGTCCACACGTGACTCTGCAGAAGGTCACAGGACCACTTTCTTGGCCCTTAGGTCTCTTTATTATTTGTTTGTATGTTTATTTATTCATTTAGCAAAAGAAAACTCAGTTTAACTGCGCATTCTGCAGCTTATGAAGTTAATAAAACATTTGTTGAGTTAATTTGAGTATTAGACACAGAGTTAACGTAAGGAAAGTGCTTTGAAGATAAAAAGCACAATAAGCATTAGTTATCATCATTAGGATAATTATTATCATTATTATTATTACATAGTGTCTGCTCAGAAACCCCTGTGGCTGCGCGGGGAGGCCGAGGAGCGCTCAGTGGCGGTGCGGCGTGCAGAGCTGAGGGCGGGGCCTTGCGCACCCGCACCGAGGGCTCTTGTTCCTGAACAGATGCGGGGGGCGGTGCCCGTCGGTTCTCCCCCCTCACGAAAAACGGACTTCCTGTGGTGCTGAAACATCAGAACTCATTTTGAGGAGTTTGCATGTTTTCTTATATTATTTTTCAAAAGATGTGTGAGGCGTAAGTGCAGGTCTTCTGAAAGGGTTCTGAAAGCAGAGGTTTTGATTTCTAAGTAGCCAAAACCCTTTAGTAGTTCATTATTTTTGAGTTGGATAAGGCTCAAATTTATGATTTTTAGATACTAAAAAAAATGGAGCATAATTATGGGAAGGAAATATAAAAACTTCATTTTTATTGCAAAAATGAAAACTGGAGTTATAAAAATAAATATAATTAAGTACACAAATGACTTCCTATGAGATAATTTTAAGGAGGATTCTTTAGATTACTCTTTAGAAAGGGGACTTCAGGATTAAGCCAACTTCCTTACAAGATGCTGCAAAAATTGTCATCACAAGTCAGAGAGGAAGGAAATACTGAAACACGTGCATTCACAGGCAGACGCAGGGGCGCTGAGTGCACAGCCAGCCTCGGCACCGGGAGGACGTCGGTGACAGGCCTGCAGAAGATGCCCCCTACTCTTAGGGCGGATCAGGCCGGAAGGGTCCGGAGAGCGCGGGGAGAGAGGAGGCTCCTGGAGTGAGAGAGTCTCGGTGGAGGACCGCAGGCCGTGGGAGACACTGGGCGATGCAGGCAGGCGGCCCCACCTGCTGCAGACAGAGCCCTTCGGAGCGTGGGGCCGAGCCTGCCTTCCACGGTGTGGCTGCCGCAGAGGGAGAGAGGGCCCCGGAAGAGCCGCTGGCCCAGAGACCAGCCGACAGACTGCACGCTGTGACTCCAGTGCGACCCGTGGCCCGAGCCCAGCCGGCTGCATGCAGCCTGTCGTGGGACAGCCAGGTGGGGAGGGAGGCAGACGCCCCCCGCTTCAGAAAGCCAGTCCGTTCCTGGCAGCGGCTCCGAAGCGCTCTGCTGAGCTAGCATGGGTGTGGCAACCGCACAGTTTGGACTTTGTCCTGTAAGAGTAAAAGCCTGTAATGAAAGATACCCGCTTTCCCCTTTTGAGACAACAGAGCACTCTGCTACTCAGACACAGGCATTTTCTCCTTCCCACTTCCTTTTCCTCCTTTGCCTGTGAATTGCACGCGCCTCGGGTGGAAGGAACGGTGAGCCAGGCGTGTGCGGCGGTGCAGACGGCGGTCCGCGTGGGCCCTGTTCTGTGCACGTGGGCTCCAGGTGCAGGTGAGTGGGCCCACACCCGCATGCTCTGTCTGCGGAGCCTCCTCTCCCGCTGCTTACTGCGAGGTAGAATCTCATTCTTTTACTTGATCCAGTGACATCTCTTCGTGGAGAAGTCCATGTTCAACCAGGAGCACCTCTGTTATTTAAATATTCACATCACCTTGAGATTTCTTCCCTGACACAGAGGCATCAGCTGGGTCCCGTGAGGCTCTGACACAGACTGTCAGGATAAGTGAGGAGGCGTCATATGTCGTCGTCCCCCCTCGTCTCCCCTCCCCCCCCCGGGGGCTGCAAAGGTCTTGGCCGTGTCGGCTTCCAAAGCATCTGAGAGCGACACAGGGATCGCCTTCCTCTGGAGAAAATCTGAAATCTAAATATGGGCACATGTAAATCTTTGATCAAAAAAACATCTTCTACCACTCAGTTGTGAAGGAAAAGAGACGAGCAGGGTTTCATTTTTGTGAAGGCCAGCGTTCAGATATCTAACCCGTTTGAACGTAGGAATTCAGTTGTGTCGAACACAGTGTATTACTGGGTGAGTGTAGTGCGTCTTACACCCAAAATGAGATTGGGGTCTTTTAAAAAAGCCCTTTCAGGCGAAGCTCTTCGACTGGAATTCTGCGTTAGGCAGTAGGTAGCTCCATACGGTGACTGGAGTCGGTTCCAACAGTGATGCCTTGAAGCCACCTACGCCTCGCAGGGAGGTTCTGTGTGCGACCTGTGAAGTCCCTGGGAACTTGTGGGGAGAGCACAGCGCGATTGCACGTGCAGGATTTGTAATGAGGTGTGTGTCTCCAGGCCGTGGTTATGAGGGGTCATTTGTCAAGCTCCACACGCATTGCTGTGGGAAGGGGCCCGAGCGGACCCTCCGGGTGGCTCGTGCGGAGTTTGGACAAGGAGAACCACACGATGGCGAAGGAAGGAGAGAGCCTGGCAGCGGACCCCTCGGCTGTTCACGGCGCTGACGCAAAGCTCGGACGTCATTAGAAGGGTCCCGAGAGAGAGAGGCCAGAGCGGGCCTGAGGTAGAGGCTGTGGGACTGGCCTGCTCTGAGTGGGGACGTCGTCACTGGCGGCGTTGCCGCCGACGCACAGGAGCAGCTCGAGGTGCCCAGGCAGTGTCCTTAGGACTACCTTTCCTTGCTGTATGTGAAGATTTGCACTGTGCTTGGCTCTAGGCTAGTTTTATTTAAAATGGTACTTCTCAGACTGATTGGACAATAAAGTCTGAGTCTTTGAATTATTGAAATGTGTGGGTGGAGATTCATGAGTGTAAAGAATTGCGTGTTTCTGCATGTCTTGGGCAATAAAAAAATACCAATTTCTCAAATTTCTGTATTAGCTTTGTTCTTTAATTACAACTCAAGTTTAGACATCTTTCTGTTTTTCTTTAATTAATAATGGCTTTGCAATGGCTTTTATATTAATAAGCAAATTAAGTTCTTTCTTCGGTTAACCAGGGAAAACAGACTTTGAGGTGAAACGCGAGATCACCAGACCGTTGGGCCTGCGGTGGCCGGCAGAGTATTTTCACCGATAGAGCCGTCTCCGCTGCCCCTCACCAGAGGCGCCCTTTTCTTCCTGTGGAGTCGGACCCGGCCAGCAGAGGTTTTGCTCTGGGGAACGCAGCCTGGTTTTAATGATTCTGAATGTGTGGTGCCCTTTCTTTAATTATTTAGCTCTTCAGCCCCACAGTGTAGGTGCAGAAAGTATAGAATATTTTGTTTAATCTGTAACTCACTCCATATGAGGCGCTAGACATGGCTTTTTTGGTAAAACACTAGATATGAATCTGTGCTTTTCAGGCTTCATCTGTTAAACATGGAATACAAAAATTGTTGTTCCTTTATAGTTCTTCTTATTTGGATTCCAGTTAGTCAGAATTTTGCCATATGGTTCTTTCGCCCTAATAAAGCTGAACTAAAAAATGCACGCTGTTAACAATGTCACATTTCTAAGATGCGAAAGCGAGAGATGTGGCCATGGTTCCCAGGTTTCCTTTCACTGGAATTGTTTTCAGAATAGCCACTCTCCTCCCATGCAGTGGGTTCGGAACGGTGCGTGAGCCCGTTTCCAACGGTGGGTGAGACTCGGGTGACACCGATGGCGGGTCAGGCCGGCACGACTGACATCTGCCCAAGTGTGTGTCTGACGCTTTCCTCCACATTTCCATGGGTGTGGCGCAGTCTCTGAAATTCCACGCAGTCCTGTTTCGATGAAAAACCCAAATGACTGCCCTGGCTGGTGTAGCTCAATGGATTGAGCGTGGGCTGCGAACCAAAGCATCGCAGATTCGATTCCCAGTCAGGGCACATACCTGGGTTGCAGGCCACGGCCCCCAGCAACTGCACATTGATCTCTCTCTCTCTCTCTTTCTCCCTCCCTTCCCTCTCTAAAAATAAATAAATAAAAATCGTAAAAAAAAAAAAACCCCAAATGACCAATAACGGGACGTTGGCACACTTGACGAGACAGCACAGGGGAGCGCGGTAAGCGGGACCCCCTGTCCCCTGCGGACGCCCGCTCCTCTCTGACTCACGGCTCGTGGCCATCAGCCAGCCTGCTCAGCGTAGCCCCGTGAACGTCAGATGGATGGAAACGCCGTTAGTGACTTTCCCTTAACAATGTAGGAAATATGGACTGTATGTTAATGAATGTAACTGTCTTAAAGATGGTGCTTCTGAGATAGTTGCAGTGAGAAACTGTAATCATTTCAAGAAAACTGATTTTAGTAATTTGGTCTCTAGGCTGTTACCATGAGTCTCAGATAGTTTATGGAATCAAATGAAGGAAGGGGATGTATAGGAACCCCAATTCTGATTTCGTGAGGATTTATTTACTTGCATGTGGCTATGCATCTAATGAGTCATGCTTTCATTATGAAAAAGTTTCAAACATATAGGTAAACACAGTGAGTACAACAGGAAGACTCACCCGCACATGACTGATGTTTAGCGAATATTAACATTTTTACCGTGCTTGTTTCAGATCTTCTTTTTTTTTTTAAAGAAACAAATTATTACAGGTGCATTTAAAGCCCCTTCCTTCGATTCTTCAGAAGAGTATAATTTGGAGCTGGTGTGTGACCTTCCCAACGTGCATTTTGATACATTTAGTGCACAGGCGTCTGCAGATGATACACAGTAACGCTCTGGGGGACAGAAACAGACAGGAGTGGTGTCTCCCAGCACAGCATGTGGTCGTGCTTCTGTCACTGTGTCTCTAGCGTTGTTTGCTTGCTGCACATAAATCGAGCTGATTTGTTGTCACTGGTTTACTATGTGCCAAGGCATGACTGTGTCATAATTTTATTTATTCATTCTCTCCGTGATCACGTTTTAGGTGGTTTCTAGGTTTTTGAGGTTATACAGAAAGTTGATGAATATCTTTGTACATGTTCCCTTGTGTATGTGTGCGAGCATTTCTCAGGTGTACCCATGTGAAATTAGAATGACTTGGTTGTAGGTTGAACACCTGCTGAACTCAGTGGGTGTGTGACCTGGCACTTCAGATTTGGACAAAAGACAAATGACAAGACTTCGCGGTGAGAACGTAGATTTGCATCTTTCGTGTTGTCGACCCACTGAGTGAGACTGGGCCAAAACTTAACTCTGTCTCCTCCTCTGTAAATGAGGGTGGTCCGAGAACCCTCCTCAGCGCAGATGGGATGGAGTGAGGATTGAATGAGGGTGGGGCACCCCGAGTGCTCCTCACCGCCCCCCCCCACCCCACAGGGGTGTCATGAGGGTCACAAGGTCACATGGCAGTTACAACTGTGTGTGGCATGGTGTCACGTCCGTGCGTGTGGCGTCCACAGAAACGAAACAAACTGCAGTGCAGGCGCGCTGCCGTTCTGCACCTCGGAGGGAGCTCAGAGAGGGCGCTGCAGACACGGGACGTGAGGCCAACAGCTGCAGAGGCCATACACAGCCCCTGCGACTGCCGTTACGCTGTGCAAGATGACTGCGTGTACTTGTGTTCACGTGTCCTTGGCTCTCCTCGGACACTCTTTTGTAAACCATCTGCTGATAAAGTGCACCTCCCTCTCACGCTGTGAGGAAGCCAGGAAAACCAGACCTCCGGGCGATCCTTGCTCGTGAAGTCTGATGCTGAAGCTGGTCCTTGACGACGTCCCAGGTGTGGCCTCTTGCCGTAATTTTTTAACACGTCGGTGTGGCAGTACGCTCAGTGAGTAGCTTTATGTTTCTTTAAAAAAGCACAAAAGCAAGTGGACAACACTGTGCTCCACCCCCTAAAAACGAGGGGGGTGCTCGGACCAGCCGGGGCTCACCCGCAGGCACCCGGCGCCCGTGAGCCCGCGGAAGCCCAGAGACCTGCCGTGGTGGCCTGTCACGTGTGTGGGCTCATGATGGGATGGACGGGCCTGTCGCTTCCTCTCCACGAAGACTCGAGGGTCCCTCAGATTCTTGCAGAGCGCTCGTCGTGCCGACTCTGACTTTCGGGCTCCAACAGGATCTCCTCGAGCCTTCAACGGGGATTACTGGGCATTACTTTTATTGCTTTGCAAGTGTTTTTGGAAATATTTAAGAGTTCTTCTAAGAACCGGATTTCCTGCAGTGTGTTTTCTTTGGGGGGACATGTGAAGGCTTCGATGTGGATTTTCCAAGAGCCCCAAAGGTAGCAGCCCAGAGGGCCGTCCCTGAGACGAGTTCTTAATCCAGGGCGAGCGCGGGGTGGAGGAGAGGCCCCGTGCACGCCCGCGTCCCTGGTCACGGGTCAGCCCTGCGTGGGCCTCGGACACACTCGGGTGTGCTTCCCCCTCCTTCCCAGTTTCTTCTGATCGTCAGTCTGGGTGCCTCCATGCTCCAGGTGTTCGTTCGTCCCTCTGCAAGGACAGAGTCTTGAACCGGAGCTGTCCTTTGGGGACCCCGGGTGGTCCCCGCTGAGCAGCCTGTGACCTCAAATCTATAGTCTGCTCACAACTCCCTTTATCTAATGAGGTCCTTCTCAACCTTTTTCAGTCTTTTTTTTTTAGTATTTTTAAAAAGATTTTACTTATTTATTTTTAGAGAGGGAAGGGAGGGAGGGAGAGAGAGAGAGAGAGAAAGAAAGAAAGAGAGAGAGAGAAACATCAATGTGCAGTTGCTGGGGGTCGTGGCCTGCAACCCAGGCATGTGCCCTGACTGGGAATCGAACCTGCGACACTTTGGTTCGCAGCCCGCGGTCAGTCCACTGAGCTACGCCAGCCAGGGCTCAGAGTCTTTAATATCGTCATATTAAAGTACAATTTGGGTATTTCTAACAAAATTTATTTAGTGGAGTTGTTCTTTTTTTCTCTTTGACTTTAAGAGATGGAAGTACATTTGCTGTGTTGTAGAAAGGTGTATTCCCATCTCCATTTTTAAGGAGATGTGAATAAAAGCCTTGTAAAGACGAGTTATGGCAGAAGCCAGAAGTTGGGTGAACGTCAAGATCAATGGGTGTGACATCTGCTGAGGCAGGTGGGAAGTGTCAGGAGGGACCGACCGGCTCTGTGTGGCACACACGCCTCCAGGCCCAAGAACCCTCATGTCTCTGGGGTGACGGTCTGAGACGCCCTTCCGGCATTCGCCTCCCCGTTTCATACACTAGACCCTGCATGGGACTCCTCACTCCTGACGCCACCTGAAAACCACACCTGCCCTTCAGGATTTGGTTTTTAGATGCATGCGTGCGTGTGTCCATATAAATTGACATTTAAAGTAATCTTTTCGTAGCGGACTCTTGGTACTCATCAGGATGTGTTCTAAACTTTTCTCCGACAGAGAAGCCACTTAAACATTGTGTAATACCAGCATTTAAGAGAGAAAAGGGTAAGTCAGAGTCGTTTTGTACATTTTTCGGGAATCACCCTTTTGTGAAGGAGAACGCGCCTGGGAACAGTGCCGCGCCCCCAGACCAGACCCTGGTGAGCGCCCCCTGTTCGACAGCGGACACTGTGCTTGGCGGTCCCTGAGCACTCCGTGCCCTGTCCTTGTCGGCGCTGCGGGGCCGCCCGCGGACGCCAAAGCCCAACTTCGTGTTTGCCCGTCACTGGCGCTTTGTGAACCCTCCCTTCCTGTGTCCACGTTCTGTCGTGTCTGTGAGATGTGCGTCTCACTGTGAGTGGGACATAACTGTGACGCCACAGAACTTGTTAAAAATACCCCAAGAGTGCGTGAGTGATGTCTCCTTCTAAGCACAGAGGCTTTAAATCTGTGACATGCTGTGTTGCAGAAAAAGGGATAAGGCATGCTTTGGATCTCGTTTTCCTATTTAACGTGTATCTGGATTTGAACATGGGCGCCACTGGGAGATTGGACAGGGCAAATGTCGGCTGGACGAGTGAATCCCTGGGAGGGGTTCTGTCGGGACCGGGAGCCCAGCCCAGGGCAGACGAGGAGGGCCTGTGCGGCCCGGGGACACAGGGCCGGGGCAGCAGACCTCCCCCAGGCACTGCAGCAGAAGCCTCGGAGGAGCGGCAGTGCAGGAGGGCCGCCTTTCTCGAACCCAGGCGACCACAGAGGCTCTGTCGCTCAGCAGGGCCCGCCTCCCTCTACCTGCGTGGTCTTCCAGCTTCCTGAACGTGAGCTGCACTGGAAGGCCTCCGTGTTTCTGGATTGTTTTTATGAAAATTACTTTCTAAGTCATGCTTTGTTGCCTACTCCATCATGGATTTGTCTGGGGACTGGGAGTGTCTGCTTCATCCCTCCGTTCGTCCTTCCATCCAGTGTGCACCCCCCTGGCGCCTGCTTCCCGTCCCGGCCGGCCGGCCGGCCTCGCTCTTCACCGCCGACCGGCTTCACTCCCGACGGTGTGGAGGAGAGCAGCCCGGGCCCCCAGAGCCAGATGCCCAGAGTTCCAAACGGGTTTTGGCAGCACTTGGAATGAATGCACAGCATAGAACCTCGCAAGAAGACTGCTTTACTGTGTACATTGCAGCCCTCGAAGTTCTGGGGCGAACATGTATCGACTCCATATCCCAGCAGTATCTGGAGAGGGAAGAAAGGCTTCAGCCGTCCGGCCATCAGCAGCGTGGAGCTAGCCTGGGGTGGGGGCGGGGGGCGGGGGGAATGTGCGGAAGTGTGTCTGACTCGGCACGTCTCGTGTTCCAGAGCCCCTGCCAAGGCCTGGCAAGCCCAGAAAGGCAGACGCTGGCACGTTCCCCACGCCCCCGCCCTCCGCGGTGGCCTCCCCGTCAGACGCCTGTTCCGGGCGCGACCCAGACTCCCGGGCCGAGGCCCGCGCCAGCCGGCCCCGCTGCTCTCCCCTTTTCCTGTTTCCTCGTCTCTTCGTCAAGTCCTGCTCAGCCGTCGGTTCAAGAAATGCCCCGGAGGCTGCTGCCAGAAAGCGTCTGCCCTCCTTCCCGGTGGCACTCGCCCAACTGTCAGTTGACAGGTGGGCACACCACCTGGGGACAGCTCACTTCCCGCCCGGATGGAGGCCCGCAACTGGGCACCGCGGCAGCTGCTCCGCAGACCGTCTCTGACTCCAGGCTGCTCCCCGTCCCCGCGCCGCGCCTCCTCCCCGTGCTCGGGAGGCTCTGCATCTGGGGCGCGGCGGGCGGTTCCCCGGCTGGAAGCTTCCAGCCCTTCAACGGTGCGGAATAAAGCTCTGAACCCGGGCCCGGGCGTGACTGTGGAATTTGAACAGGGACCTTAGGTTAGGAAAACATTTCTGTTAGCCCCTGCCAAGAGGCTGTGTGGCTGCTGTTGGCAGCGATGACACTCTCAGTGGCTTTTTCGCCTCTCCGTGGCACCGTCTGGATTTAAATGTACTTTCGGTAGATGATCCTACATAGAAGTAGTACCTTCCAGATTTCCCAAGTGTTGAAGAAGCAGTTTCCGTGTGGTCTGGTGCATTTCCGAGTTTTATTTCAAATAGAAGAAATGTGGAAGTGGATTCCTCTGACTTCCAACCTAGCACTTACAAAAATTGGAGGAAATTTAATCGAGTGAAACTTGTTTCTCAAATAAGAAAATACCAGGGTTTTCAGTCCTGCCTTCCAGCCATGAAAAGTTCGGGTTACGACAGGGGACGCATTCCCCTCGGTGACAGGGGTCTGAGAGCACCTTCTTGTCGTCGCCTCTCAAGTCTGTGTGACGGAGCTCAGGGGCCCCGCGCCCTCCTGCTCCAGTGGCTGCCACGGCACACGTCCCGCTCCTCTCAGCAGGTTGGGGTTTGGTAACAAATGACCCGCTCCTTTTCCCCTCCCTGCCTCCCTTCCGTGAAATTTGTGGCGTGTGTAAAAATGTGCCGCACATACACATGTGGTTTGAAGAAGGGGGTTTTGAAGGCCAGGGCTCTGCCACCCACGGGAAAGCACAGAACCGGTGGTGCCTCCTCCGACTCTGCGCCCTCACTGGGGGGCCCCCCCGCCTCCCCACCCAGTGACACGGCCGTGTGGAATTCCGTGTTGCCGTGTCTTTGTGTTCTACTCCTGCCACCGGTGTGTACGTCTCCTGATGACCTGCTGCGCTGACTTTCCACCAGGGCACCGCAAGAGTCTTTACAATGTATGGCACCTGCCCATGTTTTCAGGGCCACTGACCCGTCTTCCCTTAGGTTGTCCAAAAAAAAAAAAGACAACAGCCAACACAATAGCCATCCAGTGTGAGTGAATAAAAATTATACCTATTTTTTTGTCAGACCAGCAAAAATATATGTATTTTGGTGAGCTGCTGCAAAATTTCAGTAACTAGTTTATGCTCACGATGAGACAAAGAGGGTTGAAACTCACTGATCTGTTTTATAGTTGTTCTGCTCTGAACTTTTATAGACTTGGAACCACACTAAATGTATTCTTCTGATTTGGGGCAACTTTTGATCTGGATAAGTTTTTTGAGGTTCATCCATGCTCATCTTGGAGGCTGTGATTCTTTTCTCTTCGTTGCTTCATAACATTCTGTGGCGTGAGTGTGTCACTGCTTACTCATTGCACCGCTGGGGACAGTGTGCACCGTTCAGGTGGTGCAAGCCCCCTGCCCTGGACACTCCTGAGTGCACCTTGCGTGTATGCACCGCCATTCCACAGTCGTGCACACCTAAGAATGTGAAGAGTTACAGGATAAAAGCTATTCCGCCTTATTATGTCCTGCCAAGGAGTTTTCCAGAGGAGATAAAATTTTCCTTTTGTTTGTACCCTTGTTGGTATATGGCATTAGCTGGCTCTTGACATTTTGCCACTCTTGACGTTTTTTTTAACTGATTATTGTTGTTAAACGTAAGAAATTGATCTTTGTACATTGATTTTTGTAGCTGGCAAAGTTAGCGGAGTCGTAATAGTGAAGACTTACCTGTCCATTATGTGGTTTTTCTGCATATATGTATCCCATCAGCAAGGGACGGTTTTCCTCCTTCCCGCGTCTCGCGGCTCCTGCTTTTCCGCATCTGCCCGTGTTGACTCGGGGTCTGGGGACAGTCCCGACTGGGGCCGGCGGAAGCACGCGTTCTCGGAGAGCTCTGAAACCTGCACCCTGCCAGTGCGGTGTCCGCCGCAGGCCGCTCGTCCCCTGGGCGCTCCTGTGCAGAACGCCTCTCACCCAGGGCACGGCGGAGGGCCCTCAGGAGCGAGGTCCTCCAGCATTGGGAAGCGGGTTTCATTATGAATGCTTTTTGATCATTATCGAGAGGATTGTGTAGTTCCCCCTTATAACTAGTAGCCTATGAATGTGGTGAATGACCTAAATTTACTATCTAATATGTGATCACCCTCGCCTAGTGTTGGACGGGATGGCCACAGAAGAAATGTCAGAAGTTCCCCGCCCTTAATTAACTTACAGTCTAGCTGAAGAGACAAAACGTGATGAAAGGAAAGTTAATAGATGCCGCCAGGGCGGACTGTAATTATTTGCCACATTAATGGGGCTTTGAGTGCAGCGAGCGAGAACCGTTGTGTCTGCGGCGGGCCGAGCCAGCTTCCTGGAGGGTCCTGGAGCAGGCGGGACAATGGCTGTTTCTCTTTTACAGCACGCTGAATAGCACCGCTTTGGCTTACCAAATTACCGGCTTTTTGAGGTTTTAGCCCTGATTTCAAGTAACCGTTGCCCGTGTGAACGTTGCTGCTCAGGAAGATTTATCGCGTGGTGCCCGACAAAGCCGTCCTCAGCATCCAGTCCTCGCTCCCAGCAAGTAGCATGCTGCCGCCCGAGTTCTAGGTCATTAGTCTCATCCCGCTGCGAAATAAGCATCATAAATATTTGGGCTTCCTTTTCCCTAATAAACTGATTCTCGGAGCTGACTGGAGAGCAGGCTAATTAAGGACCATTTAATTCAACAAACATTCGCATGGCGCCTGTGATGGGACGGGGCTCTCCTGGGTCCTGTGGGGACAAGGGTCGCACCTGCCCCAGGGCGCGCCTATCTCTGGGGGCTGGCGGCCCCGAGAGCTGCTCTGCACGGCTGTGCTTGTACTCGGAGCCACTGGAACCCTCTTTCTTCTTCTCCTTGGGGATGGTTTCTGCCTCAGTGGTTTCAAGAGGAGGTCTCTCTCCCTTTCAGCGGGCCAAGAAAGCCACTTTCCCGCCGGGCAGCGGGCTGGGAGCTGGAAGAAGCTTCCTCTCCTGTAGCCGAGACAGGGTCTTGCCCGGTATTTTGTCTAAAGGGCCTGTGTGTGCTCGTATCTCCTGTTCTGTTTTATTTAACTTGGTCCTGGGGATTTCCTTTTACAATCCCTTACCCCCCGTTTCCTGCCACTTAGCCACAGACGTGTGCCCCAGCTCTGAGAGTCCTGCGAGACCTCTCTGGTCCAGACAGCGTCTCGGCTGGGGACCCTGTGTCCTCTCCCTGTCACCTGCATTCAGCCCTGCGGTTTTCTGAGTGCTTTCTGGAAGCAGCCATGCCAGCCAGTGGTGCATCTGGTGGGGCGTCTCGCCGTGGTCACGTGAGCTGTGGGGTGGAGGGTGCCTGCGCTGCATGTCCTCTTTCTGTGGCTGTACAGAGGTCGGCCGCTATTTGGATGTGGGGTCCTGGCCGTGCTCATGGCCACCCTTTCACGTCCGCTGGCTGCAGCATAGTCATGCCTCGGGAGTGTCTGGCTTCCTCCGAGGCTGGTGCCGTCAACGCGCCCCGTGGCGGTGGTGCCCCAGTGGACTGGAGGACCCGAGGCGGACACAGTGGTGGAGGCGGGGGGAGGGGGTGGGGCTCGTATCTCTGCGCTCCTCAGAGCTGCTGGCGCTGCTGTGCTTCGTCCCGAATCCAGCCGGGGCGCGCTTGAGGTGACAGTTAGGGCAATCACTGGAGTTGAGAATGTCTCCGCTTAGTTCAGAGACACTGAGATGCGGCCTTAAGTTGTCAGCAGTGCCAGCCAAGGCCTTGTGCCTCGGAGTGCACACGCTGTGCGTCTGCTGCCCAGAGTTTCCGTTCAGATGGAAACCACCTGTCAATCCGGCTTCGAACAAAGCTTGAAAAGGACCATTTGCAGTATAAAAATGGGCTGTAAAATGCGCCCTGACTTTGCCTGTGTGAGTTCCTCATTTCTCTCTCACATCTTCATGGTTCCTCCTCCTGTTTTCAAACCAGAGTCACCTGCCTATAGGGACTCGGTTCTAATTTTTGTGAAAGGCAGACCCAAGCCCAGAAAATGAAGGCTCGGGTCACTCTGCTTACCGCTTGGCCAGCTGCCTCCTTTTCCTAACCATTCTGATGTCCCTTTGCTCTTGGTCAGTGCGCTAAGGTGTGCCCCGCGGCCGGCAGCATCCGAATCTCACAGTGTCGGGGCGAACTCAGGATGACCCTCGGGGCAGGGTCGGGGGGCGGGGGCAGTCTCTGCCTTCCCGTCCTGTCCGGACCAGCCCCCAGATGCGCCCCGGTCAGGGCCAACGGTTACGAGTTAAGAAGCCTCCTCGGCCGACAGGCTGACGACACTTGCATTTGGTGAGTGTTCGTCTAAGCTGCCACAGATGACCTGTGCGGGGGTCACATGTGTCTCACAGCCTCTTCGCCGCCTGTCTGTCCCAGAGGCCCCTCCCAGGTTGTGGGACCCGTCCCGGAAGCTCCCTGCGCAGGGCGGGGCTGCTCACACTTTCCGAATTTCAGAACTGAGGCGCCACAGACGGGGTTTTTTTTTAAGCCTGTAAATCTCTGAGTGGTGATGCATCCCAGTCGTCATTAGACCTGACCCAGACGGGTCTGGAGCGTCCCTATGCTCAGGTGGATGTGTGGTGCCAAGAGCCTCGGGCCGCTTGGGGTGCCAGCCTGCCCTGACAGCCAGCAGCCCCTCCTCTGTCCTTCAGAGTCACGGTCACGGCTGCGAGCACGGCCCACTCTCCTAGCAACACCTTCCCAAGAGAGCAGAGGTGGCCAGAATGTCCTGAAGGTGGAGGACGTCTTTATTCGCTAACACAGGGGTGTCACACTCACTTTCACCGGGGGCCACATCAGCCTTGCGGTCGCCTTCAAAGGACCAAATGTAATTTTAGGACTGTGTAAATAATAACTGCCCTTTAACAGTTAAGCAAGAGCTCGGCGCTGCCGTCTGGTGGAAACAAGGTGCCGGGCCACATAAAACAAGGTGGGGGGCTGGATTCGGCCCTCGGGCCTCGTGTTTGCCACCTGTGCTCTCAGAGTACAAGTTTGAGAACGTGCTTGTCTAATAAATTGTGCAGCAATTTATAGTGAAGTCCATGGAGGGAATTCAAACATTCTTTGCATACAATTGTCAAATGTTTTACTTTTTTGGCCGAATGTTTCAAACCAACGCTAATCGGGCTGTTGGCAGTGACGAGCCGGTTTCCCTCCCCCACCCCCGCCTGCATCCCACGCCCAGCAGCGCTGTGCTGTGCGGCGAGGTGAGACTACCGGTTGCACATTCTCCAGTCACAGCCGCCACAGCAGATCGCTCCAGAAGCGTCCCCGTGCGGGGTCTCAGCATCTGCGTGCGTCGCACTTGCAGGGTCCTGCCCTCGCGTGCACTGGGAGCAGCGCTGCTCCCCGGGACAGGGAGGAAGCGGGAAACGGGCTTGATGGGAGTGCAGTACGGGAATGACAATGTGACGGACAGGATTGTGAGACTGGTTGGATGTTATTCAGCACAAGCGAAGGTTATTCTGTGGTGTACTTGACCCTAATAGTTTCTGAAGCCCGCTGAAGGTTGCAGGGTTTTAAAAAATCCGTTCTGTTTGGTGTTCCCATGTTCTGTAAGGGACAGACCCCAGCGGTTCACCCAACGTGAATGAATTCAGCTTCACCCAGAGCAGAGCATCCAGGGTACGTTTGTTCTGCATTTTCAGTGAAGTGGCTTCTCAAATTTTATGGTTTTTATTAAGGTCTGTGTCTACATACACCCAGACTTTAGCCAAAGCAGTGATATCTGAACCATAAAGCAGCCTCGCTAAGGATTCATAAAAATGAGCTCTCCCGCCCAGTTATTTTCAAATCACGTGCGTCCCTTAGCAGCTCCCAGGACAACGATTTTCAGCTCCCGTGGTGCCCGAGAAGCTCGCCGGGAAGGGGGAAACCGGCTGCGGCGCTCTTCGCCAGAGCAGGGCGCTGTGCTCCTGGCAGGGGGCAGCGTCGTCCCTGTGTGTTTGCAGGCTCCTGAGCACCACCAGCCCTGCGTCCTCCACGGAGCCACCGCCGTCCTGCTGCAGGATCTGCTCGGGGACAGTGGCAAGGGCAGCCCCCCCACCCGCTGTTGTGCATGCAGGGAATCGGGGTGGGGGCGGTGCTGAGATGGAAGGAAGGGCAGACACAATGTTGTTCTTTCTGGTGCACTTTTCTCCTGGAAAAAAAAAAAAGAATGAATTTAAATAGAGCATGGTCAGTCACAGCCTCTGGGTCTTTTCTGAAGAGTCAGCACCCGCGTGGCGGCCCCCAGATGATCCTCCTCCCCTGCCCTTCTGGGAGTCTGCGGGTCCCCAAGACCTGAGGAGGGCAGGACGAGTCTCGCCCCAGCCAGCCCCTCCGTCGGCAGCCACCTGCCCGTGGGCACTCGGCTCCATGTGGAGCGCGACGGCATCACACACGCCCGCTGGCCCTCCCGTGGGTTCCGTCCCACAGGTGGACAGCTGGGGATGGGAGTCTGCCAGGGCCTGCAGTGCCCTTCCCTGCAGCCTGGCCAGTTGCCAGCGACCCTCCTGGGAGACCCCTCCCCAGGGTCGGGGCGTGCAGCCGCGAGGTCCCCATGGCACCCTGGCAGGGGGCCGACGGTGTCAGGGTGGGGGTGGCCGTCCCACGTCTGTCACTCAGTGACCTCGACTGTGCGGTGTGTTCCCACCACCCCCACCCCACTCATTTCCCCTGGGGGCCCGTGCTCCAGGAGTCGCGGCTGAACAGCGAACAGCGGACCAGGGGGGCAGACCTTTCGCCGAAGTGCCGCCGCCCTTGGAGACAGAGAACCCTGCCCGACTAAACAGTGCTGCGAGACCGCCCGATACTCGGCAGAACTCAGAGTTCTGATGGTGGCCGTGTGTTACAATTACAACCAGTGCTTTGCTTTATAGAGTTTTTGAGCTAAAAGTTTAGCAACTTAGAGACCCATTGGGTCCTGAATACCTATTAATATAATGAATGCATTTCTGAGAGCTTCTAAATGAGGAGAAATGATATTTTAGCTGTAGTTGGAACTATTTTCTCATGGAAACACTTTTGACCTGAAGCGGTAAAATGTGTCACATGCGAAACTCATTTCACTGTCGGTGTGCACGGAAAACACGTTCAGCCCTCGCACAGCCACCCTGAGCGCGGCGAGGCAGGCGAGTGAGTACTGGATCCCCGCAGCGTGGGCTCTCCCAGAAAAGTGCTTGAAGTTGTGGTGTCCGTGGACTCCGTCCTAGCTCCGTCCCCGCAGAACACGAGGGCTCGTCCCCTTCCCTTGTTCTTCCTTTTAAGTGGAAGTACAGAGTTCTTCCATTTCTCCCCTTGATGGTGGAAGGGTCATTTCTTCTGCCAATTAAGATGGAAGATTATCCTTCTCGATGAAGTCCCGTTTGTTACACGCAACTATGGAGAAAGGGGGCGCCCTGGGCGAAGTCCCCACCCCTCCACACTGTGCGTCCTCGTGCCTGCGCACTTGGCCCCCCTCGGACACTGTCACTCAGATAGGAAGCGAGACCGCCTCCTTCGGGCTTCCCGGGAGTCGGAGATTCAGTGGCAGAATTACTTTGAATCTAGGTCTTTGACACCCTCGCTCTTCAGCAGCTCCTGTTTCTGCAAGACGCTGTTTAATGAGAAGGTTGGGCTGGATTTGCACGGGACAGAATGATGGTCGACAGCTTGCCCTCAGCGGCAGGTTGGGCAGGAAATGCCCCACTTTGAATAGGAGGGTCTCACGCCGTGGCGAGACGCCTGTGCCCCGGGAGGCCCTGGGGAACGGAGCCCCACTGGTGGACTCCCGTCCCCCCTCTCAAGACCGTGTGATGGAGCCCTGTCCCACTGCTGCGCCCTGCTCAGGAGTGGGACACCCACAGGACCAGTTGTTTCAAATAGACTCAACACTTTGAGCTGCTGCTTTTGGTTGAAGGTTTTCAAACGAAGGCTCAGTGGGAAGCACACAAAGGCCGGTGCCTGGACAGAAGAAAACTTTGTGATATGCACACTTCCGTGAATGCCGCAGAAGTCTCTGTATTTTTTACTTAGACTGTGGACTGAGTGGTGACCCCTCAAAATTCGCAGATCAAAGCCATAACCCTAATGTGGCTGTATTTAGAGATGGGGCTATTAGGAGGTAATCAAGGTTGAATGAGGTCATCTGGGTGGGGTCCTGATCTGGTAGATTGGTGGCCTTTGCAGAAGAGGAAGAGCGATGTCCCCTGTCCCCACCCCCCGCGGCCTGCTATTCTGGCATCACGACTGTGGGCTCTCTGTCCTCCCGAAGTGTGGACAAGGAGCGTCTGTTGTCGGAGCCTCTGGGCTCTGGCATTCTGTCACGACAGCCTGAGCTGAGGGAAGCAACTCTGCTCCCTAGTTGCTACTGATATGCCCCGAATCTGAACTATGTTGAAGGTGCATGTTCATTTGAAATTAATATTTAAATACCTGGTTTTGGCATGTTCCCATGATGGAGGAAAAAAAATACCAAACTTCAGGCCTCTGGGTTTTTTTTCTCCGCCTGTGGGGCTGGAGAGGACTGAATTCAAGGGAAGATGACTTCACAGCCATATCTAAATGCCTTCTGAAAATGTCACCGATGGGCGGAGGTTGTCCTCTCCCAACGGCGTCTTTGGAGATTTGCTCGTGTCGGGAGAAGCGGACTGGGGGCCACGGGCTGCTGCACCGGCAGCGCCGCACAGACTATGAGCCCGGCGGCGGCAGCCCTGTGTCCTCCTCCCTCGTAGCTCTCCCCCGCACTTTGGTGAAACGTTTAAAAATGCTTACTCTTCGGGAATACCCCTGTTTAGAGAGCGCCCAGCCCTGTGTCTACTGTGGAATCCTGTGTCCTGTGTTTGTTGGAAATGAGGACGCCTTCAAAGAAGTACTTTGTGAATCCCCTGTCCCTAGGGCGGGGTCTGCTCTACGCAAGTGCCCTTGGGAGGGTGTTTCCTCAAGGGTGCAGTCGCTGTGCCTTTTAAAGCTTGCTGTGGACTTTCGGCGCTCTAGCACAGCTTGGTCTCTGCCTGTCCCTGTCCTGCAGGCAGTCTGTCTTTGTCCCTCTGTCTGTCCGTCCCCCCCCCCCCCACCTCCCCGCCCAATGCATGACGGAAGAATATCTAGGAAGGGAGGTTTTTAAAATTTCTTATCAACATTCCTTAATTTTCCTACATTTAAAAATTAAAGGAAGGGGTATTAAAATGAGTTTTTGGAAGTGTTAATAGTATATAGATTTGCAAGTGAAAAGAATACTTTTCAGGCAGTAGAATTTTGTATCAGCACTTCATGTTGGGAACTATTTGCTTGGTGCTTGGTTCCCTTTTAAGAGTCATTGTTATATTCGATTTTCTTTCAGTTCTTTATTCTGTGGTTATTGGGTTGGATGGTTTTGGTTCTGTTCAACAATGGATGCTTTGAGTAATGAGCTTCAATGCATAATTATCCAGTGAAATCATAGTGAAGCAAGGAGATGACAACAAGCCAACTTATTTTCAGTAACCAAAAATAATGCTGTAATATAGGCATCAATCCATACATGACTATTCTGGCATCTGACTTGATTGTGTTCATTTTACTTATTTTATATAAACCATAATTTAAAATTAAAAATTTTTGAAGTACTGCTTGCTGCATATCTCTTAATATATGTTTCAAAAGTAATAAATCTAACATCTTAATGAAATCCAAAAGCTATTGAGTTCTTTTGAATTGAATATAGGATTGATAGCAATCCATTTAGAAAACTTCTCTCCCCTTTGTGACTGTAGTTAAGAGATACTTTTATTAGGACTTAATCATAATACAAATCTGAAATTGGTAAGCTGATTTTCGTGCCTTCAGGTCTCACTCTGTTAATAAGTTAGCATATGTGTCATCGTTTTTCTTTACATCTGTGGGGCATTTTTGGTAGTGGGAAATCATACTCATTTTAACTGTTTGTTGAGAAAATCTGTGGTTGGTGTTACTCCAGGGAGAAGAGTCATCCCAGGTTCTGGTGTCGGGGAGGCTGGTGATCATGGGGGGCCTCTTGCCTCATCTGGAGAGGACGGGACGGGGCGGGGGGTTGAATAGGTACAGTGGCCAGTGCTTTCACCGCTAACTGATGGAGTGGTGGCACACCTTCTTGAGTACGTCTAATAGAAGCTGAAGATAAAACTTGTTCCTGGAGGACAGGCACTGAGCTGGGTGCCCCCTGGTGATTCGAAGGGTGTGTGTGTTCACGTCGCTCCTTCACTCCCACCCAGGGTGTCTGTCGGCTGCTGAGCGATGTACAGTGGGTGCCACTTGCGTCCTGGCTTGTCATGCGTTCCAGACTTTGCTGTCACTTAAACCAGCCTGTGCAGTGAGCATGATATATATTCTCCACAAAAGCTATTCGGATAATTTGGTGTTGATTGTGACGCATTGATGCTTCTACACAAATCAGATTCAGCATCAAGAGAAAAACTCAACAATTTGGGCTTGATGAATAACTCATTGTGCTTATTTTATTTTTATTTTTTTATATAACCTGAAGAGGGCATTATAAATAGAAAAATAAAATTAAATTCAGAATGCCCTTATGTGGGCATTCCCTCTAAATCCTCAAAATTCTATTGTTTGAAATAATTAACTTAGGACTTATTTAAATTTATTGTAATCAAGTTAGCATAATTCAAGAAAGACAATGGCATCATGTATTTTTCCCGTAATGCTTTATTAATTACATCTTTAGAGAGGAATGGTTGCTGAGATTCTAGAATTCACCAAAATGTTCGAAAATGTTGTCAAATATCCTTTGAAATGTAGTTAAAAGTCTGGGGTCATGACAGACCTCTCTTTCTGTCCCCTCCCCCCTGCCCTGAACTTAAAAGCCTCACATCTTTGCCAAGGAATGCAAGTCAATTCACCTGGGCTGAGGCCTACAAGGCACGAGAGAATGTTGGGAAACAGCCCGAAGTTAGTCAGCTGCTACTGGGGCTGGCTGTTTAATTATTAGTTGGTTTGCACAGGCCCAAGGCCTTCCTTACGTGTGTGAATTAAGTAATGAGCACCCTCAGGACCATGTAGTGTAAGCTCTTGTAGGTCTTCCCCACCGCAATGGGGAATTCCTTTCCGACAGGGGTACTTGACATGGAACACTCCAGACCTTTCTACTCCGGCGTGCCTTGTGGTTTGGAGGTGGGCTGCTTTGCTATGTGTTCTTTGCATTTACCCTAGTTTCTGAGCTCAGTTTTGGGGACAGGCACTTCCATGGTGCCCACAGCCACTTCAGTGTCTCCTTGTTGACTGGCCTTTGGAAAGTTTAATGAACTGTCTGGCAGGGCGAATTTCTACTTTGTCCTGATACGGTTCATTTTAAGTTGCTCCTCTGCTGCCATGCCTCCTGTGTCATTTCCAAGACATTCCTACCACATGTTTTTTCTTTCAGTAGCAGACCTCCTTAAGCATCTGAGTTTGAGAAAACATCACTTTGTTCTTTGCATTCCCTCCAACAGAAGGTTAGAGTTTGAAGCACTTAAGTAAATGAATGGCAGTAAGTTAACAGGCCTTAGGAAAGTGTACCGGCACTCTTTATTTACATACTTTTGAGAGAGAGACATCGATGTGTTGTTGCCCTTGTTTAGGCACTCACTGGTTGGTTCTTGTAAGTGCCCTGACTGGGGATCGATCCCGCAGCCTTGGCATATCGGGACGGTGCTCCAACCAACCAAGCTCTCAGGCCAGGGTCCCTGTCAGTATTCTTAATTTCTCCCTATTGAATTTGTATTGATGCTGATGAAGCATAAGGAAATGTCTTTTGGGGTTACTTGAAACATCCCTAGCAGCACAGAGCATGTGACTGTAAGGGGAGCGAAGGAGAACTCACGACCTGCCCTCCCCGCCGACAGCTGCTGAGTTGGGGGAGTCTTGCTGAGAAGACAGGCCACTGGAAGGCGCTGGACGGGCCCAGGGCGGGGCCTCCTCCCCGGGAGCCCCTGCGGGAAGCACGGTGGTGTCTGGCTCCACAGGTGCTCTGTGCGCAGTTGGGAGGACTTACAGAAGGTCACCCCCACGTCGGACCCAGTCAGTGCTCTGAATTTTATTGGTTCATGCGACATCGTCTTTCATGTGCTGTGATCATCTGCCTCCTAGACCTCTTAGCATTTACCGTCTCCTCGCAAAGATGCCAACTAGAAATGTAATGGTTTGGCCTCAGGAAAACAAGTTTTACAAGGTTCTTTTTGTTCTTTGTGGCTTAATTCTGGGGTGAGGATCCCCATTTCAAAGATAGTTTATAAGGTGTCCTTTGTGACGGTTTCGCAGTTTATCAAAA
This sequence comes from Phyllostomus discolor, assembly GCF_004126475.2. Classification (NCBI taxonomy): domain Eukaryota; kingdom Metazoa; phylum Chordata; class Mammalia; order Chiroptera; family Phyllostomidae; genus Phyllostomus; species Phyllostomus discolor. Next base: position 1,962,648 of record NC_040905.2, read on the forward strand.
AGGCTTTAATTTTAATGCATGTCATGATACACATTGATAAATTCCCATCACATTACCTTCTATAGCACCTTGATTTCTGAGTTCGCTGTTGGGTATCTGCTAAGCACTGGGTGAGGTGTTCATTCAGTCCTTAACAGCCCTGCGGTATGATGTGTGCACGCGTGTGTATAAGTAGCAGAGACACACACACACACTTGCCCAGGTGTGTAATTTATTGTGGGTAGATATCAGGAAGCTGACATGGCGTGTGAAAAGATGAACTGCAGAGTCGGTATACAAACCCAAGTCTGTCTGGCTCCAGATGTTAGCTTCTTACTTAGTCTGTGCTTGTCACTTACCACATTTTATATGGTGCTTAAGTTTATAATTTAGCATAATATAATAAAATAAAATTAAAATTAAGCCTATAATTTAAATACAAGGTTAAATAATTATGGCTTTAAAGTCCCCACATAAGATACACATATATCATAGTTTATTTAAAAATAAATTTATATTATTAACCCAAACAATACTTTTTTCTAACATCTGTTTGTTCTTTTATTTTGGCTGTCCTGTGAATAAAATCTCAAGAGACCACAGTGGATGAATTAAGGAAAGCAGTGTTAGTTAAAACCTCACGTAAGGCCCCGGGGTTGGGGGGGAGCCTCTCCTCTTCGTAGGAGAACCCGCCAGCCCCCGCCGGTTCCTTTGTGGGTGGAGGCAACAGCAGGACCCTGGCCATGGAAGAATCATCCATGTTGATGCTCCGTGACTTGGCAGAAATCGGGAAGATGGGTTTTTACCCTCTAAGTGACTAACTCTCACAAAAGCTTCTTTGGGCCAGGAGGCTTGCACGCATTCAAAGCAGTGCAATCTGATGCTCACCCTGGCTTTTCTCAGTCTTCTGTGTCCAGTGCCACAAGTCACTCTGTCCTGTCTGTGTGGGGCTTTCTGCACGTGTTTCGCTGGAGCTTGGAGAGTCCACCTCACAGGACCACAAAGCTGATATTTCTGGGCCTTTGTGTCCCATGAGGTCACAGAACCCCCAGCAGGGTGTAAGAGGTCAGAGACCGAGAACAGGGTGACTTCGGGAAAATCGCCACCATTCGAGACACTGGATGCTGCATGTGGGCAAATGGACCCATGTAATTAATTGAAAGTCCTTTTTACCTTTTGTCTGTTATACCTACTTTTTATATGAACACCATTGGACCGTGCATATTTCTAAAAGGAAGCTTTGTAGTTAAATAGAGAAGATCAACATGAAGAAGGACATAGATTTCTTTGTCTCAGTACCTGTAATACCACCCAGTTAAAACCCGTTTGCGTCGGTGAGTGGCGGAAAGGGACACCCTGAAACTGCGCGCCTCCTCTTCACAACGCCGCAGCCCGTCCCGTCCCGGAGGCGGGGAAAGACTGAATCTCACACAGACTTCGGCGCGCTCGGGCCTCCGGCTTTACGCAGGCAGCACAGTCTAAAAGTTAACAGTGTCTTTTCCTCCTTGGATCCTCCTCTTCTCTTTCCTGCTCCCCTCTTCGCAGTTGTTTCCAGGCCCTTTCTCGGATTTGCAGCATGCTACTGGCCATCTGCGGTGTATGAACCCTGTTGCCCCCAGTCCGTGACTTTCGGATGGAGAAAGGGAATCATGAGCTCAGCCAACGTTTCTGAATATCTGTTAAGCGTTGGGCAGTTCATTCGCACAGCCGCACGGCCAGGTGGGCGCCGGCGCTGACCCTGTTCAGTAGGCCCGGCTCAGGTCGCAGCCCAGACCTGGTGTCTGACTACCAGCCAGTGCGACTTAGGGACTTAAGGTTTATTGTTCCCATACCATTTAAAAATGTGATGATCTGGAACTGGCACAGGGTGAAGATGCTAATCAACAATAACGCTGCCAAAGTAGTGAGCTGGAAGAGAGGCTCACACTGTGGATCTGCAGGTTGCCGTGCTCTGAACAAAGCCGCCCCGCTCTGGTCTCCCTCTGCTGCCAGGGCAGGTGGGGCTGGGAGGCAGCGCCTGGGGAGGCGGCCCCACCCGGGCTCTGAGATGGGTCTTGGCAGTCCCGAGTGCGATTCAGGAGCCTGGAATGTCAGCGTGACGCGTGCACGGCTCCGCAGCCAGGGCGAGCTCTGTGCACGCAGGCAGGGCTGCATTCCCACCTGGCCGGCACTCCTGCTTCCATTGTCAGGGTGCTTGTTCCTGCTAGTTCGGGCCACCTTCGTGTCTCTGGGCTTTTCCTTTAATCAAGGGACTGGAAGTGAGAAAACATTTCTTTAGGGTTTAGATGATGTCAGCAATTGGCAATCGGAGAAAGGAAATTTAATCTGAGATGATCACAGAGTCGTGGGTCTCTTCCCTTTGGCGGCAGACGCCATCAGACTAGTTCCGTCCGCTTCGCCCGAGTCCGTGGTGTCTGCCTCTGCACGCGGGGGGCCGGCCTCGGCGGCATGGGAAAGCATTTCCCACCACCCTCTAAAGTGAGACGGGGCACTCCTCCTCGTGGCCTGGACTCCAGTGCCCCGCACCCCGCGCGCCTGCGGTCCCCTCCTGTGTGGGGCGAGAAGCTCGCCACTCCCCCTTGTTCGGTCAGCCCTTGGCGGTTCCGGGCCGTGTGTTCTGTCCCCCGTTTGCTGTCTTAGGAAGAACTGGAACGTTTATGAAGAAACAGAAAATATGACTTTGAGCCCTTGACATTTTAAAATAAATGTACATATTGTTAGTGACAGATTGCTAAACTTGGCTTTGGACACCTCGCCGTGTCTCTTGCCAAAAGTAATCCAGATGTGCATAATCTCCCGGCTGCCATATGCGCACCGACATGCTTTTCTATAATCAACTGTCTGTTCAGTGTGGTTACAGGGAAACGTTCCTTTTTATCAATAAGCTTTTGAAACAGCACTCACTCGATACATTATTTTACATTTAACAACTGCTCAGAAAAGCAGCACACGTGCAGTTCGGCTGTGACCGGAAGTGACCAGCCGCGTTGAGCACCGAGAGAAGGCACGGACGCGCCACACGCTAGGGGGGCCCTGGCATCTCAGGGCGGGGGTGCAGGCTGCCCCCTGCAGGGTGCGAGTCCCCGTCGCTGAGTTTCCGAGGAGTGTGGAGTGGAAGGTCTGTGTGCCCCATGAAATAGCCACCCCAGTGACAACGAGTAACACGTCTCCTAAAATAGTTAGTTTTGGAAGGACGTGGGAGAGGAAACCGTGACACAGGATGAAGTGGCCACATGGAAGGAGGACATTCTGTTTGTCGCCAGCCCCGTGTCTCCTGTGACTTCCTGTCCTGATTGCCAAACCCTACCTTTTTATTGAAGAAGGGGATGTGATACATTTTCTGACATTTCTCTAGAAAGCACATGCCAGGAAACGTCACTGCTCAGTTGCCATTTTTAATCGACACTCACCTGTCGGTGCGGCGACACTGAGGCCACAGGACAGGTGCACTTCCTTAGGGTGCCCTGTCCCTGAGAGGGGCGACCGGGACCCTGTCCGTGCTGCTTGTGCACGGTGAGCCTAGACGGGAGTGTCATCGGTCATGTGTGTCCTTGTGCGTGTTCGTCCCCGGCTGCCGTCAGGTCTTCCACACCATCCCTGTCTGTGGCGGCTGGCTCCGTGGTGACCTTGGCTAGTCTGCACCTGTGCAAGCAAGCCCACGTGCGGCGAGGACGTGGAAGACAGATGGCAGGGCTGACGGCGAGAAACGGCTTTGTGAGTGACGGTGACCGATAGTAACCAGCCCATCCTGTCCTGAGTGTGATGTAAAGTGACATGTCCTGCACCCAGTGACAGTGCGACAAACAGCAGCGTGGGGCAGATGTCCCCACCAAGGAGCGAGCGACCCAGTGGCTGTCTGGGAGGGGCTCTGCCTCCGTCATTTCTGTGTCCAGTGGGCAGCTCCCACTTCCTCATCAGCCACCGCTTTCCCCGCACAGCTCAGTGGGAGGGGCAGGCCAGCAGCGCACTGAGAAAGCGAGGAGCGCCGGGCGGCACCCAGGGTCCCGGCTCTGAAAAGAGAGCCCTCGTTGGGGGAGCCGGTCTGGTACTGGCTGAACCGCAGCTGCGTCGGACTCGCCCGCCCGGGCTCATGTGGCGGGCCGGGGTCTTCCGAGAATGACCTGCAATTCTTCTCTGCAAAGCTGAGGTGTCGGTTGTATCTTCCACAAGCTGCCAGTCGTGACTTTACAAAATTAAAAACATTTACTTATTGATATATTTTTTAACAAGTATACCTATACCCACATGTAATCAGACTGTTGTTTTTAGAGGGAGAATCATTTTCTTCATCATCATCATCATCATCATCACCAACACCATCTGGATTCACTTGGCTTTTCCTCACTAATTTTGAGTCAATAAAAATTTTCCAAATTCCTAGATTTGTCCAACTGTAAAAACCTTAACCTTTTTTTACTTTTAATAATTTTTACCAGTATAATGCCATGCTATTTCAAAGAGGCCCAGGACGCCTTAAGAAATGACGTGTGGCCCTGGCACTTCGAGCCTGACGGCAAGGGCACGCACAACAGCCGACGTGTGGGGCCCGCCGGCCACCCTGTGCGGCTCGCACCCAGCACCCATGTACCAGGCGAGCTGGGCGCCACGCGCTGCCTGAAGCCCTGGTCAGGAAGTGCAGAGCTACAGGCCAGGGCAGTGCGGGTCTGGGGCCCATGCTCCCGGTCACGCTGCTCTTCTGTCCCCTAACGGTTCTGGCGTGGGTACGCCACCCCGGCCAAGGGCCTGTCCAGCACTCGGTGGCCATGAGATGCCGTGGCCCTGCCTGATGGAGTGTTCACGGCTCGTCCTCGGGAAGCTGCAGTCGGGGTGAATGCACCTCAGAATCTCCCGTCCGCTTCGTTTGGGCTCCTGCCCCGGCTGACGCCTGCTTCCTGCTGCAGGGCTTCCCGGGTCTGGTCCCCCCCCACCCCAGCCCCCGTTGGAGTCACCCTGCACAGCTGGGAGGCTGACCGAGGTCACAGAGTCGTTCCTTCTCCCAGCCTCTCCCGAATTAGATAGAGGTGTGGAGACAGACCGCAGAACACAGCCCGCCCCTCGGGAAGGTCAAGGAGGATGGCCCGGATGGGCCTGGGTGCGTCTCCGTGGAAGCGGGACGAACAGACTCTGGGGAGACTGTTTCTGAGGCGCACGCGATTGTCCATGTCACCTTCTCCAGCTGTGTGTTCCATTTCCCGGAGTTAGTGCCCTGGAGCCCACTCCCACGCCCTGCCTTGCTTTGTGTCTAAAACTTCCTGTCTGGTGTGACTCGCACACGCCCCTCCCCACACTCAGCCTCTCCTCCCGTGCTCGCTGCAGTCTGACGAAATGGGAGGACGCGGTGTGGAACAGGGCGTCCTCGGTGCCAGTCCGTGACCACGGGCAGGTTCTCTGACCTCCTGCTCCTCGTCCTCCAGGCCTGTGTGGGAGCTTAGGTCAGAAACGGTGTCAGGACCGCGTCCTTGCCCCCAAAATGCTGGCCTTTTCCTGGAAGAGACAGGTGAACGAGGACACCAGCGAGTGACAGGGCTGGCACGGGTGGTTCATGCCCCGCACGCTACGAAGGGCTTTCGGGGTCGGCGGGGCAGTGAGTTCCGGTGAGTGGGTGACCGACCCTGTGACTGAAACTTCAGACAGGGAGCTGGAGCTCTGAAGTCTCCTTGTGAGGAGGTTCGAGCAGCCCTGGCCAGTGCGGGGTGTGACTTCACACGTGTGCGCTCGCTCACGTGCTGTTCCTGGAGCCCTGCTGCCCGGGGAACAGCACGTGGGCGCTCCCTGGGGTGACTTTATTTCAGAGTCTCCTGTTTGGAGCCAGTGAACGCAGGCGAGTGTGAATGCAGGCGAGTGTGTGCACAGCTTGCATGCGCGTTCCTCCCTGCGGGCCAGCAAACGAGACACTCGTCTGTGGGGTCTTGGACCAGAGGACCTGTTGTCGGTGCCCGTGGGTTCGTTCAGAAGAGGAGTCTTCAGACTGAACGGGTATGGGCGTGGGTTTCGTGGTTCCGGTGTCCACCACGGAGACTTGAACACCAGAGACAGTGGTCAGCGGGCGTGTCTCCATCTCTTCCCGACACGCGGTGCCCATGTCAGCGCATGCTGTCGGTCTCAGGGACCCTAACCCCCTCTGGGCTCCGCTCGCTCAGACGAGGGAGAGAGGTTTTGACTTTGAGCAAGTGCTGTCCCCGCCCCACCGGGGGTGCCAGCTTCCTGGCAGCTGCCCGCGGGTCGGCCGGCTGCGGGGGTGGCGGAGCTGACGGGGCCACGCTTGCCCCCAGGGGCAGTCTGCAGGCGTCCTCCCAGGCGCGGCGTCCAGCAGGTCTCGGGACTGTTTTAAGGGGAATTTGTTCAGTAGAGCCTATCGCGTCGCCCGCCCCCATAAACGTAATGGCCGGCCAGGTTGGCGATGCGGATCTAGTGTGCTACTTGTTCCTAGTAGTCATTTTTTTTTTTTTGTATTTGAAAACATTTTTGTGCTGTACATCAATATAGAATTATAAAGACGTGGAGAACAGAGGAGAAGTAACTCTGTCGCCCCGTGACCGCATGCAGGGTTTCTCGGTCCCGGCACTAGGGGCGTTGGGGGCCTGGGCGGCGAGCGCATTGTCTCAGGGGCTGTCTTGTACGTGGTGGGACGCTTCGAAGCGTCTCTCTAGCACCCCCTGAGCTGTGATGGCCGAAGTGTCTCCCGGTGCTGCCGCATGCCCCCCCCCCCCCCCCCGGGAAGCAAAACCGCCCCCTCCTCTGAGAATCGCCCGCCGTTAATTAGAGGGCTCCCAGGCCCCTTCCTTATGCCCCTGTCCTCGTACAGAATTATATGTGGTTGGTGTGCGCATAATGCCGTGTTCTGGTTTTTATGCCATAGAACACAAGCATGTTTGGTGTTAACCAGGGTACCAAAATGATCACTTTTTAATTAGCTGCCTGTTGGATTTTTTATGAATATTATAGCAAGTAACATCTTTGTGCCTGTACTTTTTCCACGTTAAGTTCTGCTCTTAAAGCATGTACTACGTTGCCTTTGAATTCTTTTCCTGCTTGTTCTGTTGGTGCTCGGGGCTCAGGCTCTGGTAAGGGGAGCCGGAGTGGCTCTGTGCTGGGCGGCAGAGCCTCACTCGGGTCGTCTGTGAATCTGAGGGCGTCCGTGCCCTTCACGAACACAGCACTCGCCTATCCTGTGGGGTGGCCTGCTGGGGACGTGCTGGGTGCCCCTTGCCCACGGAGGGCCCATCCCCCCCCGGGCCTCGAGCCCCACGTGGCCCCTGTACCTGCAGGGGAAGGCACCCAGGCTTTGGAGTCAGGCGCCTGTAGATTCGCTCCCGCCCTGAACGCTACTAGCTTTGTGCTCTGCGGCAACGTTTGCTCTGACACCTTCCCTTCTGTAAAAGGAGAGAAGATAGGGCCTGGTCCGCAGAGCTGCTGGGATGTGTAGAAAGGAGGTTGCCAATGCCTGGCAGCTGACTGCTGGTTGGAAGGGGCAGCCGCAGTGGTCACGTGGCCGCTCCTTCCGGAGCTGGGCCGGCACGGTTGAAATGCGGTGCGGGTCACAGGTGTGAGTCACCTAGGTCATCGAAATGTCCCAGGAGCCACATTCAGATAGAACAGTGACATTCATTTAATGCTGCCTTTTAGTTAACTTAATGTTTCCAAGTAATTTCTACATAATCAGCATTAAAAGTGATTAACCTTTTCCGCTCTACGCCTTTGAAATGTGGTATACATCTTTCCCTCGCTGCACGACTCAGTGTGGACCAGGCACGGGCAGGTGCTCGGCAGCCAGGTGTGGTTGTGGCTGCTCCCGTGGATGTGAGCACAGCTCTGCGCAGTGCGTGGGAGGTGCCCGGCGGACTCTTACTAGACCCAGGTGGAGCGTCTCCCTTAGGGGTGAAACAGTCCTAGTTATCCTTGACTTTTCCCTTCTTTGTAGCAGGGAAGAAAATTATTAACTCTCCTATATTTTACGTGGAAACTCTCAGTTTCGTGGCACCCTGTGGCTGTCAGTAGAAATACCTTCCAGACGCCATCGTTTTAACCTGCGTTATATCTTACCTGCTGCTCAGCACAGTGTTCGGTTCTGTTTGTCCAAACTCTTCCCTTCAGCTCGTCTTCGCTGAGTGCTTGCCACGTGCCCGCTCTGTGCTATCGCTCTCGCCCATCAACCCCTTGGTACTCACGGAACTTTAGTGGGAGCTGCACGAGTGTCTTCCCCACTTTCCCCAGGAGAAACTGAAGGCACAGAGTGGCCTGGCCCCACACCTGCGGCCACGCCACACCTCCAGGAGGCGGGCGAGTCGGGATCAGAATCCAGAGAGCTGGCACACAGCTCCTGTCCGCAGACAGTGCCAGCCGCGCTGGCCTTTCCTCCACACCCGTCCCTCCCAGCACAGGCGAGTGTCCTCATCTGTCCCACGCGGTCCCTGGCTGTCCTTGTTCCCCGTGACCTTGTTCAAGCTGGTCACGGCTCCCTCTGGGTTTCCTCAGTCCCTACTTGTGTCCCCGTCCACGGTCCCCGCCCATCCTTTGGGGGAGTGACCCCTTCCCCTGCACGTCTGTGCCACGTAACTGTGCGTGGCTGTGACACGGAGCCCATGCCCGAGTGCGGGAGAGGGGCTGCCTCTGGGTGGGTGGCAGAGGCCGGAGAAGGCTGCGAGCTGTGTGAGTCGGACTTGCGGAGGGCACTGGGCGAGACAAGTGGGGGAACGGCATGCCCAGCTTGTCTGTGACCTCGTGTGAAATTCCGCTCCGCACCCGAAGCAGAATGTTGGAGATGGTGCAGCCAGCGCGGGAGGGCAGCAGCCCCGCCAGGGACAGGATTGGAGGGAGAGCTGCTCGTTTTACAGAGAAGCTCGCAGACCTCAGAGCCACCGCTGATGGCCACATAAATATTAATAAAGCTTTGAACACCTTCCAAAGTAGCTTTATTTTTAAATCAAAAGTGCAAGACATGGAAGTGGTAATTCGTGTTGGTCCGGCAGACACAGAATTAATTGAGCTAAAGACAAGAAGGAGCGGCAAGCCCTTTGGGAGAAGAAATAATGAGTGATGCTGGGGCACCAAGAGACCGCAGAGAGCCCGGCCGGACCGAAGCACTCAGGCCACGGGCCCAGGAGGTCGCCGGCCTCAGGGCTCCTTCCTCCGCAGCAGAGTTGGGTCGGGAAAGAGGCCAATGCAGGCCCCGCAGCCCCGTCACCGCCCTTGCCCTGGGGGACAGCCCCCCCTCTCCACCCCGAGGAAGGCTCCGGGCTCCCCTCTCCTGGCATTCTGTTGGGCATGCTGCCCCTGGACCACCAGGAGGGCAAGGCGGTGTGGGCAGGACAGGCACCGGGGGAAAGAGGCTCACTGGCACCTCCAAGTCTGGTCCGTGTTTTCCAGACCGATGTGGCGCCCCAGTGCAAAGGAACCGCGCCGTCCTCCTGTTCCCTGGGGACAGTCGGTCTGTCCCCTCTCAGACCCAGGCGGGAGCTGGCTGGCTGGGCCAGCCCCTGCCCCCCAGGACGGCCTGCCCAGTCAGGGCTCGTCTCGGCTGTCCTGGGGCCTGCGCCCCGTCCCCACGCGAACGTCCCCCACTGCGGGTGGCGAGGGTCTCTTCTGGACGTTGTTGGGGGTGTCCCTGTGGAAGGGTCCTCATGGGAGCTGAGGGGGTTGGGTTTCCCAGCTGGGAGTTCAACACAAAAGGAGAAGAAAACCCAGAAACGAGGACAGACAGGCTCGGGTTTCTGGGCCCTCCGCCCCCACTGCAGAGGGTGCCCTCCCGAGCACGAGCTGTTTCTTCCCCTGGTCCTCCCCATGGGCTTCCCGGGAGGCACCGGGCACTGCCGGCAGCACACAGGTGTCCCACGCCCGGCCCAGCTCCTCTGCCCACCCCCCCTCTGACCCCGCCTTCCTCCTGCCTAGTGTCCTTCTGCTCTCGGCCTCATGGAAGGTGTCGGGTCGAGGCCATTTTCATCATTGTCAGAGGTCCAACATGTGGTGAGGAGAGCTGGTATTTTCGTGAATTGAAACACTTTCTTGGTGTTTCTTTGCACAAAATGTCAGTATGGAAAAGAACGTTTTAGCTACTTCCCCTAATATTTCATTAGAAGTAGAGTATGAGCCCTCACTGGTGTGGCTCAGTGGGTTGAGCACTGGCCTACGGACCAAAGGGTCGCAGATTCGATTCGATTCCTAGTTGGGGCACATGCCTGGGTTGTGGGCCAGGTCCCCAGTAGGGGGCACTCGAGAGGCAACCACACTCCCTCTCTTTCTCCCTCCTTTCCCTTCTCTCTAAAAATAAGTAAGTAAAATCTTTTCAAAAAGAAGTGGAGTATGAAATGCAAGGATTAATTTGCCACAAGCCTCCTTTCTCCCCCCCACGGGGAGGACGTCTGCCTGGCTCAGTCGTGCGGAAGGAGCCGGACGACCAGCGCGGGTCCTTCACCCACGGACTGCACGGCGAGGCAGCGACTCGCTCTCAGAAGCAGGTGAGGCGTCACTCTGAAGCCGAAGTCCCCCTTTGTCACTGCCGCTTTATCCCACTTCCTGCGAACACCCCCTAGAGGTAACTACTGCTGAGCCTCCATCTTTCTAGAACCTTCTCTTTACTTCCTCACATGTTACATCCGTCCATCCAGAGAAAATGGAATGTTGATTCTGTCTCTGTGTTTTTGCATGAATGGTGCAATACCAGTGTCTCGTGGTCTGCTGACAACGTGATGAAGTGCAGGTTCATGCCATTACTTCAGCCGGCTAAGCTGTCCCCTGGCAGTTGAAGTCCAGACGCCGTGTTGACCTGAAGGAGTGCGAGAGGCCCGCTAAACAAGCAGCGGCGCGGCTCTCCACGAGAGCCTGCCCGTCGCCCGTGCGTGTGTGGCTGGGCCTGAGGTGTTCATTGTTTGAAGAAAAACTGCGGACAGTCTTGCAGAGTCTCCGAAGAGAGCACGTTTCCCTCGAAGCCGCTCCAGAAGCACCAGACAGAAAGTCCTGGTGAGTGTGAAGACAAGCCAGGTAGAAGGGAAGGCAAGACGGCAATAACTTCTGGCTTTATAAACATCTTTTGTCCCTAAAGATCACACATCCTTTCGCCCGCTGATAGTTACAAGGTACTGTTCCTACCTCCGGCTGACTGCAAATCACGTTGGCTGAAATGAAATCTCCCTTTAAAAAAAAAGTTTCTCTCTTCCGTGTGTGTGTATGTGTGTGTGTGTGTGTGTAGCTGTACATCTCTGTTTTCCAAATCTGGCCGTCCCCAGTCGGTCAGTTTGCCATTGTGTCACTCAGCGTGCACGCTTACTGCCCAAAACCTGCTGTTGTCTGCAGCCACGGCTCCTGTTTGATCCCTGGACTGCTCCGTGGGCTGGGTCTTCATCGTCCTCTCTTGTTCAGGGGACACTGATTTTTAGGAGACTTAGTCCTCTGCTTAAGCACATGTGACTAGTGAGAGGCAGAGCCGGGGTCCCGGCTGGCGTGCACTCTCCTCGGCAGGATGGCGTCTCCCGGCACCCCCACTTCTTCCTTGAGCTCTCGGGGGGCCGCTGGCCGCTCCTTCGTCTCTGCAGGTGGCAGCTTCTTCCCTTGTAAAATGAAGGATTTGAATCTGATTTTCTTCAAGGTCCCTTCCCCCTTCTCCACCCCTCTGCTTATGGCTTTTATTATTGGTGACGATCATGGTGACCACTATTGGGTTCAATTCTTTACAGATCTAATTTACTTGAGTCAAACGCGTGAATGTGATTTTATTCATCCCCAAGTCTCCGGTGAAGCTTACAGGCCTCCGGCTCTCAGATGCGGGCCGCCTCCCTGGATCCCGGTGTGGGGTCTGGATGGCCCTCCACTGCCCCGTGCGCTGGCGGGTGGCGGAGGGAAGGCGCCGTGTGGATGATTAGGATCCAGGGGGAGGAGAAGGAGGCCGGGGCTCGCGCGGGGCCCGGGAATGAGAGCAGCGCGCTCAGAGCTGGGTGCTGAGGGGGAGTAGGGATTTGAAGCAGAGGACGAGACCAGGCCCCTGGCGACAGGAGGAACTGACGTCCAAAGGCAGGGTGAGTTCATGCACGCACACGGCAGCGTTTCATCCGAGTGCGACAGGGAATGAGAGGCTGCCCCTGCCACAGCGCGCGCGAAGCTGGCCGAGCAAAGGAAGCCAGGCACAGAAGTCCACGTGGCACATGATTCCATTTGTATGAAATGTCCAGAATAGCAAAATCCAGAAAGAGGGAGCCAACCAACGCCGGTGCTTGCCTGGGGCTGGGGTGAGAGGGCCCCTTTTGGTGACGTGGTTAAAAGTGTTCTGAAACTGGTTCTGGTGACGGTGGCACCAACTCTGTAAAATACTAAAGGCCGTTGAGCTGGATGCTTTCCATGGGCGAATTCTGTGGCATGTGAATTACAGCTGCAAACAGCGCCTAGAGAAAGGAAAAGCCCCGTCGGAGTGACAGGGCAGGTCGCAGCCACCTGGCACAGGGCCCCGCGGGGCAGGGAGCAGCCCTGACCCTCCTCCGCCCGATGATCTGTCTTAAGACTCTCTGGAGTTTCCTGAGAAACGACCCAGCCGTCTCCCCACGTGGCTGCACCACTACTGCATTCTCACTGCCAGTGGGGTGGGGTTGGGGGGGTCCCTGCTGCCCTGTGTCCCCACCAGCAGTGGGCGGTGTTCATGTTTTCGACTTTCCTCCTCCTCACAGCTGTCTAGTGACGTCTCCGTGTCGTTTTAACTCACAGTTTGTGAACGCCGGGGCCACAGGACACCTCTCACTCTGCTTGTCTTCCTGTTTGGCGAGGTGCCCTTTCAGGTCTTTCTCCATTTTTTTTTTTAATTTGTTTTGCTGCCCCCCCCACCCCAGATTTCAGGCTTAAATTCAAATTCCAGCCTTGCTATTGACTCAAAATGTTGGGACTTCCAGCAAGTTATGTGATCTCTCTGGTCCTCAATTTCTTGATAGTGAAAATGAGGATATTAACATCTACCTCACCTGGTTTTTTGTGAGAATATAATGAAAACAGTAGGGTTGGCAAGTGCTATGGACTTGACCTGCATGCAACAAAGGCGACGCCCGCTGTGCGCTCACTCACTCATCCTCCAGATGCCTGTCAGGTTCCTGTTCTGTGCCTCTGGGATACGCCCGCGGGTCTCCGTGTGGTGGGAGTTATAGAAGTCTTTTAAGCTGGATTGTGATGTTTACTCATAATTTAGCAAATTGACTTGGAAGAAAAGACCAGAGGCAGAGAATTAAGTTACTGGACTCTCCTCAAAGATCAGGCAAGGGATGATAAGAGCCTGAAGGTGGAAGTGGGGGTGCAGACACGAAGCGCTGCCTGGCGGCCGGGGCCCCTCGAGAACTGTGCGAGAGCCTGCGGCCACAGAAAACACTGCCCAGTGTGCTGCCCGGCCTGCCGCAGCCGGTGCCACCCACGATCACCGCCCCTTTCCTAACTCGGCTCCAGCTCCGGCTCTGCTGCAGGCGGACCAAACTGGATGGGCCCCTGACCCAGCCCAGGAGGGCGTCCACCCCCCCACATGGCCTGCCTCCTGCCCTTCTCTGCCGACCTGAACTCAGCCCAGCCTTTAACAGGTCAGGAAAGTCAACCTCACCCGTCCTTCGAGGATTTTTGGCGAACCCTCTAAAGTGATCAGTTCCTTCTCCAAAGCCCCGAAGCACTCTTTGCGTTATTTTTGATTAGTAGACCTTTTTAAACCCTATTTTTAATCTAACTGTGTGCTCCTCCTGGGCCAGGACTGCTTTCCTTCCTTTCGGTTTTGCGCTCGCCTCTCTCGGAGCTCGCCGCCCCGGATTACTCGGCAAGGGCATTGGGTCGAGTCGTTCTTTCCTCCAAAGGTCTGTGTGTCCCCGTCCCCATGGAAACAGTGCGCTACGGGGACATTTAGACGTTGGAGTCATTCTTCCAACCGCAAATGTAATCTTACTGTAATGAGCACCTTCGCGTGGCTAAGGAGTCAGCCGTGGGGGAGGCAGGAAGTAGCAGGGAAGCGGACGGACTGAACTGCAGAAAGTGTTCGGGCCTAGCCAGGGGACTGCCTCTCGTTCCGTCTTGAGCCTTTCCTCCAGGCTACTTGGCTCTTTTGCATCTCAGTGAGGAGTTATACAGAGAAATAGCGAATAAAAGGTACTGCCTCCTGTCGACTGAAATGCACGTGAGAGGAGTGTGTGGACCTACGGCCGTGGCCGCTCGGCCCCAAGCTGCTCTGGGACCCAGAGACCCACGGATGAGCTGAAGTTGTGACCAAGTTTAGGTGGTTTATTCCGCTGAGTTCTCGACTGACTTTCTCCAAGTTAAACCCTCTCTGTTGGCCGCATGGTACCATCGCCAGTGCCGATCGCTCTCGCAGTCCGTGTCTGACGGGACGCGCCTGCGTGTGCATGGTGCCGACTGTGTACCTGATGGTGCACCTGTGCTGAGTGACTAGGGCACGGAACTGGGAACTTGAGAATTTTGGAGCTCCGTCCAACAAATTCAGATCAAGGTGATGAAGAGGGCCTGGTGTCTGCCCCCGGCACCTTCCCCGCCTGTCCCCTCGGGCACGCAGCTGTGTGACATGCAGCTGGTTACCCTGGCGGGCAAAGATCCGCTTCCTGCTCTCTGTCCAGGGAACTGCTCTCCGGTCCAGCGTGGCAGGGTCGGCCCGCCGCCATCAACGCGGGCAAGACAGCGGGGCGGGCTCACCCAGCTCCCAGCGACTCCGCTTTGGGAACGTGACGTCACTACGGTGAGGCCCCGTCCTTCAGCTGATGAGCAGTGGTGGGGCGGGGCTTACTGCAGCCTTCATGAATTATGAAGGAAACTTCTAAGATGTTTCCTCACACATTCTTAGTCTGAAATCTGGCTTTCTAAAATCTTGGCCAGAGAGATGCTTTTTCAAACAAACAAAACCAAAAAGGAAATTGTGTATCCAAAATTGCCTTAAATGTGTTAAAAGTAGTTTAAAATAAAAGTATGCCAATTTAAAAAGAATACAAATTGGAAATTGTCAAATGTTTTATTATGTGATAAAAAGATGTTTGTGGAGATTTAAAAAACTTAAAGATTTTACGAACAGGATATGGACTAGTATTTTAAAACATAACAATACTGCCATTTACTTAGTAGTCCAAGAAGATTATCTTAGAAGAACACATCTTGTTTGGGGCATATTATAATTTATAAAAATATTAGGTATAGAATGTTTTTGTCTCTAGAAATTGTACCTGTTCCCTCTTGTGAATTCAAGGTGTGACTTGATTTAAGATGACCTGCTTCTAAATTCAAAACCAAAGCAGCTTTGAGTGGGATGTTGCAGATTTGCCTTGTACCCGGATCATGGACGTGCAGACAACGTCTGTGTGTCCTAGGCTGGCCCAGGCCTGGTCAGAGGCGTGAAGAAAGCAGTGGGCGGCACGCACGGATAAGCAAACCAGGGGACCGGCAGTCGGGACGCAGCAGGGGTGACGGCACACCCGGGACCGGGCCTGGGCCACCGAAGGGCTGCCATGCCCCCAGGCTCAGCATTGGGGGAGACGGCAGGGGAGACTGGCAGGTCAGCCCGACAGGGGGCGCCGTGCTAAACGCAGCAGTGCCACCTGCGTGTGGCTGTCCCCTTCTTCTGAGCGGGAAACGCACCCACAAAAAGACAGAAATCTCCTCGCTAGACCTGCCAAAACGCACTGGCAGTGGGCGGCCCGGTATGCAAGCCCTTCCTCCCCGTGACTCCTGTCGCCGTGCCTGCGGAGACGGTTTCCTGAGGGGAACTGCCCTCCTCGACCTTCCTGCCCCAGCACTAACTCCCGTTTCGAAGCCGAGATTGACGGGAAAACACGGGACCACGGCGTCACAGTGACCGCTGCAGGGCCCCCTCTGGTCTGGAGCAGAATCCCAGAGCGTCACAGGTCACAGGTGGAAAATCGGTGACACCACTCCCTGCAGCCTTTGTCGAGATCGAAGGGCCCTCCCCGCAGGAGCTGTAAGTGAGGCAGCCACCGGGGCTGGAGAGCCAGTGTCCCGGCGAGAGTCAGGCCTGTCTGGCAGCTACCGTCTGGGGAGGGGACAGTGCCCCACGCGTCCTGCTGGAGGAGCGGGCCTTCGCCGGGAAGGGGAGGGAGCCGAGGGCGGCGGAGGAGGCGGGAAGGTGTGGACGGTGCTCTCGGACTGTCGTCCTGCTCCCGTGTGCGGGGCACTGCGCCTCTGAGGCTGCCCTGTTGGAAAAGGAGACCTCCTGTCAGATTCCACCTGGGAAGAGAGAGGAGCAGAGCTGCCTCTTTACAGCAGGGAGGACGGCTCGGAGGCACAGCAGCCACGCGGGGGTGGGGGGGGGAACCCTGGGCCCTCCCAGGGAGGGAAGCAGAGAGGAGATGGGGCAGACCAGGGCTGGGGACCAAAATACGTCACTGTCGACAGGCTGGGCTTTGTCCTCTGAGGACTTCAGAGCTATTGAACGTTTTTGAGCAAGCGAATAGTGGGGGGTCTGATGAAAGAGAGCCCTGGGCACGTGGGCACATGGTCACGTGGGCCAGAGAGCTGCAGTGGAGAGCTGGGCGCCGGGTGTGCGAGCGTCCGGACGCCCAGGGAAGCCCACGCACTGACCTGCTTAGACCTGGGCTCTGGTTCTGGCTCCTGCTCTGACAGACTCATGGCCTTCAATCCCAGAACCTCGGGTTTAAAAGGGCCCTTCTGTGTGCACTAATGCAGCTACCTGTCCCAGTGGCCTGTCCCTTTAACGAGGTAGTGAGCAATGATTAAGTCGTTACATGACTTCAGAAGTTTTACGTGCCATGAAGCACACTCCAGCAGGGGAAGCCCATTCTCCCTGGGAGCCCCGATTGCATCTCAACTACCCCCCCAACACACACACACACACACACACCGACAGCTCTTCCTTCATTTCCACCCGCAGCAAACCTCCTGTCGCTGGGTGTTCAAACAGAGTCCTCACGTCCTTGCTCCGCCTTTGCTCCTCCGAGACAGTGGTTCCGCGCACCCGGCTCAGAGCTCCTGGGGGTCGGTGTTAGCCGGGGCTTTCTCCGGCGCCCTCCGCAGACGCTCTGGAGCCTGCGCCCTGGCAGAGTCGGCGGGTCGGCGCAGGGCGCCCCGAGTGGGCTGCTACCCCTCTGGACTTGCAGAGACCGCTTCTGAAAGAGGCATGTGACCGAGGTGATGTTTTAATAGTCCGGCCGCGCTGGGCTCACAGGGAGGCCGGAGTCAGTGGGACCCCGGAGCCTTCGCAGCCTGTTACCCCACCTGCCCTCAGGCCCTGGGGCCTGACAGTGGGGGTCACACCTGCCTCCTGTTTGTGGTCGTTATGGATAATACGGTGTTAAATTAAATTTACAGGCAATGTTGTACTTGAAATTCAAGGTGGCAAGGTTGTTGGACAGATGTAGTTTTAAGAAAGACAAAAGAACCATTGACAAGAAAGTAATCTGTATCAAAAGCCAATTAAACGGCCTCTGGAAAAATATGCACTTCCTCGGATTTTGCATTCTGTGATCCTTTCTACTTCTGTTGAAGCAACAAAATAGCCTCACTGCTCTAGGAATAGGTTTTCCATTTATATTGGCCGGGAGTGAGGATGGTTTTCCTGACACTAAGTTCATAATCTGTATAGAATGGTGTTGTTGTATGTATCTCAGTTTTTCCCTCGGCTTCTAAGCCTGGAGACAAATGTTACTTCCTCCAAGAGAATGTTCTGTTGGCTGACTTCAGCAAGGGCCTGACTGAGCCTGCTCTGTATTCGTGGGCATCTGAGGTTGCAGTTCTGGTCATAAAATCAAGTCCTAAGGAGACCTCGGCCCAGACAGGGAAGTCACCCGGCAGGAGCCAATAGGGACCCCCCCGCCGGTCGGCTCCTGCGTAGAGGGGTCATACCCAGTGCCCTGTGTCCGAGGGTCACAGACAGTCTCATGCAGTCACCAAACTGCACTGTGACACCGAACCCAGGGAGGTGGTGGCGCACTGCGTGGCCCTGAGGACTGAGAAGACGTCACAGGGGCAGCCGCCAGCTCCGCTGCAGTCAGTCTGTGGTGACACTGTGTCTTGTGTCTGGGGGGACCAGAGACGTGGGGTCCAAGCGCTTCGCTGCACTTTTGTCTCCATCATAAAACCAAAGGAAAGATGATTCTCTGGTTAAAATTTTATGTTCCTGGGAAGTTAGAGCTGGGCCTCCCAGGTTCCGTTGTCGCTCCTGTGTGGGTCGAACCTATCTTTGATTTTCTTGTCTCCGGGGACTTCTCATGCACGAGCTTCCTTTCGTCGCCACAGGGACAAAGTGCATGACTGCATGCCCGTAGCCACTGGCAGGACGGGACTCACGTCTGCCTAACGCCCTTGGCCTGGAGACTGTGCCGTTGAGGCCAGGCAGATTGAGTCAGGTTTTCTCTATATAGCGTTGTAATGCATAGTGAAATGCGAAATTAAGGAACACTGAAAAATGTGTCCAGACTCTGCTGTGAGTCGTAGGAGAACAAACAGAAAGAGGCCTAGGGACGATGCTCTGGCAGTGAGTTAAATGTCCGCTTGTCCGTGTCTCTTGTTTGGTCCTGGGATGCGCAGGTGGCACGCTCGACTGTGCACTTTAGAAATAGACACGGGGCGTGACTTCGGGGCCATGACAGTGGTTTCTCCAGGGACAACTGTCTCAACTTCTGATCATTCCTCATCGAGCATCTGTCAGTGTGATGATGTGATTTTTTTTAAATAAATAAGTCCAATCTATTTTGTTTAACCAAAGGTGAAAATTATAACTTCTGGTTTAGCACCAACCTTGCATGTAAGTTCACAGAGCGAGACAGAAAAAAATGGAAGTCTTGTTTATGTAATGTCAATTTGGTTTGCTCCCCTGTTCAGTAATTCAATTGCCTGTAAGTATTCTGTTTGTTTTCTTTCAATGACCTGATACTGGTATTTACTTGAATTTTGATGGACTCTAAGTGGACTTGGTAGTACTTCTGTCAGGGACTTGATGTGTGTTTCCACAGTTTATTCTTATAATCAAGTAAACTTCAGTTCAGCTTGGGACATACAAGTTGTCGATCTGGAAATCCTCAGCCAAGCATCACATTGGCAAATACACTTTAAAATAAATCTCCTTATAACTTGTCTAGACTACTGAGTGCTAACCACGTCTGCTCAGCGGAGAATCAGATTAGGCCCACAGAGTCTGATGCCTTCATTATGCTGTTAATGCAGCGCATAGTGTTTGGATAAAACGTAATTTTCCCGGTATATCTGAGCAAGATAGAAGTAAACAGAAACTTTTTAGAAAGGAGAGCAATTTCATTCCACTCACATGAGAGCCTCCTGCGTGCTCATCAAAGTATCCATTGCTACAACCAGCCATAAACTGCTAGATGTTACACTGATTCCATAGACATTATATATTCAGTTGGCTACTAAAGTATGGTTGATGTACATGACAGATATTGTTTAGCCAATTAAAATAGGCTATTAAAAAGTTATTTCTTAGATACGTAATAGTTTGAGGACTAGGGTGGGTAATTTGATTCCCCCTGGTGATAGGCCTATAATATTTGCAATGTTTGGAAAGCCTCTAATAAGAGAGTTTGCATTGCTGCCAAAAGCAATGGGAACAAATGAGAGGTTTACTTTAGCTTGCTAGCATCAGCATGACACACTCCCTTGCATTGCAAATGTGTGTAAGACTGTAGCAGCTCCAGTGAAACAGGTACATGCAGGTGAAGGGTTTTAAGTGACATCCATTTTCAAGTGTGCTTCAGCCTCTTATTAGTAAACACCGTAACTGTCCTTGAGTTCACGGTGGTTGCCGAGGTCTCTGAGTCAAGTGATGCTGAAATCTTCTGCATATCTTCTAGAGTGCATGCTCCTTTCACTCGACAGGTAAAACCTAATGACAATTAGGAGGAGGTGTTAGACTCACCGAGGTGACTCCTAGCTCCTGGTTTTCTAGTTCAGTGGTGAGTTCTTAATGTCCAGAGAGAGATCAGCTCGAACAGTGGGTCATTGCTTTCTCCGTGTCTACACTCATACAAGTATTTAATAAACTTCCCTTATGGGTCATAATTCTTCCTAAAAAATATGCAAACATTTTCTATATTTGAGGAGATATTTCTAAGCTTAGTGTATTCTAAATAGAAAAGTAAACAGTAAAATGGACAGGAATAAAATATTTTCTGAAACCTGATAAATGTATACTTCGAAAGTAATTTTACCAATTTCAGTAAGGTGGTTGAGAATTGTGCATTTAGTACTTGAAGAGAGCGCACTTTATTTGTAGTCGAAAAAGCAGTGTTTAATTTTAGGGATACAAACTTTAAATATTGTGTTCCTATTTTTTTATTGCTTAGTAGGTGCAGTGCTGCTTACGACGTTAGAAAATGACTCCCCTAAAAGTAGACTGTTTTCTGGCAAATAAATTAGTTCTTCCTAAGATGCTTACATTCCCCACTGTTTTACTTACAGTTTTAATTATAAGATGCAAAGCACGAAAATACACTTCTGCTTATATATGATATAGCCTTCGTATAGATTTCCATTTAAAAAGACTTGCCACTTGGAACCTGTGTCTTTGCATCTATTGGGATGAGATACAATTACTCATTTTTAAAACCCCACCTAAAATTATTTTTGATATGTGACCTGCTGTACGAAGTGAAATGCTGCATTTATTTAACTTTGGAACTCCAATTTGTCCTGGCAAAGTGCCCTTACATTTTTTTGGCACCACTTTGACAATTCGTAATGAATTCTGGTTCTGAAAGAATTAGGTTTGTACCAGCCGGAAAACAGAGCTCAGGGTGCCCTTTCCCCGTTGGCCACGTGAAGCCGCAGTGTTCCCGGGAGCCCCACCCCCATCCACACAGAGTTCAGGCCTCCCGGGGCGAGTTCCAGGTGCTGGTCCAGCCAGGCGGCCTGCGGGAAGGGGAGCCGCATGCCCTCCATCTGCAGTGGAACCGGCCACGGAGCCGTAGAGATTGGACTGAACAGGCCTTCCGGGATTTTTAAAATAAAAAGTATTCTGACTTCATTACTAGTCTAGCTATATAAGACTGTCATGTGGTTTGTTGGCTGAATTTTATTGGTAAATTTGAAAATGTTGCAAATAATGTGTCATCACTTTAAAACATGTAATTTTCACAAGGCCTGTTTGCAGTAGTTGGGAAAATTAGATGGTTTTCTTGTATTCCCAGAATCTTTCTTATTATACCTGATCAGTATTATTTCTTCTCTTTATAAATAAGTACAGGAGACTTCAGTTAGTTTTTTAAATAGTTTATACCTCAATATTTAATGGACTTTTATTTCCTTTCTTAAATAGTAAAATTTTATAGACAAAAATATTTTCAATATAACTATACTAAAAGACATTTTATCTCTCAAATATTTTTTAATAGGCTTTATCATCCCCTGGTCTTTAGATATTTCTTAAAGGTCTACTCATGTACTAATGATGTGCTAGTTACTGATACTCTTTTGTCTAGAAGCTGAATGCAAATTTCATTTGACTCCTCTGGATCTGGAGAACGTCGGGGCTGTGTTCTCCAAGACAGTCGTGTTCACCCTTCGCTCACATTTCTGATGGCCACATACATCATAGTTATACGTGATTAACTTTGCTCTTGCCTACGGAAACCTGCTAGAAGGAGAGGTAATTTGCTCTGAAGTAATCAAGGGCTTTTTAAATTAATTTTAAAGTGAACTGCATCATCTCTCGACGGACACGTCACTTGTTCAAGCCGCGCGGGAATCTGATTACGGCGTCTGCACAGCCCTGCCCCCAGACCGTCTTCGCTTGGCCGCGCCACTGCGGTCTGGGCGGCTGCTCCGCCGCCGTCAGCCACCGACTGCGCGCCGCTCCCCTGGAGCTATCCGGGGCCCTTGCTCGCGACGGGGCAGCATGCGCTGCAACATGTCTCAGAACCGCAAATGTATTCTTTAAAATTAATTGACTGGCAGTTTTTTAACCTGTCCTGTTTCATTTGGTTTACACGTCTAACCTATGCTCTCAGGCTAAAAGTTGTTTCTGTGTAAGGCGTGCATCTGTTTCGACTTGCTAGAATTTCAGTATTTAGATTAAAACATTGAAAACTATATTGCTTTATAAGTTGTAAGCAGTTTGGTGGACATCCACCTTTTACTTTAACGAACAGCTTTGGTTTGAATACATAGGGTGTGGCCAAAGGAGGTTCCTTTCCAGTCGTGAGTACACAGAGCACAGAGTTTCTTCTTGTATTGCCATGTATCAGGTGTTGAGTTCCACCTGAACAACTGCAGACCTCCCCCCCCCCCCCGTATTTTATTCCTGGTGGCAGAAGGAATGACCCTAAATAGTTTAATATTTGATCTTCCTTGGTCTGCTGCCAGTCCGAGGATTCATGCAGTTGAGGGAGACAGGCGGAGTGTTAAGGCCCTCAGTTTGGGTGTTGCTTTTGTGACCTGTGAGTTTATTTTACCAAAGAGCTACACAGACAGTTCTGACGGCATTGAATTATCTTTGTCACACTCGTCTTAGCAGTCAGATTAATCCACAGGGAAGTGGGGTAATCCTCCAATTTCAGCCAAAACAACTGGGGCATCTTTATAGTTAATAAAACAGTGATTCTGCCCCCCCCTCCGTTTTTTGAAATAATCTGGGATAATAATGGCAAAGCAACCGAAGACCAACCTCAAAGCTCCTATTTCTCAGCAAAATTAGAATATGTTAATTAAGATGGTTTAAACGGTTATTTCTAAGGCATTTCCTTAGTAAGAGACTCAGCAACTCCTAATACTGTTTCAAGATAATGATTCCAGTTGTCAAGCAAACGGTGTCTGAGCACCGCTTGGCCAGTTTGTCACCTGCGGAGGCTGTGGAGTCCAACTTCCACAGGCAAAACACACGTGTGTGGAAACACATGCAGCCGCACCCCGAGTCCAAACGAGGCCACCAAACAAAACTTGAACCCAGACTCTCAGCTCGGTCTGGCGGCCAGCCAAGGAGACGGAGTGCCATTCACGACGAAGCGGAATTGAAAATACTAACTGTCCAGAAAAGTCAGGAAACAACACCTTCGGGGTAACTCCCATCGACCTCAAGAGTCTGGAGTTTGAATAGCTCGTTTGTGTGATTAAAGTAATAACAAACATGCCAGAGGTTTAGTTTCTGTGAAACATTAATTACCCCCAAGTTCAAGTAATGTCTTCCTTCATTCTATGGTCTCATTTGCCTTGTTAGACATTTATTCTGCTGTGGATCAGCTTCTCGTTTTTATAAAACTGTCACTGTGCCTTACTGAGCACGCCCTTGTCTAGGGGTAGTGAAGAAATAAGGAGTCAGCCAGTGCTTCATCAGACTGAAAACATTTCAAACGTCACCTTTTAAACCTTTCCCATCCTGAGGATGGGACCCTCATGCGGTCAGTCCGCAGCCCTGACGGGGACAGGGAGCAGAGGCCGGGGTCCGTCTGCTCGCAGGCCCGAGTGGCGTGGCCAGTGTGACATGGAAGGCGGCCTTCCTGCTGTCCCGCAGCAAGGCCTCTCTCGACCTCAGGAATGCCCGTGGTGTCACGTAACCGCCCACGATGAATGACTGGAATTGCACGCTTGTGTTTTTCTTACAAATTGGGCGTTTCCCTAGTTGCCCCACCTTCTTTTCCCATTCCAGCGCAACCAGCCCCAGGAAAGCGTAGCCCCGGCGCCCGTGCGACTT
Organism: Phyllostomus discolor; assembly: GCF_004126475.2. NCBI lineage: Eukaryota > Metazoa > Chordata > Mammalia > Chiroptera > Phyllostomidae > Phyllostomus > Phyllostomus discolor. The sequence continues at coordinate 1,986,247 of NC_040905.2, forward strand.
CTGGGGGCAGTCCCGGGTCGGGCGACGTTTGCACAGCGGGGGCATGCACTCGCACACGTGTTCTGTGAAGGTGACCGGGAAGGGCTTCTCTCTTCCACAGCCGTGGTGACGAGAACGTGTCCCTCACTGTTTCCGTCGGTGGTGCTGGGTGCAGGGCTCGTTCTGTCCAGGGATGGGGTGTTGTCGTGGGCTCGTCAGTGGTGCAGCTCGGGATAACTTCACATGAAATGACGTCTTTTCTCGGAGGAATAATTCCGCCGCAGCGGCAAGTCACAGGGGCTGCTGTCCCCGGACCCGCACCTCTAGAGCATGGCAGGACAAGGGCAGTCCTGGTTCCCCCACACGCGGGGCCTCCTGTCCAGGGCGCCCCTGCAGGAGACAGGGTGTGAGCCTTTCTCTACTGCCCCTGCCCAAATCCCCCCCGTCGTGGGACAGAGGGTCGTCTCCCCCTCTGCTTCGAACGAGTGGCCGGGATGACATTTGAGCTGTCCGCTCCGGGCGCTAGGTGGTCTTGCTTTAATGGGCTCAGCGTGGGGCCACCTCCCCAGCAGCGCGTTGAGAGGGGCTCACAGACACTAATTTGACTCCAGGTGGCCTTAACTATCTGTTTCAGCGAGCCGCCCCGATGACTGGAAAATTCCTGCTGCGGCACGAAACCCCGCTCTGGACAGCAGTGCCTCAGGAACGGAGTCGGTCCCCCGTTAGCGCAGGACAGGTCCCGCCTGCGGACCCCCGCCCAGGCTGGAGGGGCCCCTTCCATGTGCTTGTGTCCGGGAGCTCGTCATGGTCCCGGCGGCCCCCACCTCGTGTCTGTGGGCCGTGTCCACCGCCTGCAGTCGGTTTCATTCTCGGGTGGCTCCTTTGTCAAGCCCTCTTATTAAATTGACCGTGTCCCCAATCAGCCCAATTATTGTAATTTGTCAGCACTTCCTGGGGTTCCAGCTCTGTGACTCGGTTCTGATATTCAAACGAGTTTTACTTCCGTGTGGGGCTCTTTCCCTTTTAGCCCAGGGGGCGTCCATCCTTCTGCGCCTGGTTCTTTCCAGCCCCGCCGCCACCCAGCTCATGACTCATCCCTTGCCCACCCCCAGAGTCAGATCCACCCTGTTTGCCGTGCCCCGTGCAGGGTCACGGCGTCTCCCCGCCACTGCATGTCTGCCTTTCTCCCTGGAACTCTGGTTCCCTCTTCTTTGCCACGGAGCCCGCCTGCTCCCGCAGGCCCCTTGCATGTGCTGAGGGCGCCGTGGGGACGGTCTCCCCTCAGGAGTGGCTCCCCCCCCCCCCCCCCCCCCCCCCGCTCAGGGCCCTCTCACACATTTGAGTCAGCGCTTGTGACATCCCTCTGTTACAATATTTTCAAGACTAAAAAAGCCTAAGACGTGTGATTTAAACGGCTTTTTTTATTCGGAGGTTTCCTCCTCTCCAAGTTTCCATTAATGTCCTTTCTCTTAAGAAGTCGTCACAGTAACGTGGCAAATACGTTTGTCCCTGGGCCAGTCCACAGCTTTGCTTTCCTTTTACTGTAGAGTCCTTCCCCTGGCCGTGCACGGTGTCCAGCCTGCGTGTCTGAGTCTCACCCTCGGCTGGGCCGTCCTTGCGGCTCCAACCTGCGTCCCCGGGCACGTCCTCTTGATCTCCCTGGATCAAGCACGGGGCTGCCCCCTCCCATCGTCTCACTGCTCACTGAACGTGTGGCAGAAGGCGCCTGCGTGTGTGCCTGTGACAGTGCCACCTGGAGTCCCCGGGGAGGGGGACGGGGCTTCACGCACTTCTGGGTGGCGGTGGTCGTCTCTGCGAGAGCTGGGCGGGTGACCGCCCTCCAGCGCATTCCTCTAGGCACGGCGGTGGTGGCCGTCGCCGTTTGGATAAACGAACTGTTTTCCAGACAGCGTGCCAGGCTCTGGGTGAGCATGAGTTCACTCAGGCCCAACAACCCAGTGAACTGGTTCCGATTAGGACCCCGGCTTACGGCTTACGTCCAAGGAGAGTCCCGGGGTAAGTTGCCTGCGAGTCCACGTGCCGAAAGGCCGCCGCCACGCCCTGCCACCTGCACTCTGCGGGCCCAGGGAGGAGCCAGCCCGCTCTCTGCTCTCGGTGGGCTGAGTGCCAGCTACGTACTGGGCAGCACGGAACATGAAGCACCAACTGGACATGTTGGTGAAAAGCTAAAGAAACAAAAGAACAGCTTTTGGGGAACTTGGAAAATGTGGACGCTGGTGTGTTTTATTTTTACTGTTTGATCTACTAGAAAGAGCAGGGTCCTTCCCCTTTCTGGGCTAATTGAGGAGGCGAATTTCAAACGGGGACAGAGGAAACACCCCCCAGCCAGTGAGGGAGCTTCTGGGGCACTGAGGCTGTCGAGGGACTTGGTACGAACAAAGGACGGTGAAGGCATGGGACACATACCTGCAAGGTCAGTGCAAGGGACTTGACTTTGACTGAGGGCAGTTATGAGAGCTGGAAAGATTGGTCATTTGCATAATTTACTACTGCCCCCAAGTATGGCAGGGTGGTTGGTATCGGAATAAGTGTATTTTAATGTACGTATCAATGATGCCTACTTCTCAGAATGTTAAGTCCAAAATGCAGGGGATGGTTTGTTCCTGTTTGGCCTAATGGGCTATTATTTGGTGCTTTAAGAAATAGGGCCTCTACCTGGCTTGAGTGGTTCAGTGGATTGAGTACTGGCCTGTAAACCAAAGGGTCGCCTGTTCAATTCCCAGTTGGAGCACATGCCTGGGCTGTGGGCCAGGTCCCCAGTAGAGGGTGTGCAAGAGGCAAACACACATTGATGTTTCTCTCCCTCTCTTCTCCCTCCTTTCCACTCTCTCTAAAAAATAAGTATAATCTTTAAAAAAAAAAAGATAGAGCCTGTAGAACACTGAGGAGGGAAGAGTAAGGGAAACCTCCTTCTGTGGCAGATGGCCAGGTGGAGGTGGCAGCTGGTACAAGCACAGACCAAAACAGGAAAAGTAAAAATGAAACAAAATTTATCCCTCGACCAAGGGCTGGGCCACCCTTTTGTAGTTGACAATATTCCATAATTTTAAAGTTTAAAGTCCTAGTTTAGCACTGAACTTCCCTACTTTCCTGCTCTCCAGTCCGGAGGGAATTTAGGCTTGTTGATATTCACAGCGGAGCTCCCCGAGCAGAACTGATCCCCCCCCCCGGGGCAGCTCCGCCGCTCTGCGGTTGGGTCACCTGCACAGGCTGCGCGGCCTCGGGGCCCGCACCTGAGTTCCATTAAGACCGTTCAGTAAGACAGGAAGGAATCTCATGATTCGTGAGTGCCTTCAACTGGTTAAGACAAGATGAGGTGTAGGGTTTTTTTGTTTTGTTTTGCTTTTTTTTTTTTTTTTTTGGTTTCAAAAACTTTCTAGAACCGCAGCTTTATTGCTTATATTTCTGTGGCGTGGTCTAATTGCCTTTCTGCTTGACCCCAGGGTCTGTGACCACCGGGACGCGCCTTCCTTCCCAGTCTTTCCTGCTCGGCTCGGAGCGCGCTGGGCCAAACCCGCTCGAGCAAATCGTTTGAACCACCACAGGCAGACCCGTTCGTTTGAAACGAAGGGCAAGTGAGGAACGGCAGAGTGCATCCGAGTCAGTCTGCAGGGAGGCCGTATGAGACCGTAGCCAGAGAGAGAGGGGCGCTCGCTGGGGGGCCGTTTCTGTGCCTCCGGAGCTGGGGTTTGGGGGCCGATGGTCCTCACACGAGAACTCGTGTCCGGTGGGGAGATACATCTCTCGGAGCGCTGGAGAAGACTCCACACGGCAGCCTGCTGGTGACGGGTCTGCCTGCTCGTCCCAGCCCTCAGAAGCCCAGGCCCTTCCCGAGGGGGGCTCACTCCTTGTTGTTTGGGGACAGGAGCTGTTCCAGCTCTAGTGGCCCTGTGGCCGGGCCAGCTGTCGTGGGGACTGTGGACCTCAAGCCCCATGCAGCCCTCCTCTGCCCCGCTTGGCCACCTCGAGGAAGTGGGGAGTTTAACCTGCCATTGCTCGAGAAAATGTCCCGCGGCCCTCTAGATGGTCAGACTCAAAGACGGAGTGAAAGCTTACTTTCACTCTGAGACGTTTCTTATCAAGTAGACCAGTTTTTACTGTCTCTGCTGAATGTGACATTTTTTCATTTATTCACTGTATAATTATTTATTGAGCACATACTATTTGCCAAGCAGAGTTGGAACATGTTAGTGAATCTAAAAATGCTGCATAACTCTGTGACTAATAAAAAGTTTGAGGAATGGACTTAACATAAGAAATTACAACAGTTGTCTGTAACCCTGGTACTGAAAATTTGTTTATTTGGGTTTTCTTTCTTAGGGAGGGGAGTGGGGGATGATCTTGGTAGATGTTGAGATATCATAGGGAGATGGGATTTAATATTCCTGCCAAAGAGGGATGTTAAGAAATAATAAGACCTACAGTTTGAAATGTTCTATAAATATTTCTAAGAAAAAGTGCCAAGAAGATTCACACTGTCCTGATTTTTATCACAAGTAAAATATTCCCAGAAATTAATCACTCATATGAGATGACACAAGTTAGCTGAAAATTGTCAGTCTCATCCTTGTCGATTTTTTCCCTTGGGAAATGGCTTTCTCACTGATGTGCTCAAACTTTGTAATCAGGAAAGAGACCAAAGCCTGCCTGTGATGAAGGATCTCTCGCCCTAAAAAAAGGGAAAGAAAAGGAGCGGTCATCACTCGCACCGCTTTATTCCCAGGGGCCACATGCGTTCGGGGGCCCGGCGCTTTCCAGGGTCTCGGGCCCGGCCCCTGGGGATGGGACCACGAAGCATGAGAAGCCTCCTCAGGCACCTTATCACCGTAGCATCTCATGTTCAAGGTTCCAATTAATTTTAAGAAATTGAATTACATTCTCTGTTTCCTTTCAGAATCTCCCCCTCCACCAGCCATGGTGTCAGGTTTGCTGTTCTTGGCAGGGGCGGGCTGGCCGCGCTCGGCCGCCGTTTGCTCCCGCTCCTCCCCCTGTCCCTCGGAGACCGCGCGGTGGGTGCGCGGAGCCGGCAGAGACAGGAAGACACAGGTGGACTTGGGGCTGCAGCCGCCGCCCTCACGTCCCTTGGCTCCACAAAGGCAAGGGTGTGTCATGCGAACGCCATTTCCACTTAGTGGCAGGAGAAGGGGCTCTGGTGGTGGTCTGTGGGTACCGAATTAGCCTGGGGTTTAGCCCTTCCTCCCCTCTATCTTTATTGGTTTTAAGTAATATATACACATATATATATAAAGTTTATTTAAGAAAAATATGTGTATTGACATAAACATACACAGACTATAAACACACACATAACCTACCTTTTGCATTTTTTGTATTACTTCATGTTGAATCTTTCATGCAACATTTCATTTGTCAACTTCTTTAGTACCCACATATGAAAATAGTGGGTACTATTTTCCATCTTAAATCGCCTTTACAAAAGACTCTGGATTTCATGGGTTAAAATTTACTCTCAATTTATATTAGCTATAGATGGTATAGTTGTGTGTTTTTGTATATGTCTGTTTCTTGGCACCACCAAATCTCTATCCAGATCATTGAGTGACGGAGTGCTAGTATTAGCTGTTTTAGTTCAGCATGAGTGAGCAGATGCTGTTTCATAGGATTCCATGTTTCAGAGAGCACAGATACATTTCTCTTGAACGTTTGCAGAGTAACTCGTGGACTTGCTTGGGAATCCACGTTATGTACATTATTGTGTTCCTGGAAACATCATAATTACGAGAGTTGAACCATGCCAGTCCTAAAGTGACAAGTAAAATTGTATCAGATGTTAATTTTTAAACTTTATTTTAGTATGTCTTGTAGAGTTCAAAGTATTGAACTCTGGGTAAGCCCAGCTCTACAGTACACACTAGTCATACGCTAGGTCCCTAACCTTGACATAGCTGAATACTACTGGTTCGCTGTGGCGTTACTGCACATTTGCCATTGAGTTTTGTTTCAAAGCAACTACAGACCCACAAGAAGTGTCAGATGTTGTATAGAGAGCCTCTGTGTACCCTCCTCCCAGTTTCCCCAAAAGGTTGCATTTGACAAAATCATAGTATAATATCAAGACCAGGAGACTGACACGGGTGTTATGTCTATTTCTACTCTGTTTTCCCACCAGTGTAAACTTGTGTGACCACCGCGCTGTCCCCACAGAGATGCTCCCCTCTGCAGGTCGCCCTCCCCTCCCCCCTGGAGAGGCATGGGCTTCCCGCGGCAGCCACGTCACAGTCCGCTTTCCATCGTGTTCTTCCATGGACATGTCACCATGGCGTTCATCCCGCCTGCGTGTGGGTTCCATGAACGCTGTTCACAATTCCACTTTGATTGATCCGCGGTGCTTTCCATGTGCAGCTTGTCTCGTGGTCCCCACACATGCAGCTCGGGGTCTCGGTCACCGCAGTGTGCCGGCGCGGTGCACAGCGGCGGTGGGAGCCGTCTCCCCGGGTCCATTTCCTCCCCCGTTTGTGCCAGAACTGTCTTCCATATTTCCCCTATTTTGGGGGGGGCTGATTTCTTTCTGTTTTTCAGACTGGAGACTTCCTACCCTTCAGTCCTCTGCTTCTCTTAGCTTCCTTCATCCGTGAACACCATGATCTCCCCTTCATTTCTGAAGGGCATCGTGCCCAGTACAGATCTTTTCTTCCAACGGGCGGAAATGTCACGTTACTTCCCCCCGGCTCCCGTGGTTCCTGCCGAGAACTCTGCCACCGGGCAGCCCGTTTTACCCTTCGGGCGATGTCGCGTGTGGCTCGCTGCCCTCACGGTGACTGTCTGCATTTTTCAGCAGTTTAATTAGGAGGTGCCTCGGCAGGAGAGTTTATGAACTGTGTGGGGGTTCCCTCCGCTTCTTGAACATGTAGGTTTATGTCTTTTGCTGCTATTTCTTAGAAGGAGATGTGGGCCCTGTCCTCCATTTCTTTCCAGCACCCCAGGGACACGGGAGACCTTCCGTCCCTGTCCCTCAGGCCCCCGAGGGCCTCTGCGCGGCTCTCAGCCTGCGCCCCCTGTTGCTCTGCAGGCCGGGAAGCCGCCCTCACACCGCTTTACGGGGGCCGATTCCTCCTTCTGTTCTCCACGCTGCCATTCCGTCTGCTCGGAGCTTGTTTTTGACCGCTCGTGTGCTCTGATTTCAGTTACTGCAGGTTTCTGTCCTAAAGTTTATGTTTGGTTCCCGCTCCTGCTGTCTGTTCACCGCACTTTCTGATTTTTCCTTTGTTTCCAGCGTGTCCGTCGCTGCTTGTGCATGCTTTTCCAGGTGACTGAGGTGAACACCTCGTCGCAGCCTTCAGACAGCAGCGCCAGCCTGGTGTCGGTGGGTTTGATGGTCTTTCCTCGAAGTCCACCTTGGAATTTTCCTCCTTTGTGGTCCGCTAAGTGATTTTCCATGGACTCCTTGACATTTCAGCTATTAGTTCATGAGACACCGGATGTTACTGAAATCTTTGTCTAACGGGCCTTCTCTGATAACAGCTTGCCTCTTTGCCGGGGGTAGAATTTGGAAACCCAGATTTCCCAAGGAGTGTGCTTTGATCCCTGTGGGGCAGGGGTGGGAGGTCAGGCTCCCCAGACCCCTGTGACCCCACCCTGTCCCGCAGGGGCGGAGGGCGGGGGCCCCCTCTCACAGCCCTGCCTGCGGTCTCCGCCTCTGGAGGAGGTCTGCGTGCTCCCCTTCCCAGGCGCGGCCCCTGGCCCAGGCAGGGGGCCGGGGCACACCACCGTTTTTCTTGAAGACCTGTTTTTGTATTTTGGGTGGATGACTCCAAACAACTTGAATAATTCCTGTGTTTACTTTAGGAATTTTTTCAGTAATAGTTCTTTGAGATTTGAAGTTCAAGATATATTTAGTTTTTGTCAGACTAGTGTTAACAAAGGTCAAGGCTACATTTTGACTGGTAGCATCACATTTGAGAACTGCTAATTTGCTTTTCAGATGTGAGAGGAAGAGAATTGTTGTAAAGCCTGCTGTGAATGAGAGTTCAATACTTTTCTAGGTATTTTGCCAAAAACAGTGAAATTATAAGTCTGTGATTTTTTAAAGGAAGTAGTGCTCACATTCTTATTTGATTCTTCCATCGGTAACAACCCAACTAGAAATACTAGTTCTGTTCTAGCTTCATCACAGAACTAAACTCGAGTGTTTGTATGGGACTGTGCTGGCCTGGGCGACAGAATGTCATGCTCTTCCTGTCTCTCTTTTGTGTGTTAGAGACAGTTTGTTGTATTTCTGGCATTCAGTATGCATAGAAGATCTAAACATAAAATTTGTGGATCTGTAAACACAGTCAGAGGTCTAGGCAATTGAGTGATTTTTTTTTTTTATGGCTTCAATATACTCAACTGGTGTTCAGCAGGAAACTGAGGCCTGTTCAGACACCCTTCCCCCAGATGGTCAGCTTGTAGGGCAGGGCTCTGCAGACTTGCTGGGCACTGTGTTTAGTTGCTGTGAAGAGTCTCGGGTCATTTGGTAAGATAAAACTTCCAAAAGTAACAATGCAGAAAAAGAAGGAACAGGAGTTGATTACCTCCGCCTCATCACTGAGCAAACGTGGGCCCGTGGAAACCATACCTAGTGACTTACCTACCTGTGCCGTGCATGCATGTGGTCATCATTAAAGTCGCCTGTCAAACGTGAAACCGCTGCTAGTTAACAAGCCGGTGTGTTTCTCCTGTGCATTAAGGACATTATAGCCTAAAGATGTTTATCCTGTACAGGGAGTTTAGAAAGTGTTTTACGCTTATAATGACAACTTCATCGGTTTTGGAAATTAAATCTACATACATATTTTCCATCCAATTTAGTAGTGAAGATGCCAGAAACATCTCCTTGACCAAAACTTAAAGAATAAAGAACTCCAGGGCACCGAGTCAGGGAAGGCGGTGCTCTCTCCAGTTTGGCCTCCCTACGTTACCCGAGCACCGTGCCCCTGGCAGGACACACGGAGCTGGGCACCGGAGTGGGTGAGCCATTCTGGGGTCGAGCTTCTGTGTTGTTAGAGAAAAGAAAGGAAACTTCCTTACTCGATGGTCGCTTCCCACCGCCAGCTCCGGCGGCCTTGCGGCTGGCGCAGCGGGGAGGGGTGCGCCGGGGGCTCAGTGCTGGAATGTGAGTGCACGCAGGGCTCGCCTCCTTTGTTTACCGAGTCTCTTCAGGCACAGACAAAACCCGGCGCGCGGATGAATGGCAGCGTGGGGAGACACCTACATGTCTGCGCTGGAGTTTTCGGAGGTCTGAAATCCTATTTGGATCCCTTTCCCAGAGCAGGGCGCATTCATGGGCGCTCAGCGGGAAGCTTCATGGAGACGCACATTCGGGCAGAAGGCCTTTGACGGGCCTTTTTCTTAACTTGTGCCCTTTCTTCTTTAGAAAAAAGTAATGGCTTAAGTCTGACTGAAGAACAGCCTTTTTTGTATGTTCCTTATAAGAATTTACTTATGGTTCACAGATCTTTACCCACCATCCACGTCTGCAGCCCCTGGATTTAGAATAGCCCGAATCCCACCGCAGACGACAGGAAACGCCAAATTAAAGGCATCGGTGACATGCTGCTGGAAAAGACAAAAGGCGACAAATTATAAATCGCCCGCTAACCCCGCGGAGGGAGCCGAGCATGAGAAGATGGTGCCTCCGGGCTGCCTGGGTCTGTGCACTGCCAGGCCTTGGCGCAGTGGGCCTCACCTGGACGGGGGCCGCAGCGGCGCCGTCGAGAACCCTGGTATTTAAGGAGACAGTGAGGACCCCGAGCAGCGTGCTGCTTCAGTGCGCAGCCCGCCTCGCCGCTCCGCGGGGGCTCCGGCACTCAGGCGCTCCGTCTGTGTGTAAGACAGCTGCCGCTTTGTGCGGTCTCGGGGTCACTCTGCGGCTCAGGCGCCTTCCTTTGTGGCGTCAGTCTGCGCAGGGGACAGGGTGCTCTCAGCTTCCCTCCTCGGGCTTGCCCCGCCGTGCTCAGGCCCACTCCACTGTTCCTGACTCGGAAGGAAGGAGCGTGTCTTCCGCCCCCGGCTGAAGATCCGGGGAAGGGCGCGAGAGCAGAGGCGGGGGGTGACGGAAGAGGCGGGGGTCGGCAGACGCCAGGGGAGGGGAGGAGGCCTTTTCGACCTCATCTTCAGGAGACCACGGGGGCGGGGGGGGGGGGCGCTTCTGGCCCACTTCCTCAGCCGGCCCTTGGGCGGGGCTCCCTCCACGGAGGCGGGTGTGGGTCTGCTATGCCTGTGTGTGCGGGAAGCTGGTTACCGAAGGGCTTCCCGTAGAAACAGCGGTGAGTCTGCGCCCGCCCCGCCCTGGGCCACTAGTGTGGCCGGGTTAAGTGGTACGGTCACTTTTGCACGGAGCGAGGGCTGACGGCCCTCTAGGAAGGCTGCTCTGGGTTTGCAGCTGCTCTGGGTTTGCAGCGTCTGGTCGGGGTGCAGCCTTCCCTCGAGGGCCCGGCAGAAGCAGGTCGCTGGTCTCGCCCCCGCCGCCCTGGGCCGAGCGTCTGTCATCCGGCTTCTCGCCCCTGACTCCCTCTCACCAGGCAGGTCCTCCAGCTTTTCCGCCGGGGGTGGTCTCAGGTCGCACAAGTTCTCCGCACGGACGTCGAAAGTGGAGCTCACTGATCTCCCCCCACCTGCCTCGCTTGTCACCTCCTTCCGCTTGGGAAGAAGGGTGTTTCCCCTACTTGTGCTTTTTTTGGTTCTTTATGTATTAGCAACGGTCTCTCTCTGACAAGAAAAGAAACGTGCTCACTTTTTAAAACAGAGCCTGCAGAAATGAGCGTGCGCCCTCACCCAGCCCAGTCACGGGGAGGCCGGGGAGACGCGAACGTGCGAGCTTCCGGACCTGCGGGGCCGTCTCTGCACGCGGAGCTGCTTCTGCGACAGCGTCTGTGGGACCCACTCCCGTGGGCTCAGCTCTGGTCTCTGGGGGCTCTGTCTTGTGGCCGGGCCTTCATCGCCTTCTCTGGGACTTTGCGACATTGCGCACAGACTCTGTCGGAGTCAGCTTTTCAACCACGTCCCCGGTGCTGGGCGGCCGCGGTCGGGGTCCGTGAAGTAACACCTGCGACAAAGCCTCCCCAGCCCAGGGTCTGCCCTGGCATCCTCAGCGCGGTGTCACCGTGGGCCCAACATGGCAGGTGCCCCCGTTCTGTGGGCCTGGGCTCCTTCAGAGCCCCGGTGTGAGCGCCCTTAGTCACGCTGTGTCCCTTCCAGGTGGAGGCACAGTCTGTCCCCTGTTGAGGGGGAAGGGGTTTCATTGTGTTTTTTTTTGTTTGTGTTTGTTTTTGTTTTGAGGCTGAAGTACTAATAGGTCAGGGCAATGGACCCTGGAGATATGACTAACGAAAGAATGTTCTTTAATGAAAAATAAAAATATTTAGCCACGACAGTATCAGTTGGAATACTGTCTATCTTGAGAATGCCTGAGGCGATCTTTTTGAAGTCTTAAATTCGTGGTCTGTTTGTTGGAAAATCAGGCTGGTTGTGCCGCAGAACTTCCCGTTGCTGCGACACTGGGCTCGGTTGGTGAAGGTCAGTGGGTGACACTCACCACGAACGGGCTGCTGAGCGCCAGGTCCCCTCTTCACGCTCGAGCTCGGGCCAGGAGTCCGTCCGGCGGGAAGAGTGGGGTGGGCAGTGTGGGGGCTCCTCGGGGGGTGTGCGAGTTCCTTTCACTCGGGGCCTCCAGAAGGACACAGCTCCCTCAAAGCCCTCACCGCTCTCCCCGGATGTGTGGCCGGCGTTGTTTGTCCCACTCCCCCCCACCTCCCGACCACCCCATCTGTTTGGTCTCGTCTGTCGCTCCTGTAACAGCGGAGCACAGCCCGTCTGCAGCCTGCCCCCACGCTCCCGTCCTCCTCTCTGCCCTGCAGGGGAGGGCGGGCCAAGAACTGAGGACTGAGGAAGGGCCTTCAGCCCTGGGCTTCCTCGGGAGAGCGGGTGACCTGGCACCGTTGGGAACCTGTGACTCGAGTCTCGGAGACTCTCCCCGCTGGCCCTGCCTGCCGTTTGTTTCCACCGCAGCCGAGGGCCCGCCCTGTGGCCGGCAGCACTGACAGGGGGCCTCGGATTCTGACCTGCGATCTCTCGCGTTTTAGCTAATAGAACAGCTGCCGGGTCCGTGATCACGCAGTTGCTGCTCTTAGAGCAACAGGCAGCTTCAGGCGTGCGGCATCCCGTCTCTTGGGCTGAAGACAGCAGCTGATGCAGAGGGTCCACGGCCCCGGGTCGGAAGCAGGGCCGCCTGCAGCCACCAGGGAGCCCGGGGCTCCCTCCAGCCCAGGACGGCCGCCCAGCAGGCGGACACGGAGCCCGAAGCAGGACGGCCTTTGGACATGGGGCACGTCACAACTCAGCAGGTCCCCGATGGGGAGTCACACGCTGCTGTCTTTAAAACCCAGGAACCTGCGTTCTCGAGGGCTCGAGTGGACGTGGAGGACAAACAGTTTCCATGCAGAGCCAAGCCAGGCACCTGCGGGTGGTCACTGCCGGAGAGCGAGGGCAGCGACAGACGTGGTTCAGGACCTGGTCTGAGGTTCCTGCTGGGGCTGTCAGGCGCTGGCAGCCGCGTGGCGACCTGGCTGTTCCTCAGAGACGGAGAACAGGGGTTCAGAGGGCGTGTGCTCTGAGACTGCTGGCAAGCAGTGGAGTCCCAGCACGGGTTTACACAGAACACGAAGCCCCTCGTTTCACAGGTCACAAATTCTGGTGTCAGCGTTCCAGTGAAACGTGCACGCGCCCATGAGGATGTGCTCATGAAAATGATCGGGTCGTTTTCAGAACCTTATCACAATGTACCTAGAAATGATTCCTAATGTTTGATTCTCTCACACTAAAATACATCGTTTCTGAGGTCTCCATTCAGCCAGAATACTGCAGTGACGATGTTGAAATACATGGTGGCAATGCTGAATTACTTTTTTTTTTTTTTTTAATTTTATTTATTTATCTTTAGAGAGGGAAGGGAGGGAAGGGAGGGAAGGGGAGAGAGAGAGAAACATCAATGTGCGGTTGCTGGGGGTTCTGGCCTGCAACCCAGGAGTGTACCCTGGCTGGGGATCGAACCTGGAATACTTTGGTTCCCAGCCCGCGCTCAATCCACTGAGCTACGCCAGCCAGGGCTGCAATGCTGAATTACTTGACCACGTTTTCTTGTTATTTTTTTAAAGATTTTATTTATTTATTTTTAGAGGGGGGAGAAGGGAAGGAGAAAGAGAGGCAGAGAAACATCAATGTGTGGTTGCCTCTCGAGTGGCCCCTACTGGGGGCTTGGCCCACAACCCAGGCACGTGCCCTGACTGGGAGCTGAACTAGCAACCCTGTGGTTCTCAGGCCAGTGCTCAATCCACTGAGCCACACCAGCCAGGGCGACTTGACCACATTTTACTTTATTATTGTGAGCTTTATGGCTTTAATCTGGGGCAGAAGGAAGAGTAAAAATGGAGAGGAATTTTCTGGAGCAGTGCACAGCCCCCGGGGTGAAGGGAAGGCAGAGACACAGCCCAGGGACTGGGAGGAGGTTTCGGGGTCACTTCTGTGCGCAGGCCAGGGCGGCCGTCAGAACGCTCCCCTGTGGGTTGGGGCATCTGGTGGAGCAGCCGCAGGGACCGCCTCGAGCTCCAGCTTTGGGGAAGGGCCAAGTAAACAAGGCTGGGAGAGGAGGAGGCCGCGGTCCCAATCCCCAGAGCGAGTCCTTGCTTTGTGCGGCGCCAGAAACGGCGGGGTCAAGGGTCTGTGCGGGCTTGTGTGGGGAAGGGGGCTTGTTCTGTGGTTTTACAATCTGGGCGGCGTGGCCCTGGGCTCCCGGGGCGCAGGTTCAGTCACTGCCTCACTGGCAGTGGGGCGTCAGCACCCGGTGGGACAGGTGTTCACCCCCCACCTGTGCCCACTGCACACTCTACGGCCCGTCTGGTGTTCAGAGGCCGCACCTGTGCCGAGGTACCTGTCGTGCTAGTCCCTGTTTTGTAGGAGGCATCTCGTCTCTCCTCACTCCTATGAAGGGTTTTTAAATTTTCCCTACGTGCCTGGAGGTCTTCTGACATGTAGACCAGTTTCTCCACGTTAGAGAAAGTCCTCTGTTTCCAAGATACAGGTGTTGGTTGACTCGATGCAGTTCGGGGAACACATCGCGATCCGACCGGCACGAGCCGGGCCCTCGGTGAAGTGTGACTGGCTGTGTCCTGCGTACGAGTCCATCACAACAGACTTGAGGTGCGGTGCACCCTCCACACGCACAGACACCGGCACGTGGCCCCCCGCCCCCACCGCATGCGGGATCTGAACCCCCCGGGCAGTGCTCGCCGAACGTCCTCTGAGCACACTGCTGCCCGTCGCCTCGGAGTGACTTGGCGGTTCGTGCCGGCGCTCTGATGGAGAGGCGGTGATGCGGGGGCGTTCGGAGCTTTGGTCCTGGACTATCCCACCCGGACCGCCGGGCTGGTGACTCGCCCCCTGCCCACCCCGCCCTGGTCCCCGGCGTCTTCGCCTGCACCCCAGTGATGGCAGCAGCACGGCTGTCGGGGGGGGGGGGGTGTGTGAGAGAGTTGAAACGAGTGGGTACTCAGGAAGTGCTGGAAGCGCTGCCCACTCTTGGCACAGTCGGTCCTGCCTGTCACCTGAGCGGGCGGGCGAGGTGGCCGGGGCGGCGCCAGCCGGTCGCCGAGGGAGGTTTTCCATGGAAACAGGAAGGCGAGGCCGCAGCCTCGAGGGTTTCGAGGTGGGGCGGAAGCGCGGCCGGCGGAGGATGGAGAGACCGTCCGGCTCACACCCTGCCACGCCGTGTATGGGCGCCCTTTGAAGTCCCCTCCGTCCCCAACCAGGGGCGCCCGCACGCTCCTGTCGGCGAGGTGACTGACACGTGTGCTTTAGGCTCTGCCAGCTCTTGACGTTGGCTTTCGGTTCTGGCCTCTAAGGGAATGCTCTCACGAGGCCTTTCTGAAAGGGCCGAGGCCACGAGGAAGGCGGCTCTGAATCTCCGGTCCCAGGCCCGAGGCGGGGTGCGCGTCCTGACTGTCGCCCAGTCCCTTCATACTGGAACACAGACGTCACAGGTGGCTCCTGGGGCCTTGCCCTGCCGCCAGAGCCTGCGCACTGTGTGGGGGACGGTCTGACGCTCAGGGCCGTTTTCAGAGTGCGCCGGCAAGGCCCCAGCCGTACACGCCGGTCCTCGTGTGCGCCTGTCCCTTCGTCACTCTTCCTTGCCAGGGCCCATGCTGTTGGGGAGTGTGTGCCCGTGAGCACAGCCCGTCGGAGGCGGGGTGCTTGCTGGGGTTGGAAGCAGACAGATGATGCCCCATCCACACCTGTGTGGGTAGCCCCTTGGTGAGCGTTCCCCTGCGAATGCATCGCATCCCCCAGCCCCTGGAGCTCTGCGCCCGGAACTCCCAGGAATGGGCATGTTCTGAGACTGCGTCCTGAGTCACCGAGGGAGCCCTGCTGCCCCCTCCGAGTCCGTGGGACTGCCTGTGCTCCGTGCCAGGCACACAGCCAGCATGTCGGAGATGCACTGCGCTCCGAAAGCAAGGCCTGTTCCGCCGAGGACTCCGTGCCCGTCCGTTTTGCTCAGCGTGCACGGGGCCCAGAAGAGCAGCGACCTGAGGCCCGCATATGGGCTGGTTCCCGGGCTTCCCCCACCGAGCAGTGTCGGGCAGGTCAGGGCAGACAGACGGGGACCACAGGGTCTCCAGCCTCGAGCCCAGTCGGAAATCCAGAAACTCACCCCGGGCCGTGGAGGCTGGCGGCGCGGGCGGGCCGCCCCGTCGAGGATCGAGGAGGCTCTCGGACATCCGCAGCTGCTAGCCATCAGCGTCCCGACTTGATGGGCGAGTGTAAAGTTACTGATTACGCTGGTGTGCTTCTGATTTCTTTCTGCAAAACAGATGAGGCCTCTCTATTCCAAGATGTGTTCCAAATCCCATTTTCTGGCAGCTGCGCTGGGTTTCGTCACAGTGCGGAGAAAATGTGCTCCCCTTGTCCTCACTGCTCGGCCTGCAGCGCCCAGCACTGTGTGCACGCCGCCCTCCCACACGACCACCACCACCACCATCTGGCAGCAGTGGCTTCGGCATTCACGAGAACATTGTCACTGAGACACATGTTACCTGGGCTCGTCTCGCCGGGGCTCTGCTGTCCTGGCTCGCTCCCTGGGCCCTGCGGCCCCTGCCCTCTGGTCAGAGTCCCCGCAGTAACCTTTAGAGGACAGCCGACATCCCCCCTTCCTTCTTGGATGGAGGACATCATTATTAAGTTGGCTTCTGCTTTATTCCATGTGGACCCTGGACCTCCCTTCCCTTCCAGGGGCCAAGGACACATTTCTGAGTTCGTTATCTCTCTGCTTGCCAAAACGGGAAAGAAGAAATTTGCTGAACCTGGCGTCTCATTGAGATACTTAACCAATTTAACCCGTTTTTCACAGAAGGGACTTAGTGTCAGCCAGGGACTCCAGCCACGGAAACCGCGGACTGTGGAAAGAGTTGTGGGGCTCCTTGTGGCACTTATCTCGGGGGCAGTGATCTGCAATGAACTTGAACCATCAGACATAAGTCATGGCCTAGGAATGAACCTTAAGTGGGCCCGTCTGAAGATGTAGCTGTAGCACAAGGTGTAGCGGGGCTGGGAATCTGAGATAGGAACTTGACCTCCGTTGTTCGCCCCTGGACCGCCAGGGGCAGGTGGTTAACATTTGCTCCCTTGGAGACAGCAGCTCTTGGGCAGCTCCCTCGGCCATTTGTCGACTCCGGCTCAGCATCCCGTGAAGCAGCGTTCCGCGCTCCACAGAGCCCGCTGCCTTGTTCCGGCACCTCGGATGCTGGAGCGGCGAGCGTGCAAACAACGCTTTGACGGTCAGATGGAACAAAAAGTTAAAAGGAAATACGGCCCCTAGAAAACAAACCTAATAGCCTGCCACTCACCCTTGCTTTATTAATACGAAGTTATTTTTCTTCCAAGCCAGCAGGGAAGCGCTCCCTGGTTGGTTGCCTTCCGTGGAAAGCGGGGGCTGGTCCTCCACAGCTCTGGGGACCGGAGAGGTGCTCTGGCTTAGAAAAGAGGCCCTGCGGTCGGCACGGGCGCCCGGAAGGGTCTCGTGGGAGTGCTGCAGTGACCTCATTTGATGTACGGGGCACTGCCATGGCCTTAGCACCGTGTGTCAGGCGCTCGGACCATCAGAGCCTGGGATGCGGACGTGAAGGAGGTGGCGACGCTCCCCTGAGGAGTGTGTAGAGTCCACCGAGGCCCACGACACAAGGGAATGGTGTGGGGGAGGGAGGGCCGAGCAGTGAGTGAGCAGCGGACTCAACCCACACACCAGACCTGACTGGAGGGGGTGGGGGGTGTCGGCAGGGCTGGCTGTATAAGCCGCAAGGCCCGGGGGAACGCAGATCCCTTGTTCAGAATGCAAGTGGAAGGTACCGTGCGAGGTGGTAACATACGAAGATCACGTGTCCGGGCGTGCTGCCAGCTGGCCCTGGCCCATGTCACTGACCTGGACGAGCAGCAGCAGCAGCCCCCACACGGGGTGAGGCGGCCAGGAGGAAACCCCACCCTGGCCCGGGAGCCCGCGCTGCCGGTCGGGGACAGACAGGGACGGGAACTTGCGGCAGCCTCACTCCTTTCCCAAACCAAAAAGAAAAGGGCGACAGGCGTGTGAGTCTCCAGTACCTCGGTCTCCTGGCAGCGGCTCCTTCCCGTCACCGCCGGTCCCCTCGAAGGAAGGGGCCACAGAGACACGGGGTGCCTCTGCGAGCCAACCGCCAGCCCCTGGGCGGCCGCTGCCCGTGCCCGACGTGCCCCCGCTGTTCCCGCTTGCTTCTGAACACCTCTGTCCTTCGACAGCCCCTTCCTCTCAGCGCTGCCCGCGCTTTCTCCCCTGCCCGCCGCTTCCGTCTCGTCTCTGCCCCTGGGGTGGGGACGCATGTCGGGCCGGTCTTGCAGCCCCCCTTCCTTCTCCGCGCCGTCTCCCGGGGCGCTCACTTCCACCCACGACGGCATCTTTGTGGCCCCCAATTCTTGAGCGTGTGCCCACTGGACGGTGCTTTGCACAGATGGTCCAGTGACTCCTCGCAAGGCTTTCTGCGCGGGGCTGTGCCTCCGAGTCCTTACGCAGCCCGCAGCCCGCTCGCTGAGCCGCGGGGCCGTGTGGATGAGCCACTTAAAGGCACTTCACCGGGTTTCCCAGGAACACAGCCGGGAAGGAGGAAGGACTTGCGGGCTGAGAGACTGGGAGGGGGATGAAACCTGTAAAGGAGAGAAACCCGCCCGGCCGAGGCCGGCAGCCTGTCCGGAACATTCCGTTAGCCTTGGTGTTGCCCCGCCCATGTCCCTGGGCACCGCTTCCCCGTTTGGCAGAGAAAGAGGCATCCTTTAGGGAGAGCAGGGAGGTGTGGGCTCGGCCCCCACTCACAGGAGCCCAGCAAGGTCTTCATGGAACTGGGAGCCGGAATGATGCCTTCGTGGTCCCACACTCATTCTGCAGAAAGGGAAACCGAGGCACGGGCACGTGAAGGGGCTCAGCATGTGGCCGCTGGGAAAACCCGCGGGAAGACACGGGTCTCTACCCTTCCCTCAGCAGCTCCCTCAAGAATGCGCGTGTCCTCTTTGTGGTGGCCCCGGCCCGTGCGCGAGCGCAGGGTCAGGGCCCCTGGGGGACCGGGTGCTGCTAGACGCTCCGCCTGTCACACAGCTCACCAGACTCACGTCGGGCTCTTTAAAGAGCGCAGCGTGTCTGGAGGTCGGCAAGCGGTTTGCCGTTTGCTATTTTAAGCGGAGATTTCCACAGCACTGTCTGTGTTTTCATTTTGTTAAAATAGAATTGCACGTGGGAGCCTGGCTAGGAAAATGGGTCACGGTGGCTTTGCTGGGGCCACAGAGGCGAGGGCTTGTTCCACTCGACATTCCCTTCCCCGGACCTCCTTCGGGCTGAGGGGCCAGGAGGAAGCTTCGGGGAGAGGGTCCCCGCGGGCCTTCCACGGCTCTCGGGTTGCGGCGCCCGCTGCACCCTCCGTGGCCGGCCCTTTGGGTCTCTGCTGAAGAGCCTCGGGCTGTGAAGCCGGAGGACGGAAGCCGGAGGACGGAAGCATCGGCGGGGCCGGGGAGCCCCCTGGGCCTCGGGAGCTGAGTTGACGGCGCCTCCGCCAGAAGGGACAGGCGGGAAAGGGCCTTCCCGCCGCCGTTCGGGGGTGTTTGGACACCGGGGCTGGGGTGGCAGGCCAAGACTATGGTGGGCAGGGGGCGTTTCCCCAGAATATGCCCGGGGTCTGGGCGTGGGGTGCTCAGCACGGAGGGCTCGCGGAGCTTGGGGAATGGGAAAGGAGGACAGGTCACGTGGGGAAGGGGTCTCCAGGGTGTTTGTGCACCGGACTTCTCTGTGGAAGGCAGCACCTCACTGGCTCGGTTTCCAAGGCTCCGCATCTCAGGGTCCGGCCGTGGGTGTGAAGCCTGTTGTCGCCGCACCGAGGTGTGCCACTGCGTTGCAGAATAAAAATCTAGGCTGATGGAAACGGTTGGTCGCTTGCAGGCTTTGGGAATCTGTTTTTACAAGGGTGGGCTTGTGTGGTGAACTTGAAGTTGTTGGTGCATAGGCTGGGTTTTCATGGTCAGTTTTGTATTTTAGTCAAACAAAACTTGCAGCAAAGTCTGGCACACGTATACAGGGCGGGGCAAACCCAGGCTGACCGCCGTTCTGTGGAGAACGATATGACGATCCATACACAGTAACATGGGAGCGGGCCGTGCGGCACCGCAGGCTCTCCCACCCGCAGACGCGTCCGCCCTCCCCGTGCCTCCAGCCCTGGCTCTGCCCGTGCCGTGCTTCCCGGGAGGCCTCTCTCCAACCCGGGGTGGGCTTCCCACGCCCTCGCGGTCTCTGACAGCATTGCCACATAGCTTTTTTTTTTATTTTAAAGAATGTCTTAGGGTGACTTTTGTCCATAAGATCTTGCAGGTTTCAAGTGCACAGTCCCGGGCTGCACCACCTATGTGTCACATGGTGCGTTCTCCGCCCACGGTCCAGTCTCCCCGTCACCAGGTCCCACCTCCACCCCTCCCTTCGGCGGCCGCCACGCTGTTGTCTGTTTCTGCCAGCTGCACACAGCTTTGACAGAAGATGTTCGCTAGCACAACGTCTGATGCACGGCACGTGCTCACTAAATGTGAGCTGCACAGGACGAGTGTGAGCCATTCCACATCTCTGAGCTGCTCCTCCGTCCCATCCGCAGAAACGGGAAGGCGAACCCCGCCTGCCTGCCTGCCTCATGGGGCCGCGGCTCCCGTTCAGGCAGGTCTTGTTCAGGACAGAGACCTGTCTCACGCATCTGCACAGGCGCGCGGCACCCCATCGCGGGCCTAGACTAATACACCTTCACAGACTGTAATGGGCAGTGATTTGCACGTGGAATTAGGCACACGTGGGAAGCAGTTCATTGTTGTCTGTCTTCTACAGCGACGCCGAGCGTTCGTAGCTCCGCCCGGTCGGTGAGGAAAGGCGAGTGAGTTGGATCAAAAAGTTTTCTGGAGATGTGATGTATAAACTTTCAGGCAAGGTGACGATCCAGAGACCTCTCTGCGTGGGGGGGTGAGTCGTGACCTAGTGAGACAGAGAGGTGCTGCTGTGGCCACAGCCCACCCCGCGCCCCCACCCCCCCACGGGCAGGTGTTTGTCGCTGCCTGGTGCGTGTGCCCATCGGCGGCCGTGGCAGAGACCCCGGTGCCCCAGCAAGGCCACCCACCCCAGCCTGTGCTCTCCTGCGCAGCAGGGGGAGGTGGGCGGCGGGCACCGCAGTCCTCGGTCAAGTGGGCTGTCGCCGTCGCTCGAGAGGTGCCGGGTCCTCTCTAGCCACTCAGTCTTCCTGAGCCTCAGTTTCCTCCTGGTGATCGGGGCGACAGTGGCTGTGGCTACCCTGTGTGGCTCTTGGGGTCACGCGAGATGGGAACATGTGAAAAAGCCCATTATCAAAGCCGTTACTCACACTTTACTTGGTGTTTTTCTTCACCCTGCTTATCTCTAGGACCTAGAAGTAGGTGGCCTGGCGGCTTCAGTGTCCCCTCCTCAACTAGGGAGGGTCTGAGGGGCTTCGGAGAGCACGCCTGCCCTGCCCTGCCCACACCCCGGTCCCCCTCGGCTTTCTCTTTGGGAGGCGAACACCGGCTAGTACAGACGCTTCCTTATCCTCTTTCCCAGGGCACATCCGTGTGCTCCCGGTGTGGGTGGAGAAGGGCGTTTTCCTCCGTCTCCCTCCCTCGAATCCTGCTTTGGGAGCACATCAGGAGAAATGGCGTTGCGTGCGTAAACACTGACACAAGGAGGATGAAGGGGGAAAATGCCAGGCTTTCCGCAGAGGCTGTGATTCAGGTTGCTTTGCCTGCCTCTTGCTGCTGTGTCCGAAGTGTTCGAGTGGCGTTTGGAAGCCTTCGCCCAGACAGACCTGGGTCTTTGCTGCCGCCCCCCCAGGCCTCAGGGGTGTAGCCGTGCTGGGCGTGGTCGCACTGGCAGCCGCTCTGTTCTGGCCCTTGGACAGAGGGCAGATGGGTCCGAGGAGACACCGCTCTCCAACCCCATGTCCCCCGCATCCTCCCCAGCAAAGAGACAGGGCCAAGGTCAACCAGAAGTACGAGGACTGGCTCCGTGGGCCCCTTGGCCAGGGGCGCTCTCGGTGGGCACACTTGGCCAGAGGTGCTGTCCTGAGAAGCACCCGATGGAGATGACTGGGACTGTGTCAGTGACCATGGTGACTGGGGGCCACCCTGGCACGTGGGGGTCCGTGGCACCAGGCTGAGGTCACCCCTGCACGAGGGCCGGTAGCCTCCCCGTGGAGAAAGGCACGCCCTCGGGTGGGGACCTGCTGTTCCTGCACCTTCTCTGTGTCGCCGCCAAGCTCCGGGGGCCCGCCCTCGGGGGAGGATGGCCTGGGGCTGTTTCCCCACTCCCCAGAGGAAGTCACATCGCTGGCACTGGACACTCCGCAGGTGTGTCTGCCAAAACCCTGACAGATATGCACAGGGAGGCATCGCACACTTCAGAGAGAACGCTTGTGTTCTGTACGTAAGCGGGGTAAGCCGTTTGTTGGCCCCCGGCCCCCGGTGCACACAGATGTCCAGAAAGACCATGGGAATCGGATTCAGCGGCACACTCACGCCTTAGAAACCGTCCCTGTCCCTCTGGAAGAGCGGCACCAGTCTGATGCATTGTAAACGGGTAGTTCTAACCATTTTTACAGCAAGGCCGCCGGTGTACGGTCCACGTTGGAATTCGAGTTGGAGTTCTGAAATGTGTCTTCACCGTTGGTGGTCTCAGCAAAGTCACTTCAGATGAGTTGGGGGGAGGGGACAGGAAGGACGTGTCGTCTTCCCCACGTGAAGCGTGCGTTGCCAGGGCTCCGGCTCAGACGTGTCGGATGTAATTGGAGCCCGAGGGGGCACTCGGCTGAGCAGCTGGTGTGGCCCCCCCTCCCCAGAGAGGAGATTGCTGTTCAAAACTAGAAGAGTAGAATGTGTTGTTTTCTCATGTAATTATGCAACTGACATCTTTATACAATAACACGTTTGGGTGGTCTGCCCCTGAAACCCTCGGTTTGTTAGGAAACGTTGCAGTTTCCACAAGTAATCACTTACTCCTAAATGTTATGAAAGGGCCTGCTATTGTTGCATCACGGCGTTAGTCAGAAGCTGAACTTTCTAAATGAGTCCTCTTGGCACTGGAGGAGGCTTCTAGGTTTTTGCTGTCTTTTCCTTCAGGGCCGTTCCATGAGCCCCAGCGTCCCCGGGACAGGGTGCTGCACGGCGGGCACTAAGGGGTAGCCGCGGGCAGATCTCTGTTGCAGCACAGAGTGCGGGCCCCAGAGCCGCGGCCTTTCCGCCGAGTCCGTTGCCGGGCCCCTGATGGTGGGGTTCTTTCAGGCCCTTGCAGCCCCTTTCGGTGACCCCCGCCGGGTGGGGTGGGGACTGGGATGGGGACCCGGAAGCTCCACGGACTGCAGGGAACCACAAATGTCTTGACCAGGGACACGCTGCCATTAGAATCGGGTTCATGCTAATCCGCGCTGGTAATGAGACTCCATGCCTTGCTGATTACAGAATGCCGCGCTCGGTGGGGCTGAATGGGGTTTTTCTTCCGAGCCTGCTCTCCGGGGCCGCGGACGGCTTTGGCCGCGAGACAGGCATCACTCGGTGCCCGGTTCCGCCCGGGCCAGACCCTGCCTAATCACGGCGGCTGATTACCCACCCGAGGGTGTCCGCTCACGTTGCTATTACGGGGGACTGTGTGGGAGGCTTTGCAGAGTCGCAGAGCACAGGGAGCTGGGGCGGGCGGCACTCCGAGGGGAGCCCAGGCGGAAGGCGTGTGCAGCGAGCTGCGGAGAATCGTGGGCAGGGGCGGGGGG
Organism: Phyllostomus discolor; assembly: GCF_004126475.2. Lineage (NCBI taxonomy): Eukaryota > Metazoa > Chordata > Mammalia > Chiroptera > Phyllostomidae > Phyllostomus > Phyllostomus discolor. The sequence goes on from NC_040905.2 coordinate 2,009,604, forward strand.
GTGTAGCTTCGTGGAAGGCGAGGGTTCGATGTGAAACCCAGGTAAGGACTCTGTGACACGGTGGCACAACGGGCATCCACGCTGCAGCTGGCAGTTTGCCATTGGCAGCACGTGGCTGCAAACGAGCTGCCACACCGGGCAGGGCAGCGGTGTGCTGTCTGTACAGACGTGCCTCCTGGGGGCGGCAGGGCTTGTGACGGGGGGTGGGGCAGACGTCGAAGTGGCAGATCTCAGCTCCGCGCTGTCTGTGCCCGTTGGAAAAGCAGTAGAATCTCATGATGTGGTTCAGTTACTTGAGGAAAATAGAAATAGTCTCCTGGGTGGTGCAGAACTTATGGTTCCCAAACTGGGTGCCAAGGCACACCGGGGTGCCACAGTCAATTCTTCATTTCCAAGGAAAATGGTAAGAGTTGGCATGTGCCAGCCACACAGTAAACTGCTGCCTGAGGTAGTTCACAGTGTCAGCGTTAGGTGGCACTGCATTCCCTTTGAGGATGTCCTTTTCTAAAGCTGGGCCTGAAATAAAAGCACGAATCCCACCAACAGGCTGGTCCTTCCAACAGGAAAGGAGGGTTGCCGGGTGTGGTCCCGCTCCGAGAGGGATGAGGTCTGAGTGCTCCATCTAACCGGAGTGGCCAGAATTCCTGTTATGGCTACGTTTCCAGAATTCGTTCGCTCGGACCCCGTTAGACCTCAGAGGAGGGAAGGGGTCTGGGGCATGGGGACCGCCTCGCTCGCTGGGCGACAGTTGATGCTATTGAACGTGCAACGGAAATTCAGCCGTGAACTAAATTCCAGTTAAGTTCCAGGAGATTAGCCCATGGCCTTCCATCTTGGATATTGAATACTTTTTATTTGGGGGTGGGGTACAAGGAATTGGGCCCAGAATATAGTGAAAGTTACATTAAGGGGAAAAGTGAAATATTTAAAAATTAAATATTGGAAGACAAAAAATTTTTTTAAGTTGAAAATGAACCACAAAAAGCAAGCACGTAATTACAAAACAAAACCAGAAAAGGGGGAACCACTGCACACCCTCTACGTGAGAGATGCTTTTCCAGCCCCCGCCACCACCACAGTCTCCGCTTGCAGACACGTGCCTGGCAGGTCCCCTGTGACAGGAAGTCCCCAGGGCATCTGAAGTGGGACGCAGTGTGCTCAAGATCTCCTTGTCCCCGGTTTTTTCAAAAACAAAACTTGGGTTTCAACCAGGGGTGTGTGTGTTTCCGGAAAATGGCTCCCACGGAGCTGTGAGCAGAAGGGTTAGTGTGCATCTGGCGACCGATTCACCCCTTCGGGGTTTGCTCTGTGCACGCCACACTCGGGGCCCCCCCGCTGTCCTTGCGTGTGATCCTGCTTACGTCCTGCTGAGGCTGTGAGCACAGGGAGTTGATTTGGTAGTGTGAAAAACTGACTTAAAAGTCATTTACACTGAGGAACTTGGCAGTCCATGAGCTACAAGATTTGTGCTTCAGGTTTTGCCTGGCCTGCCCTCACAGAAAAGGCACCATGAAAGCATCCCTTCCCACAGTGAGCGCCGCGGGGTCCGGCAGGGCACGTCCGTACCTGTGCTCTCGGGGGTCCTCTTCTTGCCCCCGGACATGCAAGCCGTGACTGCCCGGTCCCTAGTCCCGTCTTCCACAACGAAGGGCCCTTCCATGTGTTCCCGTCCCAAGTGCCTCTTGGGAGGCGCGTGGAAGCTCTCGGTAAATGCCCACCGAGTCACAGAACTCTGGGGCAGGAGTCCCTGCTTTCCTTCGCAGCTGGGCCATGGGCCCTTCGGGTCACCGCGCGTCAGACCCCACGCAGACAGGGGGCGCTGGTTTCTGGGAGCAGAGACGCAGACCGCGTGCCGGCGTGCCACCCCGTGTTCCCTGCCCCCGAGCGCTGTGATCGGTGGGGGAAAGATGCGCCCATGCCTCTTCTCCAGTGAGGGCTCTTCAGGACGGAGGTAGCATGCCTCGGGGTCAGCAGTGGGCAGACAGTGGGGGCGGGATGCTCCAGGAACCTGGTGCTCCCGATGAACTCGGACCTCCATCGAAGAGGATCCTTGTTACAAAACAAAACACAGTGGCTTTGGACCCTGAGCTGCCTTTCAGTCGGTGGTGGGACCACTACACCTTGAACCTGGCAATGGGCACGCGCAGAGCACACTCACAGAGGCACGTGGGAGTGTGCTGCTCTCCGAGTGTCTGTGCCGGGTGGTCAAGAGGTATTCTCTTCCATCCCCCAGCAGCTCCGCACCGCAGGCTTCATCCCTGCCGTGGCACAGGGGCATGAGGAGAACCAGGGGCAAGGAGTGCTGTGCCTGGAGGCCGGTGCACCGGAGGCCTGGCCAGTCTGACTCACCACACTGTCTGGGCCCCCTAGTGATCTGCGCCCTTTCCCAGAACCTCTGGCGGCCTCGGGGGCCGTTTGAAGGTAGGTCTGGCCCATCAGCCTCGCGTCCGAGAGACGAGCAGTTTCTTCAAAGCTGCCTTGTGTTCGCTGCTTGTTGATACTTCCGAGTAACCTTGAAACACGCTCAGTAAACATTCCACATTGATTTCAGTCGTGTGGAGCCTCCCAAAATTCACCCCTCCCAAAGGGCGAGGCAGCAGCCATTAGGCTTGGAGATGTGTCCATTAATACATTCAAAATTTTGGTTCAGTGCCAAGCGTAAGTTGTCACCAGATAGATACTAGGTGACCAGCTCATTCTTTCTACTTCTCCATCCGGGACGATGCAGGTTCCCACCCGGCTAGCAGCTGAGTGTTACGAAGCAATGGTCCTGGGTCCGGCACTGCAAAGAAGCAGCTCCTCTCATTACTCTAAGGACCTGAAGGGGCAGCCATGACGGCTTCGATTGCATCGTTGAACACAACTTAGGCTCTGAGAGGTTCAATAATTTTTGAAGGGACACAAAGCTCTGTCCTAAATGGAAGTCAACTTGACCTTCACCGTCGATGAGCTGACACTGTTTCAGAGATCCATTAGCCACAGAATCTTCCATCTCTCCTCACGCTCTTCAAAGATGTTCCGGTGCTCAAAAAGACCCAGAAGGCTCTCCAAAGAGAAGTGATAGAGTCCGGGGTGGGAAGGGAGCCGGGTGTCTCTGTGAGTAAACTTCCTTCTGGAGGAAGGGACGATGGGCTTAGTGAGAGATGCGCCAGCCTGCCTGGCGACGTCGTTCAGGAAGCACCTCGAGCGCTTCCTGCGTGCTGTCCGTCTCTGCACTTACACTTTGCACGGAGTCTCTAGCGGAGCTCACCTTTCACCTTCCTTCGGGGAACAGATGGCCCTTTTAACTTGTGCCCAGACGTGATGTCGTGCTCCTGTCCCAGAGGGCTCCCCGCTGTGTTTTCAGGAGCCGCCGAGTTCTTGGCAGTTGTCCCCGATGCCCGGCCCCAACCTCCGTCCCCGGAGCCTCGGCCGTTCCAGCCCCTCCCCCGTCTGATCTCTTCTCTGTCTCCGAGGGGTCTCCCTCCCCCATTACTGCTGCGGGAGCCTTCCCCTCTCTGTGGGCCCCGTTCTCCCACCACTTGTTTTTCCTCCACACGCTGGCCCGCCTTGCACTCTGATGGCCTGGCTCTCCACTGTCTAGCCTCCACGTTGCCCACGCACAGCAGCGCCAGCAGCGCCAGCAGCCCCGGCCTCCCCGCCGCACCCTGAGCTCTGCCTCGACTGAGCGCAGCCCGTCCCACCCGGGCCTCGTGTGGCTCGGTGCTCGTCCAGCTTCACGTGTGAGTCATCTGCAGATCCTGTTAAAAGAGAAATTCCCGTTCAGGAGCCCTGGCCAGAGCCTGAGGCTCTGCATTCTGATACCGTCATATTGCCAGGTGACACCGAGGCTTTGGATCCAAAGACCACACCCTGAGTGACAGACACAGTAGCCGGCTCACGTCTGAGGCGGGCCGGCCCGGTCTCAGCCCTGCCGGCGCCCTAGCCCTCCAAGGCCTTCGTCCCCCCGCACCCTTCCAAGTCCTACTGACCCAGAGACAAGGACCGCGGGGGCTGCTCTTTTAGTCTGGAGCCGCCAACCAAGATTTAATGATGTGTGGACTTGATTGTTCGTTATCGGCTCTCCTGTCCCAGTCTCCTAGGCAGTGTGTGGCGATGACCCAAGTCTGCTCCATGGGAGTAGTTGTTTGGGTCAGGTGCTGGGGGTGGGTGGGTGTGTGTGTGTGTGTGTGTGCGTGCTCCCCAGTGCCCAGCACTGACTCGAACGTTCCTCAGTAGGCCTCCGGCAGTCCCCCTTCGGGCTGCCAGGTCCTCCTTCGGGGCAGCCCCATGGAGCTGGCTCACCGTGGCTCCAGTCCCAGAACCAGAACTGGCCGTCCCCTCAGTACTCCAAGTGCAAACAACCGCTCTCTCTCCTGAACCCCCAGGGGGACTCTGTGCTTCTCAAAGTGCAGTTGGGTGCCACCTGCACGGACCCCGAGGTGCGCTCGGTCAGTGTGGGTTCCCAGGCCCCGCGCAGACCCGGCGACCCAGGGTCTCTGGACTGGGGCCTGGCCCTCTGCCCTGGGAGCACCTTGAAGCTCTGATAGAGGTGCTGATGAAAAGCAAAATAACCAAAGATTGTCAGACTAGTAAGAAAAATAAATGTTCCCTTCCCCAAATAATTTATCCATTACCTTTTGGGCTTATTTGTGCTGGTTTCCGTTTTCTCCCTAGAAGTGTCTTGTTTTCATTTGTCCCAGCATCTTCCCTCGGGCCATTGGAAAGTTGAGGTTATGAGCACTTGAAAGAATTTCAGAACGTGGACCCCCAAAAATCATTTGGAGTACCAAATATGTCTTAAAGTTGGGGCGGAAAGTAGGTGGGTACTCTCGTGTGTGCAATGTCTGGAAGGATTTCAAGTACAGGAAGAGGACAAAGAAAACACCGGCAAATCGGAGGAGGGTGTGTGTTCTGTTAGTTCTGCTGCTCCGAGGATTAGTGGTGATCAAATCCAAAGGCCAGTCACCCTGGCGGTCAGCCCCCAGGCGCACTGGGAAATTCCTGGGACAGACGCCGGGGCTGCCTTGGGGTGTCTGAGGGAGAGGAGAGAAATCTGGGTCCTGCGGGTTTGGGGATGACATGTTAAAAGTTGATCTGTGGAGCATATGGGGTGGGGGACCAGTTGTGTGGATTACTCTGCTTTTTGTGTGTGTTTGATGGTAGCATGACAAGCATGGCCCGAGAGGTGGGGGTGGGCGCGGGCGGAGGAGAGAGGACGTGGGGAGGGCCTGCTGACCGCCGGGCGGGGTGGAGGGGGCTATCCCTGGGGAGCGCCCTGGGGTGTTTGACCTGCTCCCCGGTAGACAGCCGGGCTGAAACCTGGCTTTGACTTAGACGGGCAGCTGTGCACACGCGTGAGCACGCGGTTCCGGACACACAAGGACGGCCCTTCACCAGACCCTGCCGCAGAGGAAGCTGCCTTGTCCTGGGCAGGACGGGAGGCAGAGGAGGCGGCCCGGCTACGCCGTCACCCTTCCCAGCCGGGGACCTCGTGCAGATTGCCAGAGTCGCTTCGACCGACAGTGGGGAGAGAAGCATTTGGGGAGGTTAGGGTGAAAGTCTAAGAATACGTTTTCTCAGTAAATTGAAGGCGGAACTATCCAACCTTAGCAAAGAGAAAAAGGGTAGAAAAATAATCTCAGCTGAAAGGTAGGTAAAATAGTGTATTTGTCTGGACATGGAGAAAGGCCAGTTAACCAGTGGTAGTTGTAGGGAACAGTTACAAAGACAACATTGGCCTTAAAAACAAGATGGTAGTGGCAGGTGTTGATAAGGCTAATGGATCCTGAAAGTCTTCAATGTATCAACTTTAACATCAACCGAGGAGACGTGTGTCGTTGCCATGACTCTGGTGGCCACGGGCTTGAGCTGCATGACGGGTCCCCAAAACAGAATGTCTAAGGCAGAGACGGGGGCAGGGGGACGAGCACCCAGAGTCTGTGTCTGCCCAGCAGGACCGCGCCAGGAATGGTCTGTTCAGTGTGAGCAGCTCGGCCCCAGATGCGGGGCGGCTGGGGGCGGTCCGGAGGAGCAGGGAGAAGGGAGTCAGGCCGAGCAAAGAGCGGGGAGCGGACGGAGGACAGCAGCCTCTGAGAAGGAGGCCCACACCTTGAATCCTCCCTTGAACGTTTATGTGGAGGGTTAAGAAGGACCAGAGGTTCTTTTCCACGTATCTCGGCGTTTCCTTGCTCGTCCAGGCCGCCGCTTCCTAAGTAGGTGAGTGCTCGCAGACAGGCAGGCAGGAAGGTGCGTGGTGTGCGGAGCAGAGACGCTCGGTGGGCTGGTGGGCCCGCACTCTGCCAGGGAGCAGCAGGGGGCCAGCTGGCGGAGCGTGGGCTCCCCAAATTCCAGAACAGCCTCTGGTGCGAGACTCAGCAATTCCATCCAAGGAGGCAAATAGCTTACAAGTCTGCCAAACCGGTCCTGGGAATGTTGTGTGGAGAAGCACCCTGAGTCTGGCGGGGCGCTGCCTGAGATTACCTAATGGGTCCCTTCCCTCGGTTTTTCCGTGACTCACCCCCTGCCCCCCCCCCCAATCGCCGCCGCTACTAGCCTACGGCCCTCCAAGGTTGAGTCACTCTGCTGAATGCAGATTATCTCTTTAAAAGGGGGAATTAAAGGCTATTAAACATGATTTGCTGCTGGTCCCAGATTAAAGAAGGAAAACCAATTTACAATTACAGCTGTCCTGGTCCAAAGTAATATGCAAATTGTCACAACGGGCCATGGTAGGGTGACAGGAATGAGCCAGGCACACCTCCTGGTGTTGTCTCGAGAGAAGGGGTCCCTGTGGGTGAGGCTTTGAGACTCGGGTTCCTGCAGCAGCCTCCCCGCACCGGCTGCAGAGCCCGAGGGCCCCGCCGAAGGGCTCCCCGTGCGCCCGGAACACGAGTCTGGAGTGTGGATCCAGGCGCCGTGTTCTCTCTGTTCTGAGAAAGGGTGGAACCAGTTAGTGATCTTCTGAAAAGGCGTGTGTAAAGCACACCGGTGTACCACAGGGCCCCCCGACCACCCACGATACAGGATTACGTGTTTCTCTGGTGAGAACCTGAGCGTGGCGCGAACAGCGCTGGACTGGCTGCCCACGGACAGGACCCTCCATCTTAAGGAGCATTCGGTGGCCTCCACGGTGCGCCCTCCTGACGGGGTGGAGCCCCGGTCCTGTACCTGGCGGTTTGTGGAAGAGACCGTGAACTGGCCCAGCGGCGGTTCCGTCTGGAAGGACCAGTCGGAAGGCACTGTGTGCGGCCCTTCACCTGCAGCCGCTCGGCCGCACTCCCTGCCGTCCTGGGGAGTGGGGTCTCCCGCGGCGTGCCCCGTTCTTGGCCCTGCCCCTGTCGGGCACCGCCGGCATCCACACGGAGTCCTTCTGTGAAACGGTGGGCCCGGCCCATTTGAGCCCTCTGAGCACTGGCTGTTCTGTCCCGTGGAAGTTACGAAGGAGTGGTTAGAAATCTGGGGACGTGAAGCAGAGGGAGGGTAGGACTGCGAGTGTTCTGTTTCTGCAGCATCCACCATGTGTCCGTGCCCTGCTCCCTCCTCCCTCCTCGCAGCCCCCGCTCCCGCGGTTCCCTCTGAATCCTTGAGCGGCCCCGTGTCCCCACAGGACAGGCCCCGGCTCTGAGCCTGGCGGGGACTGCTCTGTGTTGCTCCCACAGGGTCTTGTACACACCGCGAATTATTGTTTTGTTCTGTTTTGTTGTCTTGAGTTTTTGAACCGGGAAGGAGCCCCAAGCGTGGAGGGGTGGTATTCGTGAGGATGGGGCTGCAACCCGCGCACCAGCCTCACCGCGCACCTGCTGCTGGGAGGCTGGCATCCGAGTCCTGATACGGGACCCAGAAGGACTCGGGCGACAATTGTTACTCGTTCCCACCCTCATTCACTGCCCCCCACCAGCCTCCGGGGCACGCCTGCCTCCCCCTGCGTGCAGTGTGGTGCCGGTCACAGGAGTCAGATGAGTGGAACCTGAGGAAGACGGTCCGTGACTACAGCAGCTCGTTCTTCCGTACTGTGTAACTCGCATCCGTAATCCTTACTCTCCTGTCTCCTGAGAGAGTAGCACATTTACAGTTTTCAGAAGTCCACATGGAGTAGGAATTCTGTGGTTTTTTAAACCTGTCTGGAGCCGTCATCTCCAGTTTTGAGCCGGAAGCCCTTCTCTGCCACTGCGACCCGGCTGGGGTCTCTTCCAAGGAGCCGCGAGGCCCACCAGACTCTAGACCAGCCCCTTCCGGACTCAGGGGCAGGTCCTTCATCCTGAAGCATCCCTGTGTGTAGCACGGGAAGTGCTTTTGGTGCAAAGACAGCGTTTTGGAGTTTTCTTTTCCTCGAAAGCCTGAGGTGCCCATGCCCGTGTTTCAGAAAGGAGACTCAGCGCCGTGGTCTCTGTCCATCGCTGGTGAAGTCTGAAGACTTTTCCAACACAGCCTCAATCCCTGAGGCTCACCTTCCGGTTCCTTCTCTGTCTTTAAAACGGGCGCCCAGCACAGACTCTGTAGCTTTGTCCTGAGGAGTAAGTGCACATAATACAAATTAAGTGCCGTGAGGACCACTTCCAAACCCCTGGGGAGTGGTGAAAAAGAAGCTGGAGAGAGCACAGCTTGTGTGAGTGTCGGTGTTTTTCTTGCAGAGCAGACCCCGGGGAAGGCGGACAAGGAAATTCAGTGAGAGTGAACTCAGGGATCGTGGGAGTGTTAGCTGGGGGAACCGAAGTGTCCTAGCAGCTAGACGGTGAGCTCCAAACAGCAGTGAAAGAAGGAGGCTTGTCTCTGAGGCTGCTGCCGGACTGGTACGAAAAGATGGTTCTGGCATCTGTTGCTGGGGGAGACTCTCCAGTTCTGTGTGCACATCACTTAGTAGGAGGCCGTGTCGGTCCAGGGAGGGAGGGGCTTTGTAACCAGTTCCCTGACTGCTGCAAATAATGAAAAGGAGGGTGCTGCGAGCGAGCCCGGCCCCTGGAAGGACAGCCGAGTCAGAGCACCCTAGAGGGGATCCCGTGGGGCTGGCGGGCGGTTTCCGCCCCGCACAGCCGTGATCTGCTGACTGTACATCCGGACAGAAAGGGTACCGAGGCACGGGCTGCCGTGGGAGAACCTCGGCAAACAACAGGTATTGTGACTGAGTAGCATTTGTTCATCTCTTATTCTGTGGCTCTTGGAAGTGTTCAGCTGACGTGCGGAGGGACTGGGACAGGCGGAGGTGCAGAGACGGCGGGCGTCCTCGAGGAGGTTTCTCGCCAGACTGAACAGACTCGTTACACACGACCCGGCAGTCCGCTCCTCGATATCACCCAGAGGAGCTGAAAACGTAGGTCCCCGAGAAAAACAGCACAGGGAGGCTTACAGCCGCTGTGCTCAAAACTGGCCATGCCCAGCAGTGACCCAGGCACCCCTCAGGGGCTGGGCAGGTCAGCTGCGGTCCCTCCAGACAGCTCCTCAGCACCGAAGAGAAACGAGCCTCCAAGCCAGGAAAAGACACGCAGGAACCTTTCCTGCCCGGCAGCACGTGAAAGGAGCCAATGTGAAAAGTTACGTTCTGTGCGTTTTCGACTGTTGACACGTGACATTCTGAAAAAGGCAAAATTACGGAGACACTGAAAAGACAAGCGTTCGCAGAGGTTGGGAGTGGAGGGAGGGAGGGTTCGGGGGTGCTGGAAGCCATCGGTGTGATGCCACAGTGAGGAACGCGCATTATTGTACATCTCTCCAAACCCACAGAACGGGCAGCGCCGAGGGCGCTGTCCAGAGCCCGAGGTCAGCTCTGGGCTTGGGTGGTGGTGACGCGTGGCTGCAGGCCCATGAGTTGTGATGGTTGCACCTCTCTGGTGAGTGACGTTGATAATGCATGAGGTCAGGGGGCTTCTGGGAAATCTGGTACCTTCTCCATTTTGTTGTGAGCCTAAAAGTGCTCTGAAAAAGTAAAGACTTAACCTTTCTTAAGAATGTAGTCCATGCAAAAATCCGTAAAAATTCACAGTCCGCCTGAATGGGCGGGAACCAGGAGCGTTCTCTGCTTTCCCGGGCTGCAGGCGCCGGACGACCTATCGCTTCTCAGACTGGGTCACTCACCGGGGCCCTTTCTGGCACTGGGAGGTTTCAGGGCGCGTGTCCGCTGGGGGGTCGGCGCACCCTGTGGCGTCTCCTGTTGTGTCGGGTGCCAGTCCCCCCCTTTCTGAGTGAAAGCCTCGGCTCCCCACTCTGGTGGCACCCCTGTATCTCTCATCTAAAGCTCACGGAACACTTTCCCAAACGGCACACGAGGTGAAGAGGAGGCGGAGGGGTTCCTTGGTAGGGGGCTTGCCCGAGGCCTTGTGGGGCACCGGGAACACGCCCAGGGAGCGAGCCCGTTTCCAGGGCCCTGATAAGGCCGCTCTGCCCCCATTTCGTCGTCATCAAAGTGCTCGAGTCAGAAGTGCTTGTATTTGAGGCTGGTATCTTTCAGAATATAATCTCTGCTGTCGGGGTCCGGTCGCTCAGGTTCGTTGATGTTGGCAGGATCGCACGGACTGGAGGCCCGGGGCTCTGGTGATCCGTGTTCCGTAGAAACCCACACCGGGGGCTTCTGGCGCGGGTCTGATGGGGAGACTCGCAGGTCCAGAGGACCGAGCCTTCAGAGGGAGGTTATTCCTGCCCGTCTCCGAGCTCCCCGAGTGGGGAGAGTCACTGCAAGGAAGAACGCTACACTTAAATACACACGACACGAGTGGGATCACTCCCTTGTCTGTGTCTCAAATTCCCCAACACCCACAGTGTGGTTTTCAGAGAAAAGTACACCGAAACTCTTTGTAAACATCTTGGTAGTTAGTTTGTATTTGTTCTAAAAATGAGAACAAGTCAAGTCTGTGCTACAGTTCAGAGACCAGTCAACTCGGCCCTCGACGCGAGACCCGCAGAAAGAAGTCTGAGGTCAGTTCTCATTGCAACCCGTCGCCGAGAAGCAGGGGGTGACCCCCACAGCTGTGCACCCGCACGAGCGACCTCCTCCCGGGTCCCGGCATTCCCGAGGCTGCCTCGGCACCTCAGGCTCAGCACGCCGAAATCGAGCCCCTCTGCGCTCAGGCGCTTTCTCTTCCTGTTTGTTCTCTCGCAGTGAATTCTACCACTGGCCACTCGGGACGGCCACCTGGCCTGCCCCTCGGGGCTGCGTGCCAGCCTCGCCCCTCCGCGTCTGCCCGAGTCATTCTTCCCTGCGGGGAAATTCGGTGGCGTCGGCCCCCTGCGTGACCCTGTTGGGTGGCTGCTCACATCCTGTAGTGTCCCAGTTCCCATTCTGTCACACGGCACTCGAGGCCCTCAGCCGCCTCCTCACGCACGCATGGCCACTCTGTCTCACCACACGCGACAGCCCCGTGACGTGGGGTTTTCCAAGTGGGCCGTGTCACCGCTTGGCCCTTGGAGGTTTGCAAACGCTCTTCTCTCCCTGCGTGCTCCGCACTTGGCTCAGCTCTGGGTGTCTGTCGCGGGGCCCTCCCCAGCCCGCGGTTCTCGAAGGGCCATCTCTCCTCTGCCATCCCGGCCCGTCAGGCCGGCGGCGCTGGGCCAGAGTCTGTGTTTATGCTGCTTGCACACAGCCCAACACCTGGGTGGGGAAGGTGTTCAAATGCTGTCCCCTGTGAATGAGTGAACAAAGGGCTCGGGAAATCCACTTCTGTCCTCTGGTAAACAGAACTCGGATGGTGCACAGACGGAACCCAAGGCGCCTGCATCTCCGGTGCTAGCGGGAGCCGTGCGTCTCTGTGGGTGGGCAGCTCTCCTCGATGGAAAGGTGTCCAGGTTAGCACGAGTCCAGGTCCGAGGCAGGCAGTGATGGCACAGCCTTCAGAGGGCCGCCTTTGCCTCCCAGGTCTCCGCCGTCGGCTCCCCTGCAGAAACCTTGCTTCTGAGCAGAAAACGCTGAGCACGAGGGAAAGTATGTGTGCTTTGAAAGCAGCAATGCCCACGAACACCTGGGACGAGCGCCCCAGGGGGCAGGGCACCTGTCGTGGGCTGCACGGGAGGGAGAGTACTGAGGGGAACCCCCAGAGGCACGACGGAGAGTCATTTTTCTCCTCTCAGATGAAGTTGCACGGAAAGGAGACGTAACTGACCGTCCTGGTCACTTACACCGTGACTGGCCTGCCCCTGACTGCGCTCAGGGCCAGCCTCGACGGCGCGATGACGTCTCAGGCAACTTGCTGGGAGACGGGCACGTGACAGCAGGTGGCTCCAGGGTGGGCGGCACCCAAGCTACGGATGAGTCCAGAAGTCAGCAAGTGGCTTGTTTCTATGGGAACACAGAGTCCAGATTGTGCATGGTGGTGTTTGTGCTGAATCTGCGCCCCAGACAGACCCCCGAGGCCGGTTCTCCCCGCCGAGCTAAGGCACGCCGACTGTGGTGCTCCTGCCTCCGGTTCCGCCAGGGCCTCCCACCTCCAGTGCCGAGTGTTCTGGGGAGCTCCCCCGTGGGACAGGCCTGTCCCCAGGCTGGGGGCAGGGGGTGGGCTCAAGGGAACAGGACCTGTGCAGTGTCCTCTGTAGACAAAGTCCTGATTGCTTGTACCTCTTTCTGCCAAAAAAAAAAAAAAGAGTCATTTGCTCAATCATTTATTCAACAAGTGTTTATTGAGTGGCTACTGTGTAGAAGAAATACTTTGAGAATCTGTGAGCTGCGCACAAAGCCAGCAAAACCCGCGCCCTGGTGCCACTTGCACTCTGGACAGGAGGGAATTCACAGACAAACACTGGAGAGCTGTCACGTTGTATGTAATGAACATTGCCGAACGGGGTAAGTTCATGAGTCAGAAGGAGACAGTTCAGGCAAGGAAGGGCTCCCCATGGCTGGGGGCAGGTACCATTTACAATGGTGCGGTCATCCGGGCGAGCCTCACTGGGGGAGGGGGTACATGCAGAGCCATAAGAGAGATGCAGGTCGAGTTCCCAGGGTGTTTGGGGAACATGGAAAGAGTGGACTGGGGACTGGGGGTGGGGGGGTAAGAGGTCGTTGCAGTGCCCCGGCTCCTCCTCCCCTTGACATGAGGAGCTCAGCCAGGAGCTGCCATAGCACTCCCGGCTTCTTTGTGCTGAAGGACGTCCGGCTTCTTTGTGCTGAAGGACGTCTGGCTTCTCTGGCTGCTGTCGACTGCAGGGGTCGAGGCTGGGGCAGGGACACAGGTGCGTGGCCTGTCTCAGAGGTCCAGACTGGAGCGGTCACGCTGGTGCCCAGCAGGGTGGTGGCAGTCCAGGTGCTTTGGAGGTGGAAGGGCCAGCAGACTCTCCTGGCAGAGCCAGGCCCGATGTGTGTGGTTGGAGAAGAGGAAAGTCCATCAAAACGGCTTTGAGATCAGGCAGCCGGGCAGCTGGGAAGTGCAGGTGCCCTCGTCCGCTGTGGGGACTGGATTGCTATAGGAAGTACACGGCAGCGAGCACTGGGTTGTCTGTGCCTGTTAGACAGTCCAGGTGGCGGTGCCGGGGAGGGGGCAAGTGAGGATGGAGGGGAGAAGCCCAAAGGCTGAGCCTGGGGGGCCCACAACATCAGAGGGGAGCAGGGAGGAGGAGGAGGGATGGGGTCAGGTGAGCTGAAGCCTGCCCCGCTCTTCCGAGGCCACTGGGTTGCAGCTTCAGTGCAGGGAGGGCTGGGGGTGGGGGTGGCCACATGCAAACAGAAGGACTCAATTCTCCACTACTCCAGTGCGTGTCTATAGTTGGATGTGTACCGTGTGCACTGGGGCAGAGCTGAGTTACAATACGTGGATGACCACCTGCAGTTTTGTGTTCATGTATATTACTTGACTTGACTGAGTAAGTTGAAAGAATGCCTTATGGCAACCTCATCCTATTAATGGACTGAATGACCGGCTATTTAAATTAAGAGCTTAAGTTCTCCTTTTTATTAGTTTTTGTCCATCAGGAAAACAACTGGAATAACTTGTTATATTGGATTTTGAATTGTTCACTTCAATATGTAAACCAAATATTCCTATGTTAACTGATGCATCTGGCTCCCAAAATAATTTTATTTCATTAATTTTTTGAAAATAATGGACTTTCTAAGAAGCAAAGATATAATTCTTTACATGCAGGGGTTTTCCCCCTTCTATATTTGCATTTTTGTATTAAAAATGGGGCTCTAAAGTTCAGCCCCAACTCACATGGTTTTCACAGTGGAAGAGTGTAGAAAATTTACAAAGAGAAGATTTGTGCTTGAAAACTGAGTCCTTCGTGTGGGTGTGTCAGTGCCGGGGCTGTGGCTCTGGGAATTGCTTGCTGTCTGAGTAGCTCCGCGGTCGCCAGAGGACGTGTTTGGCGGTTGCCACTCGGACCGCGTGTCTCATCTGGAACTTCCATGGCCAGCCACCCCTTTTAAACCCTGCGTCTTTGCCATCCGCAGTCCTCTGAAGGCGCACGTGCCTTTCGGGGGGATGGAACGTGTACTGTCTGACCTTAGGATGTGACCGCGTGTGTCAGAGTAAGTGCTTGGAGTGTGGCGGTGGCAGAGGAAGTCCCCATGGCTTACTCACAGACGCTGAAGCTCCGTTGAGTAAAATTTCAAAATTGACATAAAAATTTTAATACTTTTTTCTTCTGCCCACAAATAAAAAAGGGAGAAAAATCGTTAGAAATAGCTTGGAGTTAGGTATTCACATTATAAATAACTTTTACCGTTTCAGTTTACAATGCCTTAAAATATGCCCCTCACAGAAACTGGAACATTATTTAACATCTGTTAATATATGTCTGTGTGTATGTTTCTAGTACTAATATTTTTGAAAGCAACTTTATACCCACGATCACGTCTCATCTTCTTTTCACCTCGTGGACTTCTGTCCTGAGAATTTCCTGCACTCGGCTGCGCTTGTGAGTGCCCCCCCCCCCACCCTCGCTGTCTTTCCTTTACCAGTCAACAAATGTTATTTTGAGTGCACTTTTTATTTCTTTTTTTTTAAGATTCTATTTATTTATTTTTAGAGAGGGAATGGAGGGAAAAAGAGAGAGAGAGAACCGATGAGCTGCATGCAATAAGGTCAAAAGCAATGAATATTTCTAGAAATGTTACTTTCGGTGTTTTCAGGCCACTGCAAAGTGAAAATAACAAAAAAACTGTTTGTACGGAAGGGCCCTCGAAATCAGGTCCGGCAGACGACAGTCCCGGAGGAGACACGCCTTCGGGGGCCCTCGTCCCTGCAAACCGCCTGAACGTTCGGTGCCAGTGCAGCCTGGTCTTAGAGGATGGGCCAGCGCTCGGCCGTAATTTACCTGTGGAAACGGGCTCCTGGGTCGTGTGCCACAGAAACCGCCTTGTCCCAGGGGGTCACTCGCCCTGTATAGTGATAAGTTACACGACAGCGGTCTTCGGCTCTGAGTTGCCTGGAAGAGAGAAACCATGACTGTAATGTCTTACGTCAGGTTGGACTCCACAAAATTGCCGTCGTTCAACTGTTCTGGCATTTTTTTAAAAAAAACCTGGCATGTGATCTGGTTCAGCCTAGTATTTGTATAATGCTTTGTGACACCAGCAGGGGCGATGCTGGTACCAAGTCCCAGAAAGATGCAGTGACCTGTTCAGGGTCACGTGGTTGGAGAGTGGCAGACTGTGTTCTCGGACCCCAAGTTCAGGAGCCTCTCCTCCACACTGTGTCCTGGGGACACGTTAAAGCTGTCGCAGTAACTGTGGTCCAGCACGTCGGCCCAAAACGGGGGAGCTGTGTGTCTTCAGGGGGAAAGAAGCTCTCTCGGCGGCCAGGAGATTAACCCTGAGAAATCACAGAGTTCGGGGAAAGCATGTGTTGTCTAATCATTTATATTTTTTGAGCCAAAAGGTAGTGTTTTATTTCTGCTATTTTTTTCTACCTTAAGAACTTGTAGAAAATTTCAAGCGTTTGCAGCAACAGAGGGAAGAGCGTAACAAAGCCCAGGGGCCCCCCACCCCGCTCCGCAGCCAGCCCCCTCCGTCCTGTCCTGCCCCACTCCGGGTGGCGGCGAGGCCGCTCCGAAGCGTCGTGCTGCCCCACCCGTAAATATTTCCGTGTGTATTAGACATCGCTCTCAATCCGTTTTGGAAGCTGGTTTGGAGAAATAAATATTGTAATTGTAAATAAGCAAACCTCTAACAACCTCTCAGAAACTAAGCAGAGCTTGTGCAAGCGTTGTTTAGAACTAAAAACTGCATCGCGTCAGCAAGAATTCAGCCACCGCGCCTTCCCCTCCCGGCCTCTCTGCACCAGATCTGGCTGTAGGTGCGCCAAGGCGTGCTCATGGAGACTTGTTGAGCGCGCCGCTGAGGAAGGGTGATGGGCTGAGCACGAAATCCCATGTCGTCCGACTCCAGTACCGCAGTAACGAGAGGCTCCCCCCCACTTTTTTTTTTTATCACTTCATGTTGTGTTTGAGTGTGGATGCATTTTTTTAAAAATGTGTGTAAATGAATTTGATCGTTTACTAACTTCTGGACATGTGACCCAAATGGTGTTGCTACAGAGATGGCATGGGTCAGTTGTGAATATTTTTGTAATTGTTCTTTATGTTCTTTTTTTTTTGTTTTGGTCTAATTGGAAAACTGGTAAAATACTATCATTTTCCAGATAAAGTTCCTGGCAAGGTTTCTCTCCTTCAAACCCCCCAGGACAGTCCGGAGCTGCATGAACACATGAGTCAAACGCATTACAAGTTTCCCAAGGAGAATCAACAGCTTTCCCAGCTGTTTGGATGGTCTGCCTCACATCTGACCACAGCCCCCTCTCCCAGCGTCGCTCTGGGCTTTTACGCTTTGACTTGTTCAGTGTTATAATTTAAAAACCGAGCCAATAGTGAGTGTGTCTTCACTTTTTTCTTTAAGACTTTTAACTCTTATCACTTGCAAAAATAACAATTATAATTTTTTTTGGAGGCGCCAGGCCAGGAGGGTCGGTGTGCCGAGGTGTTTCGCGCTGACGGTGCAGACTTCCACGCTCAGGCCCGCGGGCCTCTCCGCCCCGGCCCCCGCCCCCGCCCTCTGTTTCTCCCGGGGCGGTTTTCCTATTATTTATAGAGTAAAGTGTCTCCCAACTATAACATCAAAAAGAACTAAACTGGTTTTGATTGATTAGTTTCAGGTTTTCTATTTTAAATGTGTTTTGGCCCCGGCCGCTGTGTTTCAGTTGATTCAGAAGGAATGCATTTGTGGTCCTTCCAGTTAATCCCCTGTCTGTTTTGTCTGGCATCTGCGTGGAGCGCGCTCTGCTCACTCTCAGGCCTGGCCGGCCGGCCCGTAAACTGCCTGAGGTGGACGGGAAGGCTCCGGGGCCCAGCTAACCAGAGTCGGGTTGTCCTCCGGCCTGTCTGATCAGAACCATCGGCTGCTTCAAGGTTTCTCCCATCGGGCAAGAGTGTGTGCAGAGCAGTTCAGGGCAGGCGGGTGCAGCGGGCAGGTCGATGGGGCCGAGTCCAGATTCCGGAGCGGAGGGACACAGTTCAGCGGAGGAGTGCGGAGCGCACCCCTCCTCCAGCACAGGCGCACTCTCTGTTCTGGGGTTTGCAGTGGGGAGCAGAAGTGAGCCTCAGGAAGCCTAGAACTCCATTCAAGCTGCTGTCCGAAGAGAAAGTGATTGTGTTTGAAATGCGCCCCAGACTGAGTTGTCTGGGGATTACCCCCACCTGTGTGCCCCCCGGAAACTGGCACAGTAGTCAGAGCCCAGTGCACCGTTCAGGACAGGACAGAACAGTGCTGTAGTCAGAACTCATCGAACGATGCTAGTCCTTTATTTTCTGTCATCACTGACTATCTCTAATCATTTTCTTTTTAACTTAAAGATGGAAATCTGCCTCACAAACTTTGATGGCCACATTTGAAACCCTGTGGGTGGGGGGGTCTCCTTCAGCCTCCCCCCGCAGCTGGTGATGGGACACCAGATGTGCCCACATGGCGGGGGCTCGCCTCTTCCCGAGGCCCCCTCACTTCTGGCGTGCGGCCCGTCCAGGGTGCAGAGAGACACACGGTGATCCTGGAGCGGCACACACGTTTCCGCGCAGGCGTGTGCAGGTGAGAAACGCCAAGCTCATCTTAACGTATGGTGTTTTACACACCAAGGCCTCTCTTACCGCCACGGTTTCTTGAATGAATAGGAATTATCATTTTTAATGATAACATATTTTAAGCTTTCCCATTTTTATTGCTGAAACCAAGAAGTGTTCTTGCATTTTTTTTTATTGTAGAAAAATTCTGGGCACTTGAGGAAAATGGTCAATTCACAGAACTCAGACCATTGTCGCATTTTGCATGTGTCATAGTGGCCTTTGTTCAGATCGTTACATTCAGTGCAGAAACACTTGGATTTTTTTTTTTAATTAAGCTTAAAAGAGACGGCCGGGATGAGAAGCAGGTCCGCTCTCCTCTGCTCAATAACCCCACCCTCCCCCACGCCCGCACCTGCGCGAGCGACCCTCCCCCTGTTCGCGGGCTCCTGGCTAACCTGCCAGACGCATCGCGGCGACATGTTTTTAATTTTGAAAAGCCATCTTTCTCAGACGGACACGGGAGGAAAACTGTGCAGAGCACCACAGGGCGGGGGGGAGGCCGCTGAAGCCCTGCCATGAATAGTTACCAAAAAAAAACCCCACAACAACACTATTTGGCCTCTTCTCCCTAGCTAGGGGATTCAGATTGTTGAATACCTAATAGTGCTTTTGTAAGTATTTTAGGTTTTTTTTTGTTTTTTTTTGAAAAATATGCTGTGGTAGACAAAGCATGCCTGTTCTGTAAACATACAGTCACTGCAGACGCTGGGACGGATGAGAGTGTTTTAAAAGAGAGAAAATGCACTCGGACGGAAACAACAGCTCGCCCTCTATCTAGAGGCGAGCCCACCGGGAAGCCGCAGGCGCCCGCAAACCGGGAGGACGCTCGCAGCCTGCAGCTGAGTGGGGTGCGGTGCCGCGCAGGAAGCGCGGGTCCGGGGCTGCTTTCCGACTCGAGTTAAATGCGACCTCACTGGCGAAGATAGTAAGTGTGTGTCTTATTTGCCTGTGAAATTGTACCGTCACGGTGTAAGGTGTCTTCATGCAGCTGGTCTCCGTGAAGATGCCTCTGCGTGTGGGAGTTTGTCTCTTGCCCCCTGCCTTCCCCCAGACGCTCAAAATTAGCCTGATGCCGTAAATTTCTGTGTTGTAACGTGTGAGATTTTAAATCATCGTGAAATAGGAAACAACGGAGAGCGGAAGGTTAGGTGTACCAGGTTTTGCTGCTGTTTGGTTGAGTAAGGTATTATACAATTACTGGAGAGCTGTGTTAATTTATTCAGACTAGATTTGTTTTTTTGTAGCGTAACAGTTCACATCATGCTGCATATAATCACGCTTCAGCCTGCTCAGCTCTCTTTTGTATTAAAGAGGCAAAACCGAAACCCTAGCCTCAGCCCGAGGTCCCTGGCTGCACACGCGCACGGCGCAGTCCTCCAGCCACCGCCGAGCTCCTGGAGAGCAGCGTCCTCGGGCCGGGCGAGCCTCAGCTTCCCTCTGCCCCTCGCCACACCCCACCCCGGCCTGCGGCGACCACTGTGTGCAGCACTGCTTCTGTCTTTCCAAATTCAGGGCCACTTCCCGGGCCTTTTTCCTTTAAACTTTTTACCTTTTTTGTCATTGTTCAGTCCCCCAGCCCCTTCCTGGCCTCTGTGCACCGTGACCGCTGCCTCTAGTGGCTTGCCTGGGGCCTGCTCCAAGGACGGCTCTCCCTCGGTGCCTGTCACCCGTGGGTGTTCCTCGGGCTCCGTCCCATGACGCCCTACCTCTCCACGGTCCCTGTGAGTGACTGCGGGGCCCACCTGGGGGTCCGCCATGCCTTAGCGGACGAACCCACACCTGTCTGCCCAGTTGAGTGGCGGACTGTGGACCCCCCAGGCCTCTCAAAGTCCGATGCAGACACCGAGCCCCTCGTCGTCGCTCTGCCCGCTCCTCTGATTTCCCCGACTCGGTGATGGGCACCTGCGCCCCGCCACCCAGACCCTGGGCGGGTCCCTGATCCCTTCGTCCCCCTCCTCGGCCCGTCACTGCACCTGCTCCAGTCCCGTGCAGCCTGCGCGTCGCCAGGCCAACTGCGTCTGTCCCCACCTGCAGTCCTGACACCTCTCTCCGCCGCAGGCACTCCCTTGCGGTCCGACCTCATCACTTAGCGTCTTTCCGTGTCTGCGCTGTTGTTTCGCTGTGGCAGCTGGGGGAGAGAAGAGAGAAAGCTGGGGTGGTGAAGTCATGGTGTTTAGGCCAGAGCTGCAATCAGCGTTTAAGTTTCACTGCCAGAATGCTAGAAACGCTAGAAATGCAGATGAACAAACGGTGTTAAACTGCATACACTGAGATGATAGTATACTGGAGAGAGATTGTTAATACATAACTTTGCAGACTCTGTCACTCAAATGGGTGTACTGGTATTTTTTAACGGGGTCGTGATATACACATGCCGGTTCCCGTTACTCCAGGACAGCGTGTGTGTGCTTGCTCGGGAGTGCAGATCTATAGTAATCTCCATGGCGTTCTGCTAGGGCAGCAGCTTACTGGACCCACGCCCTACTGGTGGGTGTGTAGAATGTTTCCAATTTTTTGTTATAAAGAAGCTTTATGTGTGCATCCTTTTGTACTTGTTCACCTATTTTTGAGGACAAATGTCCACTGGTGTTGTTTGTCACATGAAGGGGTTGCTCTGTTTCAGGGCTCTGAGGGTGGATGGCCAAACGGCGGTCCCGAGGTCAGTGCTGTTTGAATGTGCTGGCAGGCTGTGTGTGTCTGCCCTCCCCACGGCCACGGTCACAGCATCGGTTTGTATCTTGAGCCAGTTGCACAAATAAAAAATGGTAGCCCGGTGCATTCACTCTAATTTTAGACAAATTTCTCAAGTGTCTGGTTATCTGCTTGCAAAGCCATGAGAGAGGAGAGGCAGAGAATTGAAGGAAGAGGGTGCATCGCAGCGGGCAGGTCCGTTGGCAGGCAGCGCTGTGAAGTCACAGCAGGTGAAAGACAAACACCCCATGGTCTACGGTGTCCCCGTCTCTGCGTTTACAGAGCTTCAAAGACAGCCAGTGGCAGAGAAGTGGCAGTGCATTCCAACGAGCCGGTTGGCAATCAGCTGCAGATTGCTAAAATAATACTCTTTTCTTAACCTCTTAAAAGTAAAGCCTTTTAAACGCTCCTCCTCTTTGTGACAAACTTTCAACTCTCCACTGACCCTCTTCCACTAAAACATCCTCTCAGTTTCGTCCTTCTAACCATGTTTTATTTATTTCTCAACCACATTCTAGCCGTATTTATTTATTCACCATATTCTAACCGTATTTGCTAAACCACGGCAGGGTGGGCTGATGACGGAGAGACGAGAACTGCATTGGCAGGGGACCTTCCGGCCCCGAGAAAGGGGCGCTCCCGGCAGGCAGGCGCGGCAGCAGCTCTGCCCTGGGAGGAACGGTCAGTGCCTCTCAGAGACGCACTCGCCGGGCTCTCTCTGGAAGAGGGAATGGCCCGTGTGGGCAGAAGTTAAAAGAAGACAGATGTCTAAGAAGCAGGACTTTCTCATTCCATCCGGGATTTTCCTGTGAAGTGTTTTGCAAACTGTCGGACCCCAAAGGAATCTTGGTGACTGATAAGCAGCAACCCCCATGTTTTGTAGATAAGCAGACTGAGCCTCAGAGTGTGGCTCGGGCTCACTCGGGGACGGGAGGGCCTCCGGCCACCCTGCCTTTTCACCGGGGCTCTTTTCACTGCGACAGGGTCCCACCCACGGCAGCCCGAACACGGGGAGAGTGTTCGGTGGGAATTCAGCTCTGGTTACCGAGGGGCTGCAAGAAGCATCCCTCCAACAGGAGAAGACGCGGGGGGGGGGGGGGGGGGGGACCCTGGGGGCTCCGAGAGCCCGCCTGCTTTTGGTGACTGTTTAAAACCTTTGGAGAAATACCTGTGGGCGTCCTTCTCAAGGGGGAAAGCACCAAGTGTTTTTTTAGAAAAAGAAAAGAGAAATGAAATTACTTCACAGGAGACTGTCACACAAACCTGATCTTGAGGGTTCCCCCCTTGTCAAGTTCGAGTTCTATAAAAGGGATGATGGGGACGTGTCCTCCGTGTGCAAGCAGGGGGTGGGGGGTGGACCCCCACCCAGCAGGGCTCGCTGGGAGTGATAGCCCCGTTCCCTGAGAGCTCCTCTGGCTGGGCTGGTGGGCAGCTCTGCAGCCCTCCAGCCCTGCCCCACCCTGCCCCACCCCGGTCTTCTGGAACCTTCAAGTCAGAAGAGCGATTCCAAGGTCAAACCTAGGAGGGCCTAGCAGTTTGAAAATTTCAAGGCAAGTTTCTTGCCAAGAAGAAATAACCAACCACGTCTAGAATTTACCTGGCAATCAGTTATCACCTCTGTGAGAAATTCAAGTTACATTTTAGAGTCAATTTTATATTCTTGAATTTTCTTTTTGTTTTGATGATTTTTCCCCCCGTGAAACGCACAAACCCGGGGAGAAAAATAAAGCGTAACGCTGCCCCTCACGCCCGCATACCCCATAAGTCTCTGTGCTGGCTCCGATGGGGAAATGCTATTTTTTAACCCAAAGCAAAGAGGTTAACTGCAGTTTTTTAGTTCAAGAGTAAGGGTTCCAAGATGTATTTTTACCAGGCCAAAGCCGGCAAGGAGCTTGGAGACCCAGAATCATAGTGTAGGAATCTGAAATCTGACGAGCTTGCGCCGTGGTCTGCGGCTTTGGAGATAGTACGTTCATTTTCCATTTGAGGGGGAGTCCGTGTGCTAATTAGGTAGTGCGTTTCTGCTGTCAGGTGTTCTGCCTTGATCCCCGAGCTTCTCCGTCCTTAGGGAGTGCTGTTCCTTCCTGTCGTTCAGATGTGCTCCCGACGCCCGGGGATCTGTGGCTGTAGACTCACGGCAGCCCCCCGTGCAGGGACCGCTGTCTGCCCACCAGGCTTGGGCTCAGCCTCTCTCTGCGTTCCCTGGTTTAGAGCGGAGAGGGCTGGGTAGCTGGTCCTGAGCCACACAGCTCTTGAGGGAGGAAGCCAAACACCGCTCTGCAGGCCTCGCTTTTCCTGAACTGACTCAGAGGGCTCTCTCTCAGCCACTCCCTCCCTCTGTGTCCTCTCGCGACACGCACAGGACGGCCACAGGTGTGATTTAGAGCTCACCCTGGAACTTTCCCATCTCGTTTTGACCTTCCATTCAGTTTAAATGAACCAAAGATAAGTAAGGAAATCTTTTCACATCACTCGAACACTCCTGTGAGTTATTCCTCATTACTGCTGAGGAAAATGCAATATGTGTTTAAGGTATCTTTCTGGTCAACCCTTGCATGGAGATAATAAGTGAATGTTTTGGTTTTGACATTTTTACAAGCTGATTCGGATATATTTCAAAATGAAACTTACCGTTCAAAAACGAACACACGACACCCGCTTGTATGGTTCCAATTACAGAGGCCGGGCTGGCCTCCAGCCCCCAGCCCCCAGCATCCTTCTTACGGAAGGTTCTGTAGCGAAGAGTATGAACTGTTCTCGCCGCCCATTCCTGTTTCGTAACGTGGAGTTCCAGATAACTGTGTTGCAGTTTAATGGTCATTATTCACATAGGTGATGGCTGTCCCCATGGCTGCGTCCACAACCAGAATACGCACTGAGCATGGTTTATGTTGACATCGTAGCTTTCTATTCATGTACCTTTTGGTTAACAGTTTTATGAAATCATGGTCCCCAGCTGTTTGCTGGAATACGAGTTATGTAAGCGTTTTAGGGGCGATTCGGAACTCACTGTCGAGGTGCGAGCGCACATCCCCTTGACCGGGTCCCCTTCCCAGTAACTTCCCCCGGGAGAGAGGCCAGTAGAAGCGCAGCAGCTCTGTGTCCAGACTCGTTCCCTCGGGCATTCCCGGTCGCAGCAACACACTGAGCAATCTAAACCTCCCCTGGGAGGGCACTGCTTAAATAAACCCCGTAACTTCCGTGCGAGAAAACACCACGCGATCCCCGAAAACAGCGTGGTCGGGACCTGTGCGCTGCCGTGGAAGGACCTTCCGCACAAGCTGAGTGGAAGAGCAGGGTTCAGACGTCCAGCACTACGTGTCCGTCCGGGTGTGCTCCTCCGGAAACGCAGACTGATTAAATCAGCACACACGACACCGGCTGCTGGAGCACAAAAGTTACGTTTTTCCTGGAAGGATACACAGAAACACAATAAGTACAATCAGGAGTCATTAATTAATGTTGCGGAGCCGGGTAGGGACAGTCGATCACATGGTGTTTACTGCTTCCCTCCTGCCTTCCTGCGCCTCGGGGTTTTCTAAACCCGTGCGTGTAATCCCGATTTTGAAACTTAGTTTTCACGCTGGTCATCTGGATAATGGGATGAGGCTCAATATTTTTCTCTTCTACGCCTGTGTGCTTTGTGTGGAGCTAATAAATGTTATTTAAACCGTGACAAAACCGGTGGAAAGGACTTTTTGCTGTTTTTAAGATCGCACTTGACCCCTGCGTGTTTCTGAAGTCTGCGACTCCGCTTGGGACTGTTTTCCCTGCCCAAGCGGAGAGAACGGCGTCAAGCCTGCCCCACCGTGTTGTCCTGCATAGGGGAGCAGTGGCCTCACTGCTTTTTGTCTTCGATACTCCCCAGTCCTCCGCTCGGTGTAGATCGAGAAAAACCGTAAGGACAGATACTGGGAGCCCTGACATGTCAGCCATGTGGTGCAGGGCGAGATGCGAGAGCAAGCCTCTTCCCCTTCCTGAATGATGCGTGCTTTGGGGCAGATGAGGACAGACAGCCCAGAGTCCTACCCACGTCTTCCAGGGCTGCGCCCTGGCACCCTTCCTTACTCCTGTGAGTGCGCGAGGCCCAGAGGACTGGGGGTGGTGGAGTGCTTGCGGAGCTGCATGCACAGAGGCCTGGAGTCCCCAGCTCAGCCTCCAGCCCTGTGACTCATTCACCTCCACCTCCACGGAGAGGCCGAGTGGCTGCTCCTCTGGGCAGTGCAACAAACCAGGCGCCCTAATGTTTTTGATAAAGTTAAGCCTTGCAGCTGGGTCACCTGGGGCACCAAGCACCTTGCCTCACCTTCTTTCAGTGACACAGAACAGCTGCGGGAGAGCCACACTCACCCCGTGAGCACCTGCCGCCCTCCGTTTCATTAGCTGTTTGCCCCGCGTCCCCAGATGGAGATCGAGCTGCGGAAAACCTTGTGCCCAGCCTCCCTGGTGCGCCTGCGGGGTGCCAACCCTGAAGTCCACTGGCTTTTGTTGACCCTGAGCTGCCTCCAGGCCACGAAAAGGAAATCATGGTTACGGATGCACCGTTTCATAGCGGTTTTCACTGTGCTTCTTTAAAAACGCCCACTTAGAGCCGGCCTCTTCGCGCTCACTGGCGGCTTCTCGGCCTGCCTGGCCCGCCGCTGCAGCCTCTGCACGCTCTTCCTTCGGCGTCTTTACTCTTTGGCTCCCGAGTTGCTCTCTGGTTCCTTTCTGTAATTTTTATTTCCTTGTGGGTATTCTCTTTGCTCATACATCGTTCCCTGGTTTCCTTCCACACCTTGTCCATGGTCTCCTAGAGCTCCGTGAGCGTATTTAAGGAAGTGTCAAGTCTTTGTTGAGTGAATCCAGTGCTTCTGTACCTCGGGGTAAGGGTGTTAATATCATCTGTGAGTGGGCCGTACTTTCCTGTTTCTAAACATGCTTTGTAATATTTTTAGTTGAAAATAGAACATTTTGAATATTATTATATGGTTACTCTGGAAGCCAGAGTCTTCCCTTTTCTAAGAGTCTGCTGTGGGCTGTAGCTCACTGTTAGGTAGCTTTTCTACACTGCTTTTGCAAGGTGTGTGTGCTAGTCATGTGCGGTCTCTGAGCTCGCGGTGTTCTAGCTTGTATTCAGCTAGTGTTTCCGCAGAGGTCTCCCTCAGTGCTACGAGCCGAACGCTAGAGAGAAGTAGAGAGAGGGGGAGAGTGCGGCTGGGGGGGCCTGTCAGGTCTGCTCTGAGTGTGTGCAAGATTTTCTCAACTCCGCGCAGTATAGGCAGGTGCTTTTGAATTCCCTGATTCCTCCAATCATGGTGGTCTAGCTTTTCCTCCAAGACTTTTGGCTCTGTGTCCGGTGCCTCAACTTGCTCTTTGGCTCCAGTGGCTGCCAGCTTTTTCTTTGCCTAATAAGGAGTTTCACCCTAAGTTCTGAATCTCGTGAAGCAAAGACAGGCACCTTGCCTTCGTCTGGAAGGCAGTCCCAAGGGGAGAGTGACTGACGGCGCTTTACGACGAGGCCTGCTCAGCTCCCGCCTGCCCCCGAGGCCAGGGTCCCC
The DNA here is from genome assembly GCF_004126475.2 of Phyllostomus discolor. NCBI lineage: Eukaryota > Metazoa > Chordata > Mammalia > Chiroptera > Phyllostomidae > Phyllostomus > Phyllostomus discolor. The sequence continues at coordinate 2,035,844 of NC_040905.2, forward strand.
TACCGTAAACACGGACTGCCCTCCTCTTCCAGACGAGGAGGAGCCGAGGCCCAGGACGCGCAGAAACGCCGCCGTGCCGTCCCACCACTTTCCGACAGGCTTTCTGCTCACGCGGTGTTCACATGGCCACTGTGAGCCGCTGTCTCCGGAGTTCCCACGGCGTTGACTCCGACGGCCTTCGGCTCGGCGTTTTGGTCCGTGTGCCCTGAGGGGCGGGCCCTTGGAGCTGCCCACCTGGCTGTTTTTCTGATGTCATTTCCTGCTCTACTTTAAAATCGAATCTTTAGATGTGTTTTATGCATCAAAACATTCTTCCACTACAAAATATTTCCCAGTTTTAGACGTTTTAATTGCCATTGTAATACTAATCTCAAAATAATGCTGTAGGCTCACGAAGGATGTTTGCAAAGTATGTACATATTTATAAAGATCTTTAAAGAGGAACTGGTAAGTCACTATATTAGGTTAGCACTGCAGTGCTTAGATAGAAAGTTTCACCTTTTCAAAGGCGAGCTGGCCATCGGATGAAGGACATTATTGGGATGTCAGGATTGAGAGGCGGCACATGCAGTCTTCTTGAGACGCACGGCTGGCCCCCGTGTACTTCACACCGTGCCCAGGTGACGTCGGGTTCTTCCAGGTCGTCATCGGAGAGCTTGGCGGGCCTGGCCCAGTGTGTCACGTGACAGGCACTCCAGACATGCCTGATGAACGAACTTCGAGCTAACGAGGACCATGCCGTGTGTTGAACAAAGGGAGGAGATGTGCATTTTCGTGTGGACAGAGTATAGAGATCTTCACCCACAGAACTGTTTGTAAGGCAGCTTCCGGAAGGCAGTGCTGGTTGGAGTGTGGCACCTCTGTCACCTGAGGGCAGGTTCCACGTGGAAACCCTCGCGTGCAGGTCAGAAGCCAGAGCGATGGTCTTTCCACACGATGGTTTCCCCTTCCCCAACCCAGCTTCTGAAAGTGTTTTTTTCTGTGCGAGCAGCCCTGTGGCCCTAGGTAGCCGTGTGCTGGAGGCAGGCGCAACAGTGACCCCTCGTCCTGATCGGGCCCCCGTTCGCGTCCTGTCTCAGCTGCGTCTCTTAGGGACGGTCTTGCTCAGCATCCATGTGAACGTGCGCCAACGTCGTCACTGTTCCGAACTCGTCTGTTTCCCTCCGTGGGCCGTTGCGGGGCCGTGGGGCCGTGCCGCAGAGCACAGGTCTGCGGGAGTCTGTCTGCAGCACTTGCACTCCCTCTGCTCCGCTGGCGGCCCCCTCTGCCGGCCACACCCCTTGACCCTGTGGTGACAGGAGGAGCCATGTGCCTGCGGTCACCTAGTGACCTCGGGCTTAGCACACCTGGAGTCGCTTCCTGTCCGTGGCTTCCTGCAGCAGGGAAGCTCAGTGCCGCCACTTCTTCGAATGTTTGATCATCCGACACCTAATAATAAAAAATTCATTGGCCCTGTAATGGAGTTTCATCTCCCTTAATGTTTAAAAATGTTTAGAAATTATTTCATTTCTTAAACAAAAATCACAGTAGAATTAAATAAGCCTTTTCCTTGGGAGATAAGGGTTGAAATTGGAAAGGAAATCACCGTGAACTTAAGACCAGTAAAAAAAGTTTCATGGAGACGATTATTTCACTTCATTTTTTAAAATGCACTAAAACCAAAGAGCGTCCTGTACAAGCAGCCCAAAGCACTGTTTGTACCTAAGCTTCAATTACGTGTGTGGCCTTTGACATATCAAAGAACTTTGCTATTAAAAAGTAAGCATGGGAAGAAATCTTTTCAAACTTCTAAACATTTAAACACGAGAAGTGGTTCTCGTCTGCGCGGGGGACTGCGAGTCTTCCCCTCACAGTTCCTAAAATCACGGCACAGATTGTCTGAGGAACATTTGTACCGATTGTTTTGTTTATGAAATCTGAGTTATCATTCCCCGAAGCATGACGTGTAAATGAACTTGGCTTTTTATCCAAAGCCTAGGAGACTAGTAAAATCTTTATATATTGAGGCCGTTGGTAAGGGAGGAACAACTGTTATAATTTTAAAGCGTCGCACTCAGAGGGAAACAACCCGTGGGGAAACTTTCCCCGGGACGCGTGTGAACTTACTTATCGTACCGATGGTTTAGTGGACACGGCATCACCAGTGTGTAGGGCAGGAGTGAGGTTTGCAACAGTGGCTAAGGCATTCTGGGGTTTTGTGGACCGCTGCTTTTCAAAATGTGTCCCAGGGACTCGTGCTGGGCCACAGGATGTTGGTAGCAGCGCGCAGCCGGATGAACACGGAAATGGAAGGTGAGCGTTTAAGAAACCGCTAGCAAGGGGCCATTGGCACAGCCTCTGCGTGCGTGATGTCCTCACTGTCTGCCCAAGCACAGCTTGATCCAGGGTGGACTCGGACACAGATACAGGCAAATTAGGTCCGTCTTTACAGATGGCATCAGAAACTCCACAGACTTTCCCATAAAGAGTCGAATAGTACAGCGACCGTTTCAGACTTCGTGGCCACACAGTTCCAGCTGCTGGACGCTGCCGGACGCTGCCGCGCACGGTCCCTCCCGTGGACAGCACGCAACAGCGCGCAGCCGTGTGCCAATCCAGCCTCACGCATGGGTTTTTTGCTCAACCATTTAAAAGTGTAAAAACCATTCTTATCTCCGGCAGGCCGCGCACAAACAGGTGTGGGCCGGATCGGGGCCTCGGCCAGCTCGTTGAGCCCGGCCCGAGCCGGACCACCGGCCCAGCAACCGCCCTTCACAGGGGCTGCTGTGTCCTTGTCCCTCCATGCTCCCCTTGTCCCTGCGACGGTCACTGCCACCTGCTGTCACTCTGCAGTTTGGGATGCTGCCCCGGAGCACCTCAGAGCGCTCATAACGCCTAGACCGCCCGCAAGAACGTGCAGAGGAGCACGCCCCAGGGCTCGCTGCGGTGGCAGGTTTCGGGGCCCCGGCGGCCTCCCGGCCCACGTGAGCGTTGCCAGAACGTGGACTCAGTCCCAGGGGCGTGTGGTGGCAGAGCCCCTTCTGGGGCGCATGAGGACGGTCGTGGGCTGTTGTGACCGGCTGCCTGTGGTGGGTATGACAACAGGAGGTGGGACCTTCTTCCCCCTTGAAAGGAGGCCGTCTGTGTGGATGGCGATCACGTGACAAAGGCTGTGACTAGACCCTGTGAGCTCAGCATGGAGATAGAGAACTGCCCAGAAGCCAGACCCTCGCTGCCCCCGCCCACCGGCAGACCCACCGAGGGGAGACCGGCCTCGGGGAGACCGCCGTGTCCTCCTCCCAGAAGCCTCCTTGGCTTCAGTGCCTGGAAGTGGCGTGTTCCTCGCTGTCTGAAGCGATACGTACTTTCATGGGTCTGAATACTGCACAGTTTTACTGTTTGGTTGGCTTTTCACATAATCATCAAAGTATAACAGTCATGTTGTATGGTCACTATGGTTTTACGTGGTAGTTTTTCACATTAATGGAGCCCCTGTGGCCTCATGCAACCCAGGCCCGCCACCAGATTTCCACACGCGAGCTAATAAGCACACCGCTCTGAGCGTGTCGGCAGTCAGCTAAGTCGCTTACCTTCTTTGTTGTTGTTTGTCAGCCTTTAGCCGCAGCTGAAGCGGGTTTTCTCCGCACTGCTCACCCGTGCGGCAGTCCTCTGGAAAGGGAGCGACTCGGTGTATCTCGGGCTCGGAGAGCGCCTCCGTGGGGTCCATCAGTTCAGCGCTCTGTGCTCATGGGACCAGCTGTTCTGTCAGTGCGGATGGGTGCCCGTCCTGTGTTCCCCTCCATGGGAGAAGAGGGTGACTCTGTGTGTGTGCCGTGGCACTGGGGGACGGAGCCACGCCCTCCAGAAGGGGGGGAACCGGGAGGCAAACCAGGCTCACGGAGACACATCCTTGGACCGAGCAAGCCCGTTAGGGCTATGCCCGAGTCTGGCGTTGGATCACATGTGTGCCGCGTCCGTGTCGGCATGCTGAAGCAGGAGGAAGCTACACGTGCTCCTGGTGTTTGGGACCAGAGGCAAAAGTCCAAAAGTCGGTCCAGGAAAGTTACATTTTCAAACACAGCAACTTTTTAGTAGGTGATTTCCTATTTCTCACTAGAACATCAAACTGGTTTAAGTGCTGTTTGCGTTTGTCATACTCACTCACGTTGTGTTTTATTCTTTATTGTGTTGGTGTGTTTGCGGGTCGAGTTTCCTGTCTGTGGACTTCTGTAGGCTGAGTGGCATTCTGCCTCGGTGGTCATCTGTGAGCAGCATGGAGTGTGGGGCAGCGACCTCAGTCAGAAGGTCAGAGCCCCCCCCCCAACCCCCGAAGGCTGCATCCGGTGGGAAGGCAGTTCTGACTGTTGCTTTGTGTCTTGAGGGCCGTCTATCCAGAGTTTGTCCGGCAATTTCCATGCATCGAGCACTGGGTAGCTTTCACTTTATTTAGCAAGATTATTTTACAGATTGTAAAATGGTCCTTTTTATTTCAGTGTTATTTGCAAACAGAGACACATGAACTTACAGGAAACCTGTAAAACTGAAGAGCCCGTTCTCCTCAGAGTGGCCGTGAAAGCTGGGGCGTGTGCGTGCACATGTGCCCGTGTGCACGCAGTGTGCCGTGGGGCTGTGAAAGCCCTCGGCCCCGGCGTCTGTGTGTTTACGTTCCCGGACCCTGTCGAGCAGCCCAGCACCCCTCCTAGGGGAGGGATAATGAACGGGCGCGCTCGGGGCTGGCCCCACCTGAGCACGACCTGCCCCGCGCTTCTGGAACAGTGTGTCGGCACCTGCATGACCCTCACTTAAGGAAAAGAGCGCCTGGCAGCACGGCACCGCAACTGTTGCCTTCGTGACGGTGGACGTCCACCAGGAAGCTGGGGCTTCTCTGGGTTAACCGCTGCAGCTGCTCCGGACACCTGCCGGTCGGAGGCCCGGACCGTGCCCCCTGCTAGTCTCGTGAGGCCCCCAGCGTGGGGTCCTCCGGCCCCGCGCTGCTCCGGAGGGCCGCCCTCAGGCCCACGCCTGCTCCGGGAGCCTCTGACACAGGCCCCTTTACCGAGCCCTTCAGTGTGTTTGTGCTGGTTGCTCGGGCAGGGAGTCGTCGGGAAGGCCCGAAGCACCCAGGCCCTGTTTCTGCGAACAGTGCTAGGCGGCGGGCGGCGCACGCTCAGTAACACCTGTCAGCCGACCGGAGCGCCTGCTCCGCGTTCAGACCCCCGAGTGGGCGGCCTCGACCCGGCCTCCTCCCTGTCTCTCCGTCCTCTGCGAGCACTGCCCCCTCTCGGACTTGGGGGTGTCCCGGTGGGTCCCGCACTCTCCCATCTGGGCTTTCTCCACTTCCTCCTAATTCGCCCCTTAGCTCTGCGCCAGCACTGTTTCCTTCCCCGACAGTCCCTCCGTTCGCAGTCTCCCTTGTCGCTCATCCTCCTAACTCATCCCGCTGCTGACGTCTCCTGCGGGTCCCCTTTTCGTCAGTCCCGTCCTGTACCCTGCTCTCGGAGGCTCTGAGGCGAGGCTGTATTTTCTCCCAAAGTGGCGTCCCGCCCCCTTCCCAGCGCACCCACCTTCCCGCTCTCTCCGCCCCGCCTGCTGCCATGCTCCTCCTCCTCCAGACTCGAGTTCAAGTCGATCGGTTTGGTTACGGACCGCTCTCCGCACAGCGGTTTTGGGGAATCACCGCTGTTCTCCTTGCCCGTTCAGACCTGTGTGCTTTGTGCCCGGAGCTTCGCCGGGCTGAGGGGCTGAGGATGTGGTGCCACCTGCTGAGGGCAGGGGTCCCCGGCCCGAGCGGCTGGTGTGGGGCCGGCTGGCCCGTCCTCCATCGCTGTGTGGAAGGCCCCGCATCAGGGTTCGCGCTGCATCTTCACAGGTGTAGCTCCTTGGAGGGGAGAGGGTGTGGGCCTTGTCCGCTCTGGCTTTGGAGTATTCCTGCAGTTCCAGGAGGTGATGGATAGCGAGGCTTTTTGTTTTTGTTTTTGTTTTTGACTTTGGGGATTTTTTGACCAGGACGGTCAGCCACTGGTGCTTCCTCCCCTTGCCAACTCCTGCCTACCCCCAGCAGGCGTTTCTGTCCCCTCCCAGCAGATGGAGAGAGGGGGGCCGCGTGCTTTAGCGGCGGCGTAACTGGTCCCCCGGGGGAGGGAGCTTCACTCGGGGTTCTTCTCCCCTCACTCCCATTCCCTCCCCTCCCTCAGCATACACACTCTCACTCTCACACCCTCACACACACTCACACTCTTACAGTCAGTCTTCATTTTCTGTTTAACGTCGACGATAGGTTCTTGCAGCCGCGGCGAAATGACATGTAACGGAACCGCCCTCACCGCGTGCTAACTGACGCACACAGAAGTCCCCTCAGCTTCCCATCAGCGCTAGGGTGGAGCGACACTGAGCAAAGCGCCGCGCTCAGGACCTGCCGTCGTCGGGTCCGGTTTCCCGCCTCTCCGGGTGAACCTCGTTCACTGCTCTGGACTCGGGGGGGCCCCGGCGCCAACGGGCCAGCGCGCGAACACACACACGTGGATCTAACGCCATCGGCCAGTGGCTTCCTTGCCCTTGTTTCACGACCTCCACACACACGCGACCCCACCAGGGACTGAACTTGTCAGCTCCAACCTGTGGTGTCGTCCTGGAGCCGGGCGGCCGCTGATGAGCTCTGCTTGCCGATGCCCCTGTCCTCTCCACCTCCCCTCCCAGACGTGAAGACTCGAAACGGTGGGCCCGGGGGCAAGTCCCTGGGCCTGGGGACACCTCGTGACGGTGGCAGGGAGGGGTGTCCCTGCGGGTGGACTCCTCCCTCTTACCCGCAGGTCCACTAGCCAACAGCCCTCCTCTGTCTTTGCAAAATGAGGGGCTGTTAACGGAGGAGTTCAGCGTTCTGTCCGCCTAGCTCTCTGCCCTCGGCCCCGTCCCTCCTTCTCTTGGGGTATCGCGTCCTGGGTCCCCCTTGTGCGGATCACAGTGCGGCATTCTCCTTAATTCCCTCGGTTTCTGTTACCGGTTTTGACTTTTTTTTTTTAAATAGTGATTTTAAGTTTATTCCGTTATGCTTGAGGGCAAAGACTCTGTCAGCAGACTTTATCCCGCCTGGTCAGCCTGGAAGGTATGCGCAAGGGGCTCCTCCTTGTCGTCAGACTTACCCCTGCGGTGCCCGCGCAGCCCCTCTGGCCGACAGGTCTGCGACCCCCGGGGAAGGGCACCGGGGCTGGGAAGAGGGAGCTTCCCCCGTGTCCCGCAGCTCTCGGGTGAAGGCCAGGGTCCGACACGGGCTGGTCTGTCTCCAGAGCCAGCATGCTCCCTGCTGGCTCGCTGCCCCCTCCCCCGTGGCTGTCTAGCACCTGGAACCCCTCCCCCCCCTTGGGGCTTCGGCTGCTTCAGCGGCCCGAGGAGGGGCTGGCCTGCGGGCCGCCAGCCCAGGCCGCCTGTGTTTATGGAGAGTGGAAGGAGAGGACTGCACTTGACTTCCATGTGAATTTATTTGACTTTACATTTAATAGGAGCGGCCATATATTTCAAGCTTAAATATATATTTATGTATTTCTGCAGTCGGGAATTTTAGATTATATAAACCTTTTTGTTTTCTCAGCTCATTTTTCAGGTGCTTTGGAATTTCACTGCTGTTCTTTTTAACATATGGTGTTTGCAACAGTAGAGCTGGAGATTTTTATTCGCATGTTAATTTTCTCCCTCTATTATTCTGTGTCTGTTTAACACTTCTCCCCGGGCCTGGACCAGAGGCAGGGAGAAGGCCCGAATCAGAGGCGGTGGGAGGCAGTGAGGCAAAGCAAAATGAAATAATCTCCATGGAGGTCAGACCCCCAGCCTTGACCTGAACAGACCGAGTCAGCCGCCGAAGGTCACAGTCAGGGGACGGCACAGACCTGCCTCTGAGCATCTGTGATCTGGGAGAGGAAGCGGCCGATGCCAGCGTGCGTCTCGCTCAGGTGCGCGGGCTCGGCGAGCAGCACTGTGTGTGTCGCCGCTGAGAAGCAGGGGCGGCGCAGCCCCTGGGGTTCAGTGGGGTGTGCAGCTGGTCGGCTGGCACAGGAGGGGGTGACATGAGCACCAGCCCTGCACAGAACAGAGCTGCCTGGGGTTCGAGTCCCCCTGGTGTATGTGTGAGGACGGTGAGCCCCTCGGCCACTCCCAGGCCTGGTCGTCATAAGGCGAGCGCCAGTGGGGCCTGTGTCCATGAGACCTCGGCCTCCCTGAGCTGGAGCCCAGGAGTGGATGGCCAACACTTGTCCTCCCCTCCCCCAGCGAGGGTCCCCAGCGTCCCCGAGAGAAGAGCGGCAGCAGGACGGACTCATGCCAGCCTCCCCCAGGGCAGTGGGACTCAGCGGGGCTGCTTCTCGTCACACCCCTCCTGTCTGCCCTGTCCACTCTCCTGTTCTCTTCACACCCCTCCTGTCCGCCCTGTCCACTCTCCTGTTCTCGGAGCACCCCTCCTGTCTGCCCCGTCCACCCTCGCTGTTCTCGGAGCACCGCACGTCTGCCGGGCACTCTGCCGGCCCTCAGGTGCGCAGTGGCGAGCAAAGGCAAGGGTGCCCAGGCCGACAAGTTTCCAGTGGTTGAACGAGAGAATTAAAGAGTCTAGAAGGGACGGGACGACAGCACAGGGACCCAGGACAAGAGAGGGAGGGAGGAGAGACCTAGGAGACGAGAGAGTGGGGGCAGGAGAGAGAACAGCCGGGCGTGCTCAGGGGAGCTCGCCAGCCGGGCGGATGTGTCTTCCTTCCTTCCCTGGAAGGTCACAGGGCTCTCGCTCCAACTCCGTGACCCCTGCCCTCTGGACTTGTCCTGAAGCCTCCGAGCGAGGCTGTGTGTCTGGGGCGGTGACAGCATCTCTGACCTCTGTTTGGTTAAACCCCGAGTGTTCGTTCCAGCGCTGGGAGGTGTCTGGCTGTGTGTCAGGCGTGGCGGCCTTTGCCGCAGAGCTCTAAGGCGCCGGAGCCCCCGTGAGGACCGCGCGCTCTGCCCTGCACGCCCTGGGCTCCTCCGCGCCTGGACTGGGTCTCCGGGCCCAGTGCTGCTGCCTTCCCGTTCGCTCTCCGCGTCCGTGGGTGCTCCCGCTCGGCCGTCCCTACCCCCGGCCAGCAGGGACCTTCCCTGTGTGCGGCCACCCCCCGCCCCCCGTACTGGAAGCGACCCTGCTGCACCCGGGCTGTCAGGGAATCTTTGCTGGGGGGTTCGTCGTTCTGTCTTCTCCCACCTGACACTTGTCCTGAGAAACAGGCCACGGTGCACTGCCGTCAGCGACACTCCCGGGTTCGAGAGTCTTCCACAACAAGTGTCTTCGTCACGCGTGCGGCCTTGCAACCACGCACAGACCCGGGCTGGGAGCAGGCCCCCTCCTGGCCCCTGCCACTTGTGGGGGCAGAGGGAGACCAGGGCTGGGGGCAGGGGCGTTAACCCCCCCACTTCCTGCCCCCGCTCACGGATCCCGGGCAATGCCCGGCCCTCGGCCGCCCAGCCCCGGGGGCCCAGAAACCCCGGGGAACAGTGGGGGCCCCACAGTCACATTTCTGAGATGTCAAAGCTGCCGGAGGAGGGAAAGCCATTTCCTGCCTTCTCATCTCGGTCAGCCTCATGGTGATTTCATGTATTTTATTTTTACATGTTGCATATGCGTTTTCTTTCTTTAGATTATGAAATCTATAATGCATACAGAATACAACAGACTACACAGTCTGAATGAATGTTGCTGTTTTGCCCTCTTTATTTCATATCTCAGTTCTTTTTTAAATAGAAGTTTTATCAATAACTGCACATTTTATCCCCCTCTTTGCCCCCCGAAGGTAACAGCTCTCCTGGAGCTAGGGTGTATTATTTTGTGTTGGCTGTCTTTCTGCAGCTTGATTTTACTTCGCATTTTCAAGTGCTACTTAAGTAATTCTTTGTGTGAGATTGCCACACCTTCTACATGTGGCGTATTGCCCTTGTCACCAAGCGTCTCTCTGGGCCCCTCCCCCCACGCCCCCACCTCCCAGTGGTCGCCTGCGTGCCCCGTCACGGGAACGGCGGCCCCAGCCCACCTCGGCCCTGCCTGAGCCTCGAGAGTTCGCACCGTTGGGTCTCCTTGACCAGATGGGAAGGACATCGCCTGCCCTCACGTACCTGCGTGTAACCCTCGATAACATTTCCACCCGTAAGACAATTTAAGCCCGATGATCCTTGCTTTATTTATGTTGAATTTATAAGCCCGTTCCTTTGGGTTTTCCTGCACAAACTTACCCAACCTCCTTTAAAAAGAAAACAAAGGGAATTGATTTATCTGTTCCATTCTGTTCTTCTCTAAGAACAGCAAGTTTCTCGGTTGTTTCTGGGTACATAGTGCTTCTTTTCAGTATTGAAGGCACATTTCATTGTGACTTTGGCCATGGCCTAATGCGGTGTCGTGGCACATCTTGTATTTTAAGCGTTTTCTTTTTTTTTTTTTAAGTCATACAGAAATAAAGGGAAAGGAAGAGGAGAATAACTAATGCTTTGGTTTCACAAATAAATAATATTCTGAAAGAAGCCACTGCGATTTTGTAAGGTAAAAATTTGTCAAATCTACTCATTATTATGAAAGTAAGTAATAAAATAGTCATCTTATAGGCCTTTCAAAAGAACCCTATTGACTGAACTTGGTAATTAATCAGTGATCTTTAATGAGCAATCTAATAAATGTTTTTCTTATAAAGACCTGACCTAGTACAACTTCCAGGGAGGCCGCTTGTTTCCAGAGCAATAAAACTACAGAGACATCCTGAGGACTGCCAGCTGCGTGATGTGATGCTCAAACTATTTTTTGTTCGGTGTACATCCAGATCATCGGGAGTTTGAAAGAATTGACATCAGATCAGACACGCTGTTTCCATTTTCCGTACTGAAGTCCCAGGAGTCACGCGGGCTTGTTCCCTCTTTAAAACCCATCGCTGTTCCCTGAAGCGTGGGACGGGGCGCCCGCGCCTGGGTCTGGGTCTGCGCCGGTGAGCAGCGGCCGGTGGGCGTGTGCGGCCACACTGGGCCGCGTGCAAGGAGGGGTCCCTGCTCCCTGGGTGTCCCGGTGAGGAAAACGCCTTCAGACGTGTGCGTGACGCCCGCCGGAGCTGCGGGCCCTGTCCCAGCCACCTTTGTGGCTCTGAGTCCGACTCTGGATGTCTCTTTTGAAGTTGGATTTTATTCAGCTGCTCAAAACAAGAGAGAAAGTGCATGGTGTTTTTTTCTCTCAACGAATTAAGAAAATGCAAATTTCCTTTGTCCTTGTAGGAATTAAGCAGACCTGTGGTACTGGTTCGTCTGGTGTTTTAAATTAAGGCCTTTGTTTTATTTTAAAGCAAAAATAAAAATACATTTTTTCTTTTTTTGGGTAAGTCTCTGGGTAACACATCCACACTACAGATTCCTGTGCACGTTTGCTGGACTCACACAGTGCTTCATTTAGTCCTTTACGGTTCTTAACCCACCAACTTCTAATGTAAGGAGCGCTGGGAGTCGAGAGGGATACCGCACTCACTTTCTGTTTGCAGAAGTGAAATATCTCCACTGAACATTTCCTCCGTCCAGAAGCCGGGCCGACTCCCTATCGACCATTCGTGTCGTGAACGTCCCTCCCGCCTGGCAGCACGGCCGCTGCGCTGCGTGTCCCCGGAGAGCCCAGTGACACAGAGACTGGGCTTCCTCAGGGACACTCAGCACACCCTTGAAGTGCCTGAGGCCCCTGGTTATTAAAATGGGATTGGCTGCTTTGCTTGAAACCTTTGAGAGAACTAGACTCTTCCATTGGGGCGGGGCTGCCCCGGTGTCCAGGCGAGATTCATTCCCCAGGCTCATCTGGTCTCTGTGTACAGGGCTGGGAGAGGTAGGATGTGCGTGGCCAGTAAATGCCTTTGAGCGATTTCTTCCTCCGACTTTCCCACAGAATGCTTTCTGCGCTAGCAGAAAAACCACAGCGAGTACGTCCGCATTGCACGCTCCGGGTGCACACGCGCACACCGCTTCGAGCCGCAGAGCCTCTGGCCGGGGACGGCAGGCAGCCGCGGACAAGAGCGCGTTTGTCGGGAGCGCTGATGGCATCGGCACCGAGCCGCGATGGCATCGGGCAGAAGCTGCAGTGCAAGCATTAACATGAAATACGAGCGCGTGGGAAGATGCAGGCGATAGGCAATACTTTCATAAGGAAAATTTTTCAAAAACAATAGCTACCTGAGTGAAGGAAAGGTCAAGGTACTTGGGGAAGACTAACAATTGCCTTTTATTCACCGTGACAATGAGTGCATTTGGGGCTCCTCCTGAGCGAAATCCGGTTCGTGATGATGGAAGTACGCCTCACTGGAGTGAAGTGTCTTCTAGAAAAAACCCATTAAGATGCCATTTACCTGTGAGTCTGGGGCCCTCACAGTAACCGCCTGGGCGGGGACCGCAAGGCCCTGAGTGCATGTCGCTGGGAAGCGTGGGGAGTGAGCGAGAACAGGGTTTGATTTCATAAGTTTTCTGTACAATAAACAAGAGGCACAGGGTGCGGAGGTCCCCTCAGGTAAGCATATCAAATGTTCTCGGTGTCACAGGTATTATAAGCCAGTTTTTAGCAGAAGGGTCACCAGGACAAAAATGGATCAACCACATTTTGTAACTAAAAAGAAAAAAAAGGATAGTAAGAGATGGGCCAGTGCTGGCCAGTGCCGCACCCTGCGAGGCGGAGCCCGTCTCCGGTCCCAAGCCCTTGCTGTCGGAGAGGGGGTTCATCTGAACAGCCCTCTGAAGCCAGAGAAAATCACGGCAGCGTTTCGGTGTGTGTGGGTCTGTCTCGTAGCGCACACCAGCTGGGATTCCCACTCCCATCGGCACAGAGAGCGGCACCGGCTGGCCTTCATCTGGACGGCCCGTGGGGAGACTGCTCTCATCCCCCCACGTCCCCGGTGGGAGCGGCCTGTCCCTGGCAGCACCCACGCTGTCCTGCCAGGCCGGAGCCCGCAGGCCTTTCCTCCGAATCACGCACAGTTGTCCCCCGACTGACCCAAGATTCGTTCTAGAAAAGAAAAACCAGTGTAAACGTGCTGAAAGCCGAACGAGACCTCTGGTGACCCCAGGTCAGGCTGTGTGTGCGCCGCACGAGTTCCACTCTGACTCTCCGTCTCCCGGACACATGGAGCGTCGCGGGGGACGTCTGCGGGGAGGAAGCGGAGGCCCACTTGGTGACCCATCACCGTGCCAGGGGTGAGCGCCGTTGACAGGGGCCTCGGGGGACGGGGAGCTCTTGGCAGGGCCCCTGGCCCGCGTGTGGGCGTTGTTCAGTCCTGTCAGGTTCCCTGTTCCCTCAGGGAAGTTTGTACCCAAGGAGCATTGAGTTTCTTCTGCTGAGTTGCTTCCAAAAGCCTGTGTTTCCTGCATTCCTTCCTGTTTTATGGTTCTTTGCAAAGGAGGAACAGTTTCTGTCCTTATTTGGTTTGGATTTGATTAGCAATCTTTGGGATTAGTTTGGTCTTTTTAAAGTAAAACACGAGAGGTGGCAGTGCCAACCGAGGCCACCTGCCCCAGCCAAGGCCAGCCCACGCCAGCTGAGACCGCCTGCCCCAGCAGAGGCCGGCCCCCCACTCTGCAGAGCCCCCGCCAGGCCCTGTGCAGAGGACACGCACCTATGAGGGGCAGCCCTGGGTATCCAGCCTCTGGGGAATTTCAGGATTCTGCAGTCCCCGTGGTGACGGCGACTGCCGCTGTCAAGTACTCTGTAGACATTGCTCGTGGTCCCCACAGCAGCCCCCAGGGATGAGTGTGTGTTACTTTTCAGACAAGGGTGGGAAGGTTTGCTCAGTGTCGCACGGGTTGCAGATGGCTCGGCCAGGACGGAGACACAGGTCAGCCTGGTGCGCTCACCTTCCAGGCCAGACGGCCGTGTGCGTGCTGCACATGTGGCTTCTGACCGGGCCTCCCCAGGTCAAACTCAGCACTGCTCCTTTCCAGCCGGGCGGCCTTCCTCTGAGCATTGTTCAACGGTGGCGCGGGCAGGCCGCCTCTGCGCCGTGAACCTGGCGAGGGGAGGTGTGCGGAGCCCTGGGAAGCACTGGAAGGGGCAGGTGTGGAGCGGGTGGAAGCCGTGCCCTCGGCTGCTGCTTCGTCCTCCTTCCTGAGGACGGAGCCCCGCGTGGAGACAGAGGCTCGTTGTGGAAGGCAGCGGTGTTCTGTGAGGTCCACATCCGCATCTCTTTCCAACAGCGGACCCCTTCGTGAATGACTTCCTTTTTTTTGTTTTGCTTTTGTTTTCTTTCTGTTCTCCGAGATTGTGAGTGACTATCTGAGGTTGCCAGGGTTCCTGGTACTGCCACTTGGAGAACCCGGTCCTCCAAGTGCAAAGCAGCACAGATCAGCCCCCCATTATCAACCATTTGGCCCTCCACACCCCCAGATTTAGCCAGGAACCCAGAAGACACCCAGCCACCGTGGAGGGTTTCTCTCAATGACTCGCCGAGGGCTCGCTGCTCTCGGGGCCTCCCGTGGGAAAGGTCAAGTCCAGCGGTGGGAGAACAAGGGAAGGACAGTGCGGACACCTCTGACCAGGGCAGGCTTGCTTTTGAGCTCTCAGGTCTGCGGGTGCCTGAACAGGACTCGGCTCACGTTCATTTTCCTTTTTGTCAATCACCCGTATCCGTGTCAGTCAGCAACCGACACGACTTCGGCCCCTCACGCGTGTGGTCCGCTCGTTAGCAGGCGCCGCACTAGGCGTGAGGCGTCGGCCCTGGCGGAGACGCCTGCTTCGGCGCGCAGGGAAGTGGCCCGAGGCTCGCGTGTGAGAGTGTTTACCCAGAGACAAGTCACACCCGAGAGACTCACATTGTTTAACAGCTTATTCTGCATTCATTTATTAAGTGGCTTAATTCCTTGCTCGGACGTTGTCCCACACCCACCCAGCGCTAGCGGGGGTCTTAAGTGGCGGCCCGCTCGCCCTGGGCCCCCGGGGCTCTGCAGTTTCTCGTCCGCGTTCCCGCCGTTTCTGAAAAACGCCACCTCGGGGAGCGGGCCCTGGACTCGCTCGTCTGAGGACTCATAATTAGCCTCCTTTTTTAGGGCGGACCACAGCAGCCATTGTCCCGTCTGTTTTAACTCCGTGACGTTCCCGGTTCGAACGCTCAGAAAGATGCGTACTGCGTTCTCTGCATCATCCCCGGGAGTTTCGCTTTGAAGGCCAGTGCAAACACTTAATTTTTATTTGCTATTATAAAAGTCTCTTTGAGCTGACAAATATGAAAACAGGACTGTGATGTCGGCAGGAGTCCAGAAACTGTGGAGAGAAAGATGCTTTTATCTTCAGAAAGTCTTTGGACTACTGCATTTTTCCATGACTAGATGCAGAAGGGGGAGTGACACCCTTCGAGGCCTTTTTTCTGCTGGAGCCGGTCTCCCTGCAAACTGGGGGGATAAGATGGATGTGTCGAGGAGTAAAAGTTTAATGTACATTTATTTAAATCTCTGTCTTTGGGCAGCTGTTAAATTTATTTAAGAGCTCTCTGTGGCCAGGGTTGCCTTTCTTCTCCTCCATCTATTTGCTGTCCTCCCTGGAATTTCAGTTAAACAATAAAAAATTATACTTTCAAGTTGACGAGCTGTTGCACACTCAAGATTTCTCACTAAGTCACAGAGGAAGCCTGGAGCCGCGCTGCAGCCTCGCGGCCTCCGGGCCCGCGTGCCGGCCCTGGTGGAGCCTGCCGGTGTGGGGGCGAGCCGAGCTGCTTGCTTCGCCGTCTCCTGTGGTGACAGAGCGCCCCATATTTGATGGAGGGCTGCATGACGCTCCGCAAGGAATGCTTTCCCAGGTCAGCTAAATGCACACCCTGGCCCTAGGAAACACTTCTAGGAACATCTGTCCAAAAAAAGTCTTTCGTGAAATAGCTACAATAACGGACACATGTTTATTTAGAACTCCAAGTGAAATCGGACCATTTCCCTCTCTTGAAAATTGTCAGCATCAAAGAATGAAACTATTTGACCAACCTCGGCTGAAGCGGAGTTACAGCTGAAGGGAGGCGGCCCACACGGCCGTGCCCTCATCCTCCTCCCGTGCAAGAGGCTGCAGGCCTACGTTCAGCCTCTGGGCGCTCCCTGTAAGCCAGATCTGGGGACATCCTGCAGACAGCGCCCTGAGAGTGCACAGTCTCAGCCGTCGTCTCCCGAAGCCGGGCCGAGCAGCTTGGAAGGAAGCACAGATCCTCACTGGGAGCGATCCTTAAACCTGACGCACAGGAGGGTGGCCTTCGTAGGTGCTCGTTCTTACACATCTGAGTGCTTTCCCCTGCTCGTCACTGATGAGAGGAGTGCCCTCCCCTGGCGGTCAAGGCCCGTGAGGGAACCCTGTCCGCCCTACCCTCGCCGCGGCCTGTGTCTCTCTTCCTCCAAGACCCTGTGAACCCCTCTTCTCGGGGGGCAGTTCTGCGCAGGCCTCCCCCTCCCACCTTTCAGACGAGTCTCGGAAAGCATGAAGCAGAGGTGGGTAGGGCTGTTGTTTTTGGAAAAGGCTCCGGAGCTTGTCCCGAGAAGTAATGTCAAAAGAACACAGCAGAGATGTTTGGTCCATTTGTAAATAAAAGTTTTGCGTTTGTTTCTTTGTTAGGAACGATAGCGTCGGCTCTGAGAGAGCCATGGCCGTGCATTTGCAGGCTTGTATGAACCCTTTTAAACATGCCCAAGCATACCCAGTGAAGGTGGGGACGTGGGGGAGCGGAGGGGGGCACAGGAGGGCTCTGTCCGCTGGACGTGGGTCAGGAGCCGACGGGGCTGCGGCGTCCTTTGCCCCAGCGCCTCTGCGTGCTACGTGCCGTCTCCGGAGCTCTTCGTCTCGGACGATCTCACATTTAGCCTCTATTTGCCAATCTCGGTTCCCTGTGGCCTGCTTTGTTGTTGCCAGGCCTTGTCCACAGCTCAGAGGCTACATGGACTTCACGTTGACACTGTGTCCAGCAGTGCCTGTGCCCAGGGCAGGAGCGAGTGAGAAAGACCATGAGCGCTGGCCGAGGCCCGCCCTCAGTTCCCAAAGCTGGCGGTCACCCAGGACGCCTGATCACGGCACAGAGTCTCCCAGAATGTTTACAGCTTCGTAGCACCACTTCGTTGGCGTAAACCCATTGCTCAACCCAGATGGGGCTCCGCTTACGATTTTTTTTTTCTTATTTGTTGTTTGGAAAGCCTGGAGTTGGAACTAGCGGGTCCATTTTGTAACTGGCCTTTGTGCCAGAGGCGAAAGCCATTGGCAGAGCTGTCCAGCGGAGGGGGAGCTGCTGGTGGCCGGGCGCTGAGCGAGCCTCGGTTCCATTCGCCTTACGCTCCCTTGGGGCAGTTTGTACCCGGAGCGGCTTAAGTTTCGTTTTCTGCTGCTGCCTCGCAGCCTTCCCAAACGCGTATGTTTTCTGCGTCCTCCGTGGGGTTCTCTCATTAAAGCACAAGTTCTCCCCTTACATAAGGTGTAGATTGTTGGGGAGCGCTCACGCCAGTGATTTGTTTGTGACTTAGCAATGTCCCGGGGCGCCAAGGCTGTCCCTTCTCTGTCAGCACGCAAACGCCGATTCACAAACCTGAGGGTTGAGACCCGGTGAGCCGTGGGCTGGTCTCCAGAAACCGTGCATTATCGTTACGTAGAATAGTCATAAAGAGGCGGCGCCCCAAGGCCGGTCAGTAGTGTAGAGTAAGCCTGGCCCGTGAAAAAGTGGTTTTCTTTTTTTCAGTTCAGTAGCCGCTGCCCTGCGTGTGCACACCTCACACTGCCCGACCCCCCCACCCCCGCCACCGCAGGCTTGTTTGGGGGGCAGCTGTGCACACAGCCTGCCCTGGAGCGGGGCAGAGGGGAGCCGTGGGCTGGGGCCGGGAGAGGCGCAGCGCCCGGCCCTGCCCGCTCCCATTCTGTCTGACATTGTCGAGTCTTGATGCTGCCGAGGGAGCTGCCACATCCCACGTGAGGACACGTGTGCCACCGCTTTTTCTATGGTTCCCATGATGAGTGGCGGGAAGAGTAAAGGTGCCGACGATGGGGGGGTGGACTGGCAGGGAGAAGAGCACCCACGGGTGCAGCTTACGTGAGGAGGAAGGTCCGACAGGAGCATGCCTGCCTACTGCCGGAGCTGTGCTCACTGCTGAGACGCAGGACCACGGCAGGCACGCTGGCTCCCTTGACCGAGTACAGTTATTTACTCCTGCACTGCACCTCCAATTCTTGGTGTCAGCAGAGCAAATTGTGTGCTGCGTGTGCGCACTCTAAGCGGTGGGAGCGCTGTCCCCACGACGCCCGTGAGAAGGGCTTTCTGGCGTGGGCCAGCCGGGCCAAACGCAGCAGCCTGGACTGGGGCAGAGGCCGCATGGGGGAGAATCTCCCCGGAGTTGTTCGTTGTAATACAGGGATGCCATAGAGCGAACGTTCATTTTCCTCCTCTTCGTCAACCCGGTGAAGCCGAGACTCTGCATTTATGTTCAGAGGGATCTGACTTTGTGGCTTTATAACCATGGCTTATGATTTGGGAAAGGCGTAAGTCACTCCACGTGTGCACCGCTTCCTTGACTCGTCACTTAGGTTGTTGGGCGTGTCATGCTTGATTCTCACAAAGTCCTTCCTGGGTGGAAATAAATGAAAAGGAGGAGAGCGGACCTGGGCCCAGAACTCCCGAAGGGCCCTGGGACACAGTCCCTCTGCTTGCGCAGCCTGAAGTTCAGACAGGTTTCACTGAGCGGGGCCGGCGTCTCTTCCACGGGGAGGCCACGTGCATGTGGAAGTGTGCGTGAGCCTGCCCGATTTAAAGGAAACTGTGGTTCCTCCCCTCGTTGCCTTGTTCAGAGGACTGTCTTCTGCAGTCGGCACGTGCATTAGGTGGTGCAGGAAATAACCCCCTGGAGGCGGACGGCCCCCCTCCAGGGCGCCCTCCCCGTGCTGCGTTCCGACACGAACTCTCGCCGCAGGAGCAGTGTCTTCTGCGTCCCCGGGGTCCTTCCTGCTCCGGGCAGCTCCCGCCTGCAGGAGAAGCGATGCTTATTTTTAGGGGATACTCATTTGGCTCGTGGAAACTTAGGTGATGTAGGGAGAGGTTTGCTACAGGGTACTAGTGTTGTCTCTCGTGGGGGACCCTTTCCTTCGGGCCCCCTGGAGACACCAAATCCAAGCAGCGTGAAGGTATCTATCAGCTGACCGAGCTGTGTCGGGGCGCTCAGTGACCGGGGCGGCAGCTGCAGGCCGAGTGGTTCCGTTGGAGCCTGCCCCTTCCTCCCTCCCTCCCCCCCCCCCCGCCCCCCCACTCTCTCATTCTCTCTTCCCTTTTCTTGTTTTCTGGTAAGCAGCACAGTACACATTGGGTGGCAAGAGGCAGCCTTGTGTGGGCATGTGACTTTTAAGCTTACTATGAACATGAATTATTTTTTATTAAAAATTTAATTTGAGCAGAGCAGGCAGTCCATCTTGGTGCCTGCCCAGTTCCCCGGGTGCCTGACGTCCTCGGGCTTTAATCTGGAACTTCCTGTGACGTCATCTGGCTCCCTGTTGGTGCGTGGTACCTGGAGCAGCCCATCCTGAGAACGGGGCGGGAACACTCCAGGTGAACAAACAGTGGGGGAGCCGGCGCTGCCCTGCCCGGTGGCGCTCTTTCCCTGCCGTGCCCGCCCCGCCTGCGTGCCGGCCACCGTGGGCCGTGCAGGGGGCCTCCGCTGAGAAGCCAGACCAGCACATACGTCAGCGCCTCCGGTGGTGGGATCAGTCCCCCCGCTGACGGGGCCCACCCGGCCTTCTGCCCCATTGCCCAAGGCCAAGCTCCTCCACACTGCTGTACAGGAAGTGTTTGCCTGCAGAGGTCCCCGTTCCCTTTGGGGATCTGAATTTAATAAAGGGGATTAGTCTTTCACAATGATTAAAAGGCTAGTTTTTAATTAAGTTACGTATTCCTAATTCAGTGGGTTGGTGAAACGATGCACACTTAGTTGCCAGCAAACACGTCTCTTGGACAGACGATAATAGCACCGCTGTACAGTTGTCAGAGTGCTCACTTTTTACGGCCGTCTCCGAGTGGGGCAGAGGGCACACACAGTCACCCTGACTTCAGGGCGACCCATGAAGAAACGCTCATTCTACTTGTGTTTCCTCAAGCGACAGCAGCTACCGATACTTCGCAGAGCGAGTGACATCGCAGGGCAGGCGCCTGGTTTTAAAACACCCCACCAAAGGAGGAATAGCGCCTACCCCACTTCCTCCCCCGCCCTCCGGCTCCTCCGCCTCACTGATCTGCGAGCTCTTCTGTGCTTGTCTCGCGAGCTCCATCCCCGCCCGGCGCGCTTGTCTAAACAAAGAGCAGCCCTGATGCGTGAGGCTGCGCGGCTTGTTTGCCTTCCAGTGCGTACAAACTGTAAAGACCACCCTCCTTGGGTAATCTGTATTTCTGTGTATAGAAGGAAGGAGCGAAATTTTGGGAACAAACTACAGTGATTTCACTAACGTGTAAACACTTGTATGAACCAGCAAAGTCGCTAGTGTTGAAAGCTGTCATCCGAGCTGTCGAGGGGTTTGGCTGCCCCCCGCCCCGGGGTGACAGCAGGACCTCACTTCCCTCCCAGTGCGAGGGGTGGGGTGGGGGCGCCTGGAGGTGCCTGGAGGGGGCACCACTCCCGACAGCTCCCGGCTGAGCCGTCATCCTGGGGTCCCCGAGAACCAGTCTCCCCCGTTGCTGGAACAACAACAAGGTCCTCGGGGCATTTTTACATTCAGCGCTCGAGGGACCCATCCACACTGTCACACACGCAGAGGGAGTGTGAGTGTCACTGGCCGTTTGTAGAATCCAAGCAACTGGCTGTGTTTGGCGATGAAGCCCCCGTATGGATCCCGGTGTACGCCTCACGGGTGCGGACAAAGGGTGCTCGCGAAGCCCCTCCCTCTCTCTCTCCCTGACCCGAAGTGACGCGGACCCCCGCCTTCATTCAGCTGCACGTCAGCGAGGGCTCGGACTGTCCGAAGGGCAGAAAAAGACCAGAGGGGCCAAGGGTCCGTCACAGAAAGACGGGTCCCGGCCCGAACAGCGACGTTGATTTTCCACCCTAATGCTGACATTTATTCTGCAGTTAAAAAGAAAAAGTAATCCAAGTGCTGGTCCCCAAATCCTGCCCTCAGTTGCTGTCTAAACTGCTCAGGACACCCTGCTTCTCGGCCCACCTCCCAGCAGCGTCACCAGTCTTCCAGGCCCTCTGTCCAGGCGCCAGCTGCAGTCACGGGGTCCACCCCCATCCCGCCTCCAGCCTGGAGGCTTCCAGAACCAGATCCGCCACCTGCCTGTCACCTGGAAGACCGTGGGCACGGCCCGTCGGACCCGTGGACTCTGGAGCCCTCAGGGCCCGGTGCCCTCATCTGGCCCCGGGGCAGCCTCCCTCTCCCCACCTTTTCCTGGAGGGCCCGGAGCTCCGAGAGGCTCAGAGACACACGAAGGCCTGGTCACTAGTCATGGGCAGGGCCAGAATGTGGGCCCCGGCTGTCGGAGTCCGGAGACCACCGCTCTGTGGACCACCCTGCACTGCCTCCACCTCGTCACTGTCCCTGGGGCCGCTCTGCCTGCAGCTCAGCTTCACCTCGCTCTGTGGGTCCTGCATCCTCTGGGGGCAGCTTCTAGTTGTGAACGTCCAGAGACAAGACCCTAGCCCAGACCCTGGTCAGCGGACCTTGGGCTGAGTCACGTGACCCAGGTGGGCTCGGTCTCCTTGTCCGCGCAACAAGAGAGTTAAGACACACGCATCCTTGTAAGTCCCCTGCTGGCTCTGACACGCTCACCTGAAGATCATCTCTCCTCTCTCAGTTAATTGGAGTGAATCTAATTTTCAATTCATCTGCACTGTTTCAAAATGCTGTTTAGAATAATTAAAGTAACACCAAGAAAGGCTTGAAAAGTAATCACCAGAATTGTGACTCTGCGACCCACAGTGTTGTTTGTGCGACAGTCTGCTGCAAAGTCTATAAGCTAATAAAAGGGAAAGACAGACACCAAACGGGTGCTTTTCAGGGGAGCCGAGGAGACCCCTGCTGCTGACACACTGCCAGCCCCTCCCGGGAGACACCGTGTGTCAGATAACCACCTTCCTCCCCACGCGACGCGTTTACTGCCTCCTTCCCCGACAGTCTCGGTCTGACCCCCAGAGGAGGACTCCGCTCTGCGTCCAGTCCCCGTGGGCGCAAGGGCGCACGGCGCCGGCGCTCCGCCTGCCGACCGGAAATCCTCATCTGCATAGTTTTCCAATAAGATCTTAACCTCTAGCCACAAACATTTGTCTTTATAATTTTAGACTGTTTCCCAGGGCGGAAACATAAGCAGGCGTTTTTAGTTTTGGGGGGTTTTTGTTTTGTTTTGTTTTGTTTTAGATTTTATTTTTTTATTTATTTTTAGAGAGGGAAGGGGGGGAGAGAGAGGGAGGGAGGAAGGGAGGGAGGGAGGGAGGGAGGGAGGGAGAAACATCAATGTGCGGCTGCTGGGGGTCATGGCCTGCAACCCAGGCATGTGCCCTGACTGGGAATCAAACCCACAACACTTTGGTTCGCAGCCCGTGTTCAATCCACTGAGCTACACCAGCCAGGCCAGTATTTTTTTTTTTTTTTTTTGAAACAGTAGAACTTGATGAGTTATTTCTGGGTACAACGAGGTTTTGGTTTTGCCGCGCCCGAGACACACCGGAGGTGAAAGAACGCTGCGGCCTCGGCTGCTCTGCGTGAGCTGCCTTCCGTCAGTCGTCCCCACCACAGAAAGCGCTGCGCGTCGGACGACTGTCAGGGTGTCTGACTCCTCGTCCCTGGTGCCCAAACACAGTTCTACCGCACAGCCCTCACCAAGGGGAGGGCGGGGTGGAGACAGCCTGCCCCTGGAGCCGCTGTGCCATGTTTTATGCAGATGGAAGGTTTTTTGGTCTCCCGAATCCAACCACAAACAGCAGCCTGTGTTTCCAGGTGGGGAGGTGTGAGGCTGTTTCCTTCAGGTCTGGGGAGGTCGTTTGTTTGCTTTGACTTCTGCGAGTTTCCTTCTGTCCGCCCCGCCTGGCGGCGGCCGACCAGAACCAGACCTCGAACGGAGAAGGGGCAGCTCTCTGCAGACCGTGTTTGCTCTGGAGGCTCGGGTTACCCGCCCCTTCCAGAGGTACCAGGGAGGCAGAGTTAGGGGTGTGCTCTCACCCCAAGACTGCCTGTTCCCAGCATCGTCAGCGTACGGCAAGTTGCATCTAGGTCAGTTGTATTTTCATCGGTTTCCCAGGACGTGTGGGACAACGGTCCTTTGGCCGTGAGGAATTGGATGCTTCCCCTGGTGTCTGGACAGGACAGGGCCAACCTGCATCCCATCCTCCTCACGGCACACAGGCCAGGGGACCGGAGAAGTCACCTGAACTGAACGGACCCGAACATGGACCTCATACTTAAAGAAGCAACGGGCTGAAATTCGGAGAAGGCCACACCAGAAACGGAAACTAATGACACGTCAGGAGCGTTAGGCTTCCTCGTTACCAAGAGGCCGGCTGGTGAGGATCGGTAACCAACCCACGGCGCCACCCGCAAGCCAGGTGACACGGAGCGGTTTGAGGAGCAGGCCCGAGGGGCCTGTCTCCTTTTCTTCATTCGGAGACAAACAAGCGAGTTCACACTGTCCCGAGCTCACCGGGGCGGGTCCCCTGGCAGCGTGCAGAGATCTCACACGGCGGCCGCTGTCACGGCGCAGGCCCGCTGCGGGCTCGGCAGGCGCCCTGACTCCACGTCCTTCCTCGTCGGAGGAGCCCCGCCCCTTACTGCTTGGTGCATCAGATACAGCACCTTTGGGGCACCCCTCGCAGGCTTACAAGGTTGTACCCAACGTTGTTAAAACAGAGTGGTCGCCGACCTTGGCAAAGTGGTTCCCGATTCCCCGGAGACCGGCGGCATTTCAACAAGCACCTCGAGAGGGAGGTGTGTTGAGAGGTGGAAACCCCCCCCCTCCCCCCGTGCAGCTACCTGTGGAAACTCACCCGCACCTGGGGCTTCTCCGATAAACCTTCGGAGTGTTCCACCCGACCGAGGGCAGCGCCACTGGGGCCGGGGATCCACAGCCCCGTGCGAGTCCAGAGGTCAGCGCGTCGGTCGCCCTCCTGCCCGCACTGACTTCCCCGTGCAGTCGGGGTCCAGGCTCGTGTCGGGCCTTTGACAGTTGGAGTGACCTCCCAGACGACCACAGGCCCTACATGCACTTGGCCTCTCCCCCGTGAAAGTACGGATTCTGATCAGACCCTCAGATGAAAAGACGAAAGCGGCTTCAGAATCTCGTCTGCGCTGCCTGCTCGCTGTTCTTCCCGAGATACTCGCTCTTTGATGTCATCTGCCAAGTGTCCCCCCCGCCCCCGAGTTACACGCTCTTGCTTCAGAACCAGGTTTCTCAAGCTCCGTGTTTATGCGTCTGCAATCCCCGGCTTGCGTGTTCAAAAGCCTCGCTATCTCCTCCGATAGCGCTGGAGGCCTGCTCGGCCGGAGGGGCCTCTCTCTGCTCCCTCGGACCTAAATCACTCATTGTCGCGCTCACGTAAACAGTTTCGATGCTGCCCCGTCGCCAGATACCTTTAAAACACCTGCTTTTTTCCCAGCGTGGCCTGTATATTCCTCCCCTCGCAGGTTTCCTGCTTATTCCGCTGTCCATCCGTCGTCACACACACACGGGGGTCTGGTTTTCCTGGCTGCGGTTCAGAGCGAAGCCCCCCTGCCCCGTGACTGTGACCGTGCGTTCTCGTGGCCGATGCCACATGACGTCCGAGGGTGGGGACCCCAGGGCCCGTCTGCAGGGTCAGCTTCGGACTGACCCCTGCGGTGTGTGCGGCGCGAGGGCGCACGGTGCTGTCCCGTGTCTGTGGACCAGAGACGGTGTGAGGAGTCCAGCTTCGGTGTCGGTGGCCGGGGCACTCCCGGCAGACTCATAACGTGAGAAGCCGAAGGCCCCCTTCCCTCCCCCGACACCAGGGTTTGGTGACCTGGGAAGCAGGGTGGCGTGAACTCTGCCGGCCGCACTGGGGGCCCAGTAGGGCCTCCCGCGGGCCCAGAAAGCCCCCCACAGCAGCTCTTCCCAAGCCAGGACCTGGGAGAGCCCTACTTCCCGGGGCAGTGGGGATTTAAGGATGTAAACTACCAGCATTTTCAATGAGGGACCTGTTCCCTAATGAGTAAGCAGCCTCCGGCCTGGGGGACGGGCGGGGCAGCTCTCCTCCTCTGAAGGCTCTGGAAGGGCAGGACTCGGAGTTTCGGGGTTTGCTTGGTGCCCTCAGAGGGCCTGGGGATTCCCAGTCAACCCGGAGGATACAGTTGGTGGGAAGGTCTGAGCTTGAGCTTCTACATCTGAAGAACAAAGCCCTGGTCTCTAAGGTGTCTGAGTCTTATCTCCAGCCTTTGGAGTAATCCTCCCAGTTCAAATTCCCAAGGGAAGCGTTTGAGGATTCCGTCTGTGCTGGTTCTGCTAATCTGCGCGTCTGAAGGGATGTCAGAGGCCCACTTAAGGAGCTGCAGCTCTCGGAGAGTTGCAACGACTGGGCCTGAAGGCTTTTCTCAGACGAGCCCAGATCCCGCTGCCCCTCATCTGCTGCTGGGGGCCGGGCCTTCCTGGGAGCCAATGGCTGGTCCCTTCCAAAGGCACAGAGTCTCCTGTCTGATGCTTCGGCTCACCGGCAGGAAGAGAAAAGGAGAGCCGCCGTCTCCGGCTGGGACACTGAACCCGGGCAGACCACCCCTCTGCGGGGTCCTGTGGTGGCGGCTCCACCCCACAAGCCCGGGCAGGCAGTTCCCGGCTGGCAGAGTCTGGGTCCGAGGTGGACCGTGTCTGCCTGTGCAGAGGGCAGGGAACAGGAGCCCAGTCCCCGGGGGTTGTGCGGCTCTCCTAAGCGGTCTGTTGGGACTCCGTGCCTCCTGGGGACGTGACAGCCTGTGGGGGCGGTCACCTGAGGTCTCTCCGTCATCCAGCCTCTTCCTGGGTCCAGACGAGGCTCTTTTTGCCTTTCCTTCTTCCTATCAGAATGTTCTACGCTGGCCATGTGTGTGCTGAGCAGACTTCGTGCAAAGTGCCCTCACAGACAGGCGCCCCCTTCCACCAGGGCAGGAACTTCCTCGGGAAACAGGGCCGTGTGTTCCGGAAGCCAGTCCCGTGCTTTTCTCCCTGCCTCTCGCGGTGACCCTTCGTCTGGGTGCAGCCCCGCATGCACAGCTCAGGGTGCCTCTGGATTAAATCTGCTCTGAGCCTGTTTGTTTATTGAATACGTTTAGAATTTCTCTTCAGACTGGAAGAAGCCAAATGGGGAAGCAGCGGGTGAACCACATCAAGACCCTTGGCAAGTCCAAAGCCAAGTTGAGAACACAGGAGTGTATCTTTCTTACTAGATGCAGTGAAATTCAAAACCTGTGCTGGGCGCTCCGACCCCCTCCTCCCGGAGACAAAGAGCAGGTGGGGCCGACACGCGCGGGCATCATTTCTTCCTTCCGCTTCTTCCACCTGCACCGCCGAAATGAGGGAGCGGGGTGGCCGCCGGCCCGGGGTCTCACGTGGATCGAGTCGTGAAAGTAGCCCCTGCCAGAAGCTGCGTCTTCTCTGCAAAATTAAATACTGTAGACAGCTGTGCGGTTGCTTTGGTTCACCTTCTCGCACGGGCTAGTGGCTGTACCCGGAGCCTCGCCCCTCCTCTCTGCGCCCGCCGCCGTTTTGTCCGTGTCCGCCGCAGCTCCTGATGGTTACCGCTGTTCTCACCCCGCAGCCTGCCGGGCCGGCCTTTCCGGCCCACCTTACAGCGCCTGCGAGTCAGAAAGCCCCCACACAGGGACGAGCGAACGGCGCTCTGCCCTGGCTGGCCTGTGTCAGGGTGTGACACGTCCCCTGCCCCTGCCGCAGGGTCCGCCGAGGTGGGTGATGGGCCTGCTTTGGGGAGGGCGCTCAGAGCCCGGAGAATTTGCTCTCTAGCAGAGGAGAGGACAGCCTTGATAATGAATGAATGGATAAATGAACGAGCGAACGAACCAGTGAACATCCATAGGTGCAGTTGTACAGAACTTGGGCCGAGGAAGGGATGTCAAGGGGAACGCAGACGAGAGGTGACAGGGGAGGGTGGGGAAGCCCCGGAGCAGAGGAGCTGGAGGAGTGGCAGCCCCGGAGGGTGACAGGCCGCGTGTTTGCAGAGACGGGGAGCACTCGGGGGCCCAGGTTCCAGCGGCTCTGGGGCTCCCCTCGTTCAGTTCAGGATGCTGCCTTCCCGGTGTGGGTTGGAGTCCTGGGAGGGTGGGGCAGGCTTTGCTCGGAGAAGGACACCGAGCACGTCGGTGGGGTCAAACCGAAGGATCTGATGTGGAGCCAGCAGGGACGTGTGTTTGTGTGTGTGTGTGTGTGTGTGTGTGTGTGTCTGGGTGTTGTTTAATCTCTTCGTCCCACCCACTCTCTGGTGTGTGTGAATAACGAACTGATTAAAACACTGAACAGAGAGAGAGAACGAGATAACGAGAAAAAGCAAAGATTATATTCAGTCTAAACCCTCGGGGTTGTGACTTCATAGGGAAGGGCTAGGGAAGGGCTTGTTTATAAATACACATATTTGAATAATTGCCCTTGAAGACAGTTGAACACTTGCCAGGGGCAGGGCAGACACCACCGGAACGATAAAACCTGGGGCCCGTAGCTCGTGCCCGAGGGGTGGCGTGGAGCGGGGTCTGTGCAGGAGGTTTGAGGGGGTGGGGGGCGGCGGCGAGCGCTGGTCTGAGCATGTGTCCACCCTGGCTCCCCAGGGCCCCCCAGCAACCCTGTGAGGTGGGGAGCTGTTCTTACTGCAGTTAGTTTGCACGCTTCACTCAAAGGAGGAAACTCGGCCAGGGACAGGTACCCTGACCCTAGGCCGAACAGCTCTGAGAGGTAAAACGGAGGTTTAAAGATAGGTGTTAGGCCCCCGTCCAGTTGGCTCACTGGTACGCTAGACTGCCAGCCACGCGCACAGGGTGGGGCCTTCCCAGAGCGGGGCAAGGCGTGCTGGGGAGACACAGCACAGGGTGTGGCTGGCCAGTGAGGGACCAGGAATTGAAACGGGAAAAGACACCGGCCTTCCAGCTGTCTGTCACCCCCAAACCCAATGAGCAGAGGCAGCGGTTGAATCTCTATGGGCGCTTTATTCAGATGGCCGGCGATCTGAAAAGGTGGCGGGTTCACACCCTAACAGACTGTCTTGTCTTTTCTCTCCAGGCCAAGGTTTGCATAGCAGGGAACAAACAAGGTGTGGTGAGGGGTTTTGGAATTCAGGAAAAAGTTAATTGGGTTAAAGAAACAACCTCAGCATTCTCGCCCGGGTCAGTGGTCTTAAGCTTGTGCCCCAGGTGGTGGTCTTTAGCTGTACCCTGGGCGGTGGTCTTCTCCCCCCGGAGCACAGTGGCTCACACACCATCTTGAGTCACTTGCAGTCCTCCTGAGGCACAAAGGAGGGACCGCTCGTGGTCTCCTGGAGTCGGGGTGGGTCACCCTTCCGTTCATGGACCAAAAGCTTATAGTTCATTGATCGCCACGCTTATTAGCTACTACTTAAACTGAAATTTTCCAACTCTTAAGTCCCCTGTCAGGATCTGGGGATCGAGGATGGCACCCCTCCTCTGTTTCGGATGGTCGACCTTCCTCCATGGGTTGACGGAAGAGTCCGCAAGTCAGTGTGTTTCTAATGCCTTCCGAGAGTGCCTGGCACAGAGAGGAACACGGGTGGGGGGGGCTCCTAGAGCAGCGGAGAAGAGGGGTGGGACGGGGGGGTGGGACAGGAAGGGGCACGCGCTGTGTGCCCCACAGAGCTCGGCCGCAGCCCTGAGGTGGAAGGTCCCGTAACTGCTGGTCTCACGTCCCCCGGTCCCCCTGCCGTGAAAAGTTGTTTTGGAACGTGTTGTCGGGGTCGATCACGTGGCGCTAAAAAAGCCGGATGACATCTGATATCTGATCTACAAGATAAAAACCAGCCAGGCTGTTAAAATTCCATCACCCCAAAACACCACAGGCAAAAAAACTCCACGCAAGCACTGTCACCCCCTAACAAGGACGGAAAAAGGCATGAAAATTATATTTGAAGCATCGTTTGTTTTATACAGCTAAAAAATTGTTCAGTCCCTTGGATTTCTCTGTAAAAGGTTTGACCTACTGCAGAATCTCCCCCGTTGTGGTCCATCAGGTCCTTCCTTCCAGTGGATTGACCTCAGCCAAGGTCTCCCCCACGGACACGGTCCCCAAGGACTGGAGTCCATGGCCCACTGCGGGCCGTGCTGCCGGCAGGCACGTCCACGAGGGCCCAGGGCGGGGGGAGCCGGAGCGGGCCTGACCCCGGAAAGCGGTGCCGCCCCCGTGTCAGTTCTCTGCACGGCCCACTGCCCCTGTTCCCCAAGACCTGAAGGTGGCCCCCCGGGGGGAAACGATGGCGATGACCCGCTGACACAGAAGGTCAGGACAGAAGAGAGGAGACCCCCATAATTTCCCTGATGGGTCGAGCACCGCTCCAGCCTGCTTTCCCCTTTAGCACCCCGGCTCCTGGGAGGTGCAGGGGGTCATCATCGGCGACACGTGTCCATTGTTGGGCCACAGGGAGGATGAGAGCTGGTCTAGAACAGCCCTAAAACACGTTCTCTGCGGGCGACATGGGTGGTTTCGGGAGCACTCGGTCTGCGACCACCTCTCTGTAGTAAATGCAGTTCTGGGTTTTGTGCGGCTGCTGCTTGCGGTGACGTTAAATCAGGCTGAGACCCCCGTACGAAAATGCCGTGGGGGGAGGTGATCTCACAGCCTCCAGCAGGCTTTGCCTCAGCTCTGGTGCAGGGTGGCGGCGGGGAGGCCCGGCCCCTCCCATGGCCTTCCTGCCTGTCGCTGCTCCCCGAAGGGCGTCTGGGGAAGGGCAGGAAGTGGACGGTGTCCCTTCTCCTCCGGGACCCGGACCTCTGAGCGCGGGCGCCCGCGCCTGAGCCCCGCGGCCTGGGGGGGCGCGTTCCGCTGGAGCAGCCCGGAGCCCTGAGCGGTGTTCTCGCCCGCCTGGAGGGCCACCCCCGGTCAGAAGTGGACAAACCCTGGACACGTAGGGGACTTGTTACTGATGTAAGCCCCCACTTACCTGTGATGGTTACAAGGCACGCGCGTTTTTCTTTGTCGCGGGAGGAGATGCCGCCGTAAGAGGAGAGTGTTTGCTGTCGGCTGTCACGTCCTCCGCAGCCGCGCGGCAGATGTTCGCCGAGTCTCTCTGTGAGCCCGGCTGCCGGCCTGCCTCTGCCTCTGCCTTGCCGACAGGTGCGCTTTTATTGTATTAGAAAAGTGTTCTGATTTGCTCACGTGTGTGTTTCTATTTTATATATATATATATTTTTTAAGTACAAAAACTGCCCGGCCTGTGGTTTCCAGTCAGTCCAGTAATAATCCAGAGATAAATTTTAAAAAGCTAATAATCCTCCCTGCCCCGTGGGACCCTCCCACACTGTCAGTCCGCCGTGGCCCCCTCCGCCCCCTTTTCTGGGCCAGGGCACAGTCTTCACGGCCCACAGAGGGTGGGCACGCAGAGGGTGTCTGAGGCGAGCGTGTCCGTCACGGTGATTTTCACTGGGCTGCCTTCCTCGTGCTGACAAGTGGGGGAGACACGCCCCACGGGCAGGCGGCGTTCCGTGGTGCACTTGTTTGGGTGTTGTTTTGCCTTAAGAGGGGGCTGGGGGGCAGTGTTAGCCCCCTGCAGAAGGTCCCGGAGGGGAGAGACCCCACCTCCGGCCAGAGCCTTCCCTGTCCTGCAGAGGACCCCCCTGCACGGGCTTGTGCTTTTCCGACGATGCCAACCTGCCTCTGGTGTCAGCCTCCGTCCGCGCCCGTGCAGCGCAAGCTGGGTGTGCGCCTTCGTTCTGAGACCGGCCCCGGCACCATGGTGTCGGGTCCAAACGCGTGCTCGGCGCCCTCCTCAAAATTCAGCACCGAGCACCTTGCGTTGCGTTTGTGTCCGTGGGGAGTGATCTGCTTGACGGTGGTGCTCGCTGTGCACCGAGCGAGTGTGCAAATCCTAGGAACGGTGTGACCCTGAAGGTGAGAAAAAAAGGCTCAGAAAACCAGCACGTGCCGTTACGTGCGTGATCCCCGCCCAGGGTCGTACACGTCACAGAACAGGAGTCACTTTCGTGCCTGTGACTCACTTGAGGGTCACTCGGGGAAACGAGCTCGATGGCTGCTGAGAGAAGCAGGACCGCTCCTCGGGAAGCTGAAACGGCAGTGGCGTTGGAGACGGCTCTGAGGCCCAGACGTGCAGACAGCCCTCAGATGGGACAGGGAGATGCTCCCACGCCGAGGTCGCTAGGATTGGCCAGCCCTGCCCCGGGAAAACCGAACACGCACATGAACTCTCCTGAAGCGTTACCCGTAACCGCGGAGACCAGTCATTGCAGGGGCGTGTCGGTGTCCACGGGTGACCGCCGTTGCGGGGAACGTCTCAGAGAGCAAACTCGAGTGTCCCGTGGGCAGGCGGGGCTGGGCGGACTGTGGAAGGACGGGCATGCCGGGGCACCCCGGGCAGGGCCATGGGGTGGCGAGGGTGAAGTGGCCCCCGCCAGGAGACCGCACTTCCCCGCCGGCCGGCCCCTGCCAGGGTGGTGTCCGTCCCCAGAACTCGTCCCCGGAACTCGCCGGCACTTGGAGGCGGAGGCTCTGGTGCATTCGGTGCGCCCCCCACCCCCTGCCAGTCACTTGCGTACAATCTGAATAGACTCTCAATTCACATTTCTGGAGCCACATGGTCAAAATAGCACTTTTTATTCAGCGTGAAATTCTTCAAATGAAACCCAGCTGTCAGCAGGGAAGGTGGGGGAGGGGAACATTGGGTGTGCAAGGGTTCATAGTTTTCCAGAGCTTTCTTATGCTTTGTGCAGATACAGGAATATTTTAAACATCTGTGATACAGCAAGAACAGATTTCTTAAATCTGAACTCTAAGAGTCTAATTTATAATATTTCATAAAAATGCAGAAGCCACTAAGATGGTTAGGCGGGCCACTCCAGCCCTGGCTGCACACAGTCGTTCGCACGTGGAGGGAGCGCTCCGGTTCCAGTGGGTACGGCCTATCACGTGGGGCCTTGAGTCCGTTCTCGCCTCGGCCACCTAACTTGAGAGAGAGGGAGAGGGAAGCTCGTTTAGTCCCTCCCACTGGGGTCTCCGGTCGAGAACTTCCGCCCGGGATGTTGTGCGTGTTCGTGGCTCTGTCGCCTTCTCCGTCCCCGGGCTGTGCGGGGCCCGTCCTGGGCCCTGGTGACGCGCAGTGGTCACGCCAGAGCCCGGCAAACCCCGTTCCGGAACACGGTGCATTTCATTCCCAATCCGCGCCTTGCAGCCCGGGGTCACACCAGGTAGCTTCACGGTCTGTCATGTCAGGAGCCCCTTCCAGCAGCACCAGCGGGCAGTCCAGCCCGTGGCCCAGTCACGGGGCGCCTGGGCTCTCGGACCTCGTGGGAGGGGCCCAGGCTGGTCCGTCCTGCACACGCACACAGCGCTGCATTCAGCTGGTGAGACGCCCCGTGGGCGCCAGCACCGGGAGGGGAAGCTGGCGTCAGGTGGGCGGGAACCCCTTTCCCGCGGCTGCTCCTGCGCAGCCCCGTCCGCAGCCCCGTCCGCAGCCCCGTCCTCTCTGCTCTCTGTGGGGGAGACCAGGTGTTGCCATGAGGCCGAGTCCTTTCGGGTCCGCTCCCCAGACGCTGGATGCGGCGAAGACCAGGCACCGGTGACCTGTTGATGGGAAATAATGCACAGAGAGGCGAGGGCCCTTCACAGGCACCAGTTTATGGGACCCTGCGATGGGCCCGCGCCTCCAGGTAAAAACAGAGCCTCCCTTTGTCAGGGGCTGGCACCGTGGCGTTTGTTTCCCAGCGCGCTGAAAGAATTGCCGTCTCTCATGAATGGGGACTCACTGAGGTGAGGCTGGGAAGGAACAGATGATAATTTCAGGTAAAACGGGCTGTGATGCAAAGCGCCAAGCCTGCCTGTTGCCTAGACAGCGGCGCCTGTCGAAGGGAGCCATCCGGGGCACAGCCGAGCAGCACTGGGGTGCACTCTCCCGGCGGGTGGCCCGCCGTCTGGCCCCCACGTCTTTGCCCAGGGCATGGGCGTGAGTCCTGCCCAGAAAGGAGTGGTTTGCAAATGCATCCGAAACAGCGTCACGGCTGCTGTTAGAGGTGCCGACTTGGGTGACGAGGCGCCCGGCTGCCACCTTCGTAGCTCTGACTGTCTCTACAGGGAGCTGCAAGGCTGCAAGACAGGTGAGTCTGGATTTGAGTTACGAAGTTTCATTTGTTTCCACTGCGCTGAAGGACTGGAGCTGATAGGCACCCGTATTCATTCTGACCGTGGACCTGAAGAGTTGGCTCCAGTGCCTCATCATTAAAAACCAAGTGAATGTATGCCCTAAGTAATTGACTTTGACTTAAGACATATAAACGGCACTCATCTTCCGACACGGGCCGTGGCCGTGCCCCTGAGTGTGGGGCCGTCAGCGGGAGTCCTGTGCTCTCACTCTCGCAGGAGACACAGCCATCGTCCCCTGTGGTTTCAGCGCCTGTGTCTCTAAGATGGAGCCAGGGCGGCCGGCGTGGGGGCAGCGACCTGCACCTTCCCCTCCCAGGCCTCAGCGTCCCCCCCAAACCTCACTCGGCAGGTGCTTCCAAGTGACTTGCCTGCGCAGAGTCCTGTGAACATGCTCCAGTGAGTTCTTCAGAGAAACAGACGTGCTCCTGTCCGGTTCATGCGTCACCCGTGGGCACCGCGCTTCGTCAGACTCCTCCGTGGGGCCGAGGGCTGGGGTCGCCCTCGGGAGCACCGGGAAGAGGGCCGAAGCGGCGGTGAGCAGAGGTGACAAGGAGCCGTCGCCCCGGTAGCCCCGGTCGAGAGCCGGCACCTCAGGGCGGTGCCAAGGTGTGCACCGTGCACGCACCTGCCGTGCAGCCAGCGTCAGTGCCCACCGTTGTCTTGTCCCGGCCCCACGGCGGGTCCTTTGTCCCAGACGGACGGGTGGTGGGGGCTCGTCCAGAGAGCTTCGCTGCAGGAGACTTCATTCCGGGCCGGCTGAAGATTTGTCCTGGTCTGCGGGCCAGGAACCCTGGTGGCACCCAAGGGCCCGGGCCCGAGCGGGCAGGGACAGAGCCCCGCCCCGCAGAAGCAGGGCCCGTGCCGGCAGTCTGGCCGGGCGGCCGCTGACAGACGTGTGTGCGTGCTGCGGAGACTCGGGTGGCCCGAGGCCAGTTTTAAAGCAGGCAGGAGCTCCTTGAGGAAATTCAGAGTAGGGAGAGGGCCGTGGTTGTCATTCACGGGCGAGCTGCTGTCAGGCGACCCCAGGTGGTGGTGAGGTGCGTCTGTGGGGGCGGAAGTCGGGTGTTCCTGCTGAATTGGGTTTGGCGAACGCCAGGGCTCCTTCCTCCGATGCCGTCTCGCTGGATCCCGGGCTGCGACCCCAAAACACAGAAGTGTGGGTTCTCAGGTGGGAAGACCCCACGCCCCACTGGCCAGCTCCAGCCTCGGCGTCCAGCAGGCAGAGGAGGCAAAATCAGACTCTGCCGACCCATGTCAGCGCCGGAGCCAGACACGGTGGTTGGCGGTCAGCACCGCTTCACCTGGTGAAACACAGAGTTCGTGTTTCAGCCGGCCCCGCGTGGCACCGGGGTATCTGCCCACCTGGAGACTTCGGTGTGCACCGCCGATGGGTGTTCAGTAAAAACAAAAACAAAAACCACCTTAAAAGAATCAGTTTCATGGTGGCTGCATGTAGATCAGCCAGCCAGCCAGCCAGTCACACAGCTGTTCGTTTGCGCATGCACGGCATGCCTGCCTAGCCGACGGCTGAGTCCCTGCCGGGTTTGGGGCTGGCACACCCTCGTCCTGTCTCCTGTCCGGGACACCAGTGACTGGACCTCACGCGCATGGGCAGACCTGTTTCAACAGCCGCATTCTGGTGCCGAGGAGAAGGCTCCTGTGGATGGGCTGCCGCCGCCTCACGGCGCCTGACTCCTTGGTGTGAAGTAAAGTCATGCCTGAGTGTTGTCCCAGCACGGAGGGGCAGCAGCAGGGACCACGCCCTAAAGTGGGCAGCACCCAAACGGTGGGTGCTCTTCGGAAAGAGCAGACTGGAAATGACCCCAGACAAGCAGGCGAGCCGGGGAGAGGCAGTGGCACGCTGGGGAAGCTGGCCGCCCCCGCGCCCGCGGGCCGAGGCAGGTGTCCCGCGGCTGCGGCTGTCAGCGCTCTCCGCCCGCGAGATCAGCGGGCTGCTTTGCTTGGACATAGATGAAAGGGGGAGGTGTCCTGTGCGTCCCTCACTGGAGAGGTTCCGCTTCCTGTGATAGGTTGTTTTCTTCTCTGTCTGCAAAACAGTTTGCCGCAGCTGCCTGTGGGCACATGCAGAACGGAGTTTAAACCAATGAGGCCTCAACTCCGAAACTGTTCCTGTTCCCAACATCCCCGCTCCTGCAGGGAACCTCAGCCCGCTTGACCGTGAAGGGTGGTGACTGCCCCCCGATTGTCCATCCCCTCCCTTCACACACGTTTTCAGAGGGGGTAGAATCTGGTTGCCCCTCTCCTTATGGTGTCAGCTCTCTACCTTGGCTTGAAAGTAAGTCAACAGACGACTATCCCCGTATGTCTGGCGTTGTACTAGGGACGTCAGGGAGAACACTGTTTTTCCTGTTGGCTGTGCCCTCCAGGAACTGAGGGCTTAGGCACGTGAAAACCAAAAATTTGAGAGTAATTATCCAAGTCTGTGTCATCCCCATGAATCTGGGTGAAAACAGAGCTTATTGCTGTCCCTTCTGAGTCTTGATATCTGGACCGATTAATTTATAAAATTCCTGCTTTCAGGAGAAAGCAACGGCTCCAGAACGCAGTTTGTAATAGCCAAAAAGTAGAACAGCCCGAACACCCATTGAACTCGGGGGAGGGAGCGTGATGTGGCCACACGGGGCGGCGGCGTTCCACCGTAGGAAGGAAGGAATGTGGTTCGGAAACGTGCCGCGACGTGGGGAACCTCGGGCGCGCGGAGCTCGGGGAGCAGAGGCGGACACAACTGCGCTTGCAGTGTGCGGCTCCGGGCTCGGCCCCTCTTCGAAAGGCGTGAGAGGGGCGTTGGGCCCGTGGTGGCGTGAGGGGCACCGGAACTCGGGGCGCTGAATTCCCCGGCGCGTGGGAGGAAGGCCGAAGCGTTCCGATCGGGGGGAGCGAGAGAATTCTTAACGACTGAGATGTCTTGATTATTAGACAGTCTAAATGCCTAAAAAGAAAATTAAATCGCTTGAATTTATAAGTGGATTTTTGTGATGTTTAAAGTGAAGACGGTTATTTTTCTGGAAGGGGCCAAACAGGAACCGTTCTGTCCCGCGGCCTTCGCTCGGTGTGCAAATGGACCCACACTGGGCTCCGCCTCCGGAGGGACTGTCGGAGCTTACCAGACGTGTACACAGAATGCCTAGATTCTTAGGTCAAATGTCATTGCCTCAGGAAAAATGACATTCTTTGTAAATTTAAAAAGGTTTTTTTGTAAACTTAATAAATTGTATATCGCTTTGTAAAAACCGAAAGTGATGATGGCCAGTACCCCTGTGCACTGAAAGCCACCCCAAGGACCGACGGGTCACCCCGTGCCCCAGCCCGTCCTCGCAGCCTGGAGCGAGCCCCCCCACAGAAGAGCCCAGGGGGGCGCAGGGAGGGGAGCCCAGGCTGTGCCGAGAGACGCCCCTTCTGCCAGACGCCAGCCTGGGCACCTGCGGTCGTCTGTGGAGCTGGCGGGGT
Source organism: Phyllostomus discolor (assembly GCF_004126475.2). Classification (NCBI taxonomy): domain Eukaryota; kingdom Metazoa; phylum Chordata; class Mammalia; order Chiroptera; family Phyllostomidae; genus Phyllostomus; species Phyllostomus discolor. The sequence continues at coordinate 2,072,569 of NC_040905.2, forward strand.
GGCAGGGGCCAGCCTCTCTCCGCCCCTCGAGCATGAGCCGGAAGAAAGAAGGGGGGCCTGGTGGGTGGGGGCGTGGAAGGGTACTGCCAGGCGCTCCCTGCGCCCCACTTCTGGCCAGGCCTGGCAGCTGTTTCTCGGGAAGGGGCCGGAGAGTGAATGTTCTAGGCTTTGAGGGACACGCTGTCTCCACGGCCTGTCCTAACCCCGCCACCAGGGCAGGAAAGCAGCCACAGACGCGTGAATAAGCAAGGCCGTGTCCCCGTCTCGCCAACGCACAGGGGATGTCTGGCGCCCGGGTGCTGGGAGGGGACCGCCTCCACTTCAGGGACAAGGGACACCGCTTCTGCCTTGCAAAGACTTTCCTGGACCCTGAGGGCTTCCCCTGGCGCTGACGGCAGGACACTGGGGGGACTGAGGAGCACTGCCGGGCTGCTCCTCGCCACCTGGAGACGCCTGCAGGGGCCAGTGCCGGCCTGGAGGGCAGGGCACGCCTGGGGGGTGGGGGGTGGGCAGATGCCCTCGTCCCTGAAACAGGACACACCCACACCTAACCTGTGCCTCCCCAGCCATCGTCCCATGAGCAAGCTTTTGGGATGGAATAAAAAAAAATAGGCATGCCAGAAGGCAAAAACAGACGTGATTTGTCCCGCCCTTCCAGGTTCGCAGGTTCAGCAGAAGTAGGAGTGCTTTTCAGACCCACCGCTGGAGCACGTGGGGCCGTGGTACCTGCTCTTCCAGGCTGCGCCGAGTTCTGTGCGGGTTCCGGTTTCTGTGTGATTTATTGTCACCACACGCGGACCGGGCCGTGCGTGTCGGCCGCTACTGCCGGGCAGGAGGGCTTCCCGTGAGGACGAGGCTCGGCCACGGGCTGCGCCGGCTGTGGATCGTCTGGTGTTTCGCTCTTCCAAGGTCAGACAGGCCACATGTTGCCTGAGAAATGAGCCGTCTTATCAGAACTGCACTTCCGTATTACACCTAGCGTTCTTGAAAGCAGTCACGCGTTTTCAAAATGCGCCTCCGCGGCGTCCCTGTGTGCCGGTCGCCACAGAGTTGCCGTGTCTGGGCCCTGGTCAGTGCTCGGTGGGAAGGACTAACACCTGCTTGGAGCCACGCTGTCGTTGGGACCGTGGCACGTCGAGCGCACCCACCCTGCTTATTTCTGCCTTTGCTGGCACATGTAGCACCTTCCTAAGGGTTTCAAAGTCCTGCGCCCGGGCGGTGAGGCGTGGGGACAGCTGGGGCTGCTCTGCGGACGGACCTCGCTTTGAACCAGCTGCCAAGAATGCACTCCGAGGAATCCCAGGCCGCCCTGGCACTCGGTCTCCGGCCCCGGTCCCGGAGCCCCAGTGCGGGCCTCGGCCCCACTGACTCGGGTGAAGGTCACCAAGCTCGGCCTGTTCCGTGAGCTTCTGCGGCTGCGACAGGAGAGCCGGGGGCCCCTCTACAAACACCCCGTGCACAAGGTGCGGACACTCGGGGGCGCTGGTGAGTGTGTGACAGCCGCCTCTGGGGAGAGGCCCTGGCTGTCTCTCGCAGGCTTCCGAGCTCGAATGCTCCGAGCCATGGCCAGCACACGACTCGCAGGGCCAGGCACCCTGGCGTCGGGCCTCGGACAGGGGAGGCGCGCGGTGCGAATGGAGCATCTCCCCAGCGCGACACCTCCGGGCGGTGTTTGCGGCGGCGCTCGGCGTCAGAGCCAGGAGCCGGGGTGCAGGTGCGCCAGCTCCCGCCCCCCGTGACAGGCAGGCAGGAGCAAAGTCCCACGACGCTGCAGGGCCACCCTGGCCCCCTGAGTGAGCGTCCTCTCATCGGAGCCCTGGGGTGCATTTCCCCGCCAGGCGCTGCTTTCACCAAAGGGTTCAAAACCAGTGTGCACCTGCCCCACATGGGCATCGTCCGTGTCGTTCTTGGAAGAACACGAACTGTGCCGTGGACTCGCTGTGTGTGGAAAATGAGCAGAAAAATGTATGGTGCTCCCTGGGTTCAGGACCGCTGACCGGGCCGAGGTCCGTGCCCACTCCCCAGCTCCCCCGGGACGTCCCTAGGTCTCTGCCGTCCGTCACTGTCCCACGGACTCTGTGAGACCTATCCCTTTTCCAGAGACAAGAAGCTGCCTTTGTTTCTAAAGTTCAACAGACTTCAGCCAAGACACGTCCTGTTCAGATCACCTCAGGTGAGGCCAGAATCGTTCCGAATGAGCACGTGCCGCCCGTGTGAACCTGTAGCTCTCCTGCCCTCCAGCCCCGGGGCCGTCAGGGCGCCGTCATTCACGAGTGCAGCCTGCAGGAGCCGGGCGGCATCAGAGGCTGCGGGGGGCTCGTAACCTCACAGCGCACATGATGCGGACGGTCCCCGAGGTGGCACTGCTCACATGGCGCTCTTTCGTTTTGTGTCCCAGGAACCCCAGCCGGGCAGCGGAGCACAGGCCCTGGTGGCCCGTCCAAGCCCACCTCCCCTGCCTCCGCACTCACCTGTCCCTGTCACTAAAGCCTACCCACGCTGCCCCCACACTCTCCCGTCCTTAAAGAACACCCACGCTGCCTCTGTGTGCTCACCTGTCTCATCAGGAAGCACCAGGGGTTGAATGACTGACATTGTGTGAAGCCAACTTTCAGGATGCAGGTTCCCAAAGCTCCTTGTAATAACTGTGACCCCACCACAGCCACCCCCAAGTTCGGGAAGGGGCCCTTGAGTCTGCCGGTTTGTCCTCAGAGAGAGCGTGCGTGCTGTGTGTAGGTGGGGATGGAAGGGAGGGCGGGTTGAGCAGACACCCAGTGGTGGGCATGTGGGAAAGGCACTAACAGCCCCGGCCGAGGGCAGGGAAGGGCCCCCAGGTGGTGCTCTGGGTGTGGGAGGGGGCAGCTTAGTCGCAGCAACGCCTGGGTGGTGCCCGTGGCACTGGGTTCACCGGCCGCGGGGGTTGCGTGTTCCAGGACGCACAGCCCGGTGCCATGCGGGACGGTCCTGCGCCCTCCCTCGCTCGTTCGGATATCCGACCTTTGTTCTCACGGGGCAGAGCCCCGCTCACAGACACCTGAGCTTAGCCCTCACCCCCGGCCTCACACAGAGACCAGGTGATCCCTCCAGAGGCTCCCACTGCCACCCCCAGAGGGTTTGCAGGAGAAGGAGGCCACGCCTGGGCACCCCCGACGTGGCTCGCAGCAGAACAAGGAGGGACAGGCGGCGCACCGTTCAAGTCGAATGCGCTGGGTGGGATTTCTGAGCCTGTCGTCACAGTCAGACACTACTCACCCGACTTCTAAAAACTCCGGCACGGCGGGCCAGAAAGGGTGGAGACTCCTGTTCTGGCTGTGAGGCCTACCACCCCATTCGAGGCGCGGCACGTGGGACGGGCTGCGTGCGGGGTCTCTCTGCCCGAGGAAACGTGAGGACGGCAGCCCCGCAGTGGGTCTGCCGGGCGGCTCGCGTCTCTCTGGGTGGACAGCTGCCGCAGGCGTTAGCGGCTGTGCCAGGGCACCGACTCCTCTCTCGTGAAATCGGGTCTTTGCGGTCCACGCAGGTGTGCGTGGCACGTGCCGTGACGCAGCCTGCCCCCAGCCACGGGCAGGGGTGCGGGGGCCCCGGGACACAGCTGCAGGTCAGCCACTCGCCGTGGCTTTGTTGTCCGACCTCCAGGGTGGACACGGGGCCGTGAGCCCACGCCCGCCCTCTCCGGCTGTCTGGAAGACAACCCCGAGACCGCTGGTTGCCAGGCAGCCAAGCGCTGCTCCAGGAGCCAGCACAGAGCAGCCACCCTCTCCTAGTCCCCGCAGCTCCCAGCTAACTGTGACATCGGGCAGCCGGCCCTCTGTGTCAGAGGCTTCAGTTCCTTTTCTCTGGAGTCAGAAATTGTACCTAGGTGAGAAAATAACTTTAAAAAATTATGTCCATCGTTAAAAAAGTAGATCCTCGCATGACAGGATCTCAGCAGTAGCATCAGATGTGTGCATGTGACTTGTGTTGGTTCAGCTTAAACACCTGTCTTTAAAATCATACCTCAGCCCGTGGAAGGGCCCAAAAAAAAAACCCAAAACAAAACCAGGGGCAAGTTCAGCGTGTCCGTCATTTTTACTGGGATGAGACGGGGAGGCAGAGATGGAGTCCAGGTTAGTGTGCCGCGTCTGAACTGGAAACCTGGAACTCTGGGTGATGAAAGCGGTGTTCCGGGGGCGCACAGTCACTCCCCAGCCGTGAGTGTCGCCAGAGTGCCAAACTGGATTTAAAACGGACAGCCTGGAGAGGTGAGGCATCCTGTGGGTGCCAGCGGGGTGAACGGGGCGGGCGGGACCCCCGCCTGCTTGGGGACCGGCGGGAGAGTCTCCGTCACCTGGGCCACCCAGCCGCGCCGGTCAGCTCCACGCAGCAGGCTCCAGGACCTGGTGAGCGCCCTGCCGTCACGCCCGCCCCCCTCACGTTTTGAGTGCGGCCAGAGCAGTGCTGGGAACTTCGCGTCTTCATCATCTTCCCAGTGTGGCTGTCAGATGGGCCGCGTGTCTGGTTGCCTAGAAACCAACTAATGGGCAGCTGCAAACCTGACTCCCGTGCGTGCGTCTGGGCCGAATTGCGAAATGTCACAAATCACATTTCGTGATTGTGTAAATCTAACCTCGTTTTCAGATTAGCTGTGACCGTGCTGCCAGGACCGAGTCTGCGGGCCTCGAAAGGGCCGCTCGGAGGAAGCGGAGTTGGTGTCATTGTCACAGACGCTGCCTGTGTGTGTCTGCTGCTTTCTCACCCCCAGGGCCTGGCTCGCCCCAGGCAGCGCTCTCCCCCGGAGCTGGCCACACTCTCGGGGCTGTCCCTGCAGGTTCTGTGTGGCAGAATGCAGCAAGGGCACTCCCGTGTCCTCCCCAGGCCACCCTCCGGGCGCTGGCCTGCCGTACCCCGGCGCATGGAGGCGGCATCGCAGCCGCGGGCCCCCCACCGCCGAGTGGGACCCGAAGCCTCCCGCTGTGGGAGCAGCAGGCGTCTCTGGGTTCGGGGTCCTCGGAGCGGCGGGCCCCCACCCCCACCATCCCCCCCACTTCTGCCCACTCTTCTCTCCCTGAGCTGGTCGTGGCCCCCTGGGCTGCCGCCTGGCAGGCTGGCCCCCCCACGGTGGTGGTTCCGTGAGCCACTCCAGATTCTCTTGTGGGTGGGCTGTGTTCAGTGTCCTGAAGAAAGGAAACCGAAAGATTGGAGTTTACATTTTCCAAGAGAGAGAATCCTCTTACTGTGATTTGTAAAAAAAAAAAAAAAGCCTTTGACAAAAATTGTTGTGCAGCCATGTGCCCATGTTCTGACTGCAAATGAGATTTTGTTATACTTCAGAACCGAAATGGATGAGGGCCTTTCAATTCTCATTATTATTATTATTTTTTAGTAAACGTGATGTTTATTATGAATTTGCAGGCACCCAGAGGAGGATGTGTGCGACACAGTGGGGCTGTCCCCTGCCAGCTTCTTTGTGGCCTCCGAATTCGCATGAACACGTAGTGTCATTTGTACCTGCTCACTCACATAGGAAGTGCACACACATGTTAATGCCACTCTGAGTGGTGTGTCCCCACTGTTCACACTCACCTGGCGCTCATGATGATGCAGGCACAATGCAGCCACGCTTGGGAGTGGCGTGAAGATCAGGACACTTTTTTTTGTCCGGGTCAAGTACTGACCGAGGTCATTCCCCATGGCGCCTTGCATTTGGTGGAATTTGTCGGCACAGGGTGTTTCTGCACAGGCCCCTTCTGGCGCCGGCTCTGCCTGTGTTTTATGTTGTGAAAGCCCTGGTGTGATGTGTGTGCGCGTGGGGGTCGATTCATGAACTCTGACCTCTGCCCTTTGAGAGATCATCAGTACTTCTGAAAGCCATGACAGTCCGAAATTGGTAATTCTAGGTACCTATCCGGACCCCAGCTGACACCCTAAGCAAGACGAGTGACTGGTCACTAATCGGGCAGGTGTTTTAGATAGCAGACACTCCACTCCACATGCCAGTTACAAGATCTTGATTCGTCCCTGCCTGAAAATTCGGGACGAGGAGGGGGAAAAGCTGGGAAGCACTGCATATGTATGTATGTTCACACACATGTTCACATGCACGTGTACATGCACTTGGTTTCCTTCCTCTTTCCTGAAAACCATGTCTCAGAAACACACAGTAGAGATTGAAGAAGAGGGAGGAAAGATGAGTGAAATCCCATTTTTTATTCTGTGTGGGATCCATCAAATCAGTGGTCCTAGGTGATCGATAGAGTCCGTGCACTGCTGTGGGTTGTCGGGGAGTGAGTGGCCGACGTGGCGAGAGCTGCTCCCCACAGCTGCCCCGGCGGGCGAGGGGCGGGCCCAGCATCGGCCGCGTGCTGTGCCCCCATGCCGCTGAGTGTCCGGATGCAGTGGGGGCTCTCAGGGGCCCTTCACCCCCTCAAGAAAACACTCCTGGGGCCACACGTCACCCGCATTCTAGCTGCAGCTGTGGATGGGCTTCTGGAAAGTTCCGGGCATCCCCGTTCAGATATGTTCTCCTTGGGAACCCCCCCCCCCGACTTTATCACTCTCAAAGTGTTGGTAGGAGAAAAGTTCTGATACGATGAATAACACGTTTATCTTCTCTGTTCCCCTTAAGGTCAAAAAATACTTTGAACTCGAACCCCTGGCCCGTGGGAAACGCTGGATCCTGCAGCCCTGCTCTCTGGACAACGTGGACGCCCTGAAAGACAGCTTCTGCCAGCTGATCCGCCTGTTGGAGGAGAAGGACCAGGACGCCGCGCGCATGTGAACCCTGGCGCAGCGGGCGGGGCCCGCGGCCTCGTCCGTTTCCCGTTTCACTGTCACTTGGGCGTCAGGACGCTACTGTCGGGGCTGCGGGGTCTGTCTCCCTCGGGTGGTCCCGGACTCGTGTCCCTGTCAGGGCGGGCACCCTGCGCGGTGGGGCTGTGCCACGCGCACGCCAAGCACACACTACTGAGAGGACCCACGCTCTGTTTGCCACTGTCTCCCCACGCATGTCTCTTCCTCCTGCTGTCTGGGCACCTCTTCTGCGCGCGGAGACGCACGGAACTCAGGGCTCCCAGAACCCCGTCCCTGGTGACGGACTCGGGGAGACTCGGGGCCCTGGCCCGACCTCCCTGGGCTTAGGGCGGGGTGTTGTGTGACTGGGCCCCCCCGAATATGTGCACCGTGTCCAAGATCTCTTGGGGGGGGGTATTTTATTTGTATCTTCTTGTATTTTTTCATTTTTTTGTATACTGGCCTTGCAGATCGTGGGAGGAAAATGAGCACCAGACACTGCAGTCACTTTCCTTAACAGAAAGGAACATTCCGCCAAACTGACTGGGAGAGCTTAAGGACGAGCTGCCTCCTGCCCCCTTCACGACACCGAGTGTCCCCGGCCCCCTCGAGGGCAGAGGCGTTGGCCGAGCTCCGAGGAGGAGCTGGGGGAGGGCCGGGCCGATGCCTCACCGCCGATGACCATTTCATTGGGGCCGCCAGTAGTTTTTCAATGGAAAGATCATCCTGCGTGAAGTCACAGGTGTCGTTTTCTAGAAGTCCTGTGTCTGGTCAAAACAGGAAAAACAATTTTTACAGTAACAGATAACATTTTTAACAGCCGCCCAGTGAAGTCTGGCGCGCACCGGCGAGGGTTTGGCCTTGACCCCGCACGCGCTTCCGGCACGCAGGCACGCTGTGTGGCCAGTGGAGCCCGTCGGCGCCCCGCCCGGCACCACGGCACCACGGCACCACGGGGCCTGTGCGGGCTTCCCTGCCGAGCCTCTGTTTTCAGGGTTTCCACGTGCTCGGCTGCACCAAGGAAATGCTTTTAGGGCCCAGATTCCATCTTTGGAACAAAAAAAAATTTTTCATTGAATTTAAATGGTAAAATTACATAGAAATCAATGTACAGTTTTACTGGAGTTTGGCTCCTTTGACCTTTTCTAAATCAAGAATAATCTATGGATATTGAGGTTTATGGTTGAAATACTCTTTGGGGCATTTTGTAGATTTTTTGACCTCTTAGACTACTCAGTGGCTGATGACAGCAAACCGCTCCCTCCACCTGAGCAGTAAACACCTGTCTGCGGTTCCTGGAGGCCGGGCCGCCTCCCCGCCCCACGGCCTCGCCCCGTGCTGCGGCGGGAGGCGGCGGCGCCGGGTCCCCCCGGGAGACGCGCCCTTTCGCTCCCGCTTTCGGGGTTTCATCTCGTGGGCGGATTTTAACGAAATCGTTACCTTCGAGACATTAAACCCTTGCGTCAGCGTTTTTGTAATTGAACGCGTCAGAAAGACTCCTGGGCTCTTTCGTCCGCAGCCTCCTCGACTGCTCTCACTCCGTGTGACCGGCGCGCAGCACGGAGCCCCTCTTCCGAAGACCCGTTTCCCGGTCCCCGCTTTGTTCTGCCCTGCGTGCTCCTCTCTGACAAATAAACGATTTCCAGGCATCGCCTTCTCTGCAAGTTCATTAAGTGTAGAGTGTTGTCTTTCTGAGACAGTGCGTTCTGCGGCTGACTGCCCCCGAGCCATCTGTTAAACGGCTTCCCGAGTCTGTGTGCGAGCGCGCGCGGCGACGGGCCTGTCCCCAGACCCACGGCTGTCTGCGGCGCCTCAGCCGGCAGAGCGAAAACACGATCCATCAGTGCCCAACAGCAGCTGTTTCTGACAAGTTTCTGTCTGACGCCTAATGCGCCGCAACTGTCGATAACGCTGCCTCCCGTCTAGCAGCACCCTGTCCTCGTAACCCTGGAATGTGCTGCGCCTGGGAGAGCCACGCGGGGGAGGGGGCTGGCGGGGACGCGCGGGTGGGGGGTGGCCCTGGGTGCCGCGTCCCTCCTTGCACGTGAGGTGCCACAGGTGTCTCGGTTCGAGTATGCCAACAGCACACGGGAAAAACAGTCTGCTACCTTTCTCTCACTTTGCTTCTTGTTACGGTTATGGAAGTTACCTGTTATTCGTACCTTTTTAGCTAAAACAGTTGCCTTTTTGTAATGGCAATCAATTTATACGACAAGACCTTGTATCTGCTGCTGTTTACAGTATCGGCCGCTGACTGGCTGCCCTGCTACCCTGTCTGTCTCTGGAAAAGTCCTGCATTTGTGCCTAGAGGTTGACAGACCCGTGGGGACCGTGGGGACCAGTCCAGGCCAGAGAGCCGGTGCTGTCCGCGGTCCATTCCTGAGGTCCCCTGTCTCCCAATGGAAATAAACACTGAGCGGAACTGGTGTTTTCAGACTGACTGCTTTGGCTCCAGCGCTGGGAGTCCCAGATTTCTGTTTACACTCGAGGTGCCTGCTTAAGTCTTCACACCCGATTCCGCTGCCCTTGGGTCAGAACAAGCGATGCGGTCACATTTCCTTTGAGGCCATCGTGAAACCTTAGAAGACCCAAAAAAGCAAGTGACTTTTCCCCTGGGTTTGTCCCCTGCTTCATTAGAGCCCGTCCTCCCGAGTGAGCGAGTGAGGGGACATCAGCGTGAGGCGTATCCTGCCGTCAGAGCGTCTGCTGTTGCGGCGACTCTCTCAGCCTTGGGGGCTGGGCACTGTTCCCTTCGATGGCGCCCGGTGCCCGAAGGAAATAAGGCAATTATGTTTAAGGGACTCGAGAGCAAGCACTGTGTACGTACAGGTCCGTCCTTAAGGATGAGAATATTCCGTAAAAGACAAAGAGTGCGAAAGAAACCTAAAAAAACAGATGGACAGAGAGAAGGAAAAGGTGCAAAAAGAAAAGTCACATCAAAGACGATGACCAGTTCTGACCGCAGCCCTGTGTGGTCCCTGAGCAGGGCAGTGGCATCCTGGCGCTCCCCGCTGCCAGCCCAGCGGGCTCCCGCGCCAGCCTCCCTGGGGGGTGGGTCTCATTCCCAGTGCTGCTTCCCAGGTGGGCGGCGAGCAGCACTTGGCTCCTCTGAGCACCTCAGACCCATCCGAGCCCACTGGACAGAACCGTGAGACCTTAGAGCCAATGGGGTTTTCTTAATGTCCAGACAGAATATTCCTACTTGAGTGGAAATCTAATGCTCATGCCTGGCTCACGGTCTTGATAATTTCAGAGCGCATTTTCATTAACCTCCTGACCTATCGGTGCAGGGAGAAAAGAAGGGGTATGTGGCGAGGGGGGAGGGGGAGGGGGAGTGGCCCTTCTGGGGTCCCTCGTTTTCATTGCGTTTGGGAGGGAGGGTCTGCCTTTGTTATGCAGAAACTTGAGAATGGGGACTCCCTGCCTCCTCTTTCCCCCAACCGCAGTCCCCAAGCTCTGAAGTTCGCGCTGGGAAATGCATTATCACATCTTGCTGGGAATTATCGGCTCCCAAGGGTCCACCCGCTGAGTCGGCCAGATTGAGTGATTTGCATCTCAGGGGTGAAGGTTTCCCAGCTCGGATGCAAGAAGTGACAGAAGGAGCCCGGGCTCTGGCCCCTGTTCCTCCCCTCCCCCCAGCCCCCGCACTGATTTAGGAACTTGAAAAGGATCCCTTCTGAGACCGGAGCCGAAGATGGGGTGTCAGTCCCCTCCCCTTTCCCATCCTCTTTGAATTAAAACCTAAACGGAAAACTTTCCTTCCACCTGCTGCTTCATGGGAGCAGGAAATCCCTTCTGTCCTGGGGAGTCAGTCACCTGCTTGGGACAAACTTTCCTTAAAGTGACCCTCGGGGAAGCCAGCGCAAAGAATGCACGAGGCTCCAGGAAGAGTCTCTCCAACATACGGCTGTCCTCCCCCTTCCTCTGCAAAACGGGGAAGTAAAAAGCGTGTGCTTTTTCTCAGGTTTTCTCTGTATTCTCATCTGGCTCCACCTCCCTGCTCCACGAGGTTGCAAAAGGTCAGCTACCACGTTCTCAGGCTTAGCCCGTGCCCCTCCCCCACCCCCGTGCTCTGTGGTGTTTCCAGGGGACACTGCGGGGACAGCCACTTCCACGAGGGCTCTGTGGTTTACAGCCGCCTCACGTCAGTATACACCGTGTGAGGCCGCCCCCACCCTGCCTGGAGCAGACGGAAGCGGCCTGGTGGGTTTCGCGCCTCCCTTGGCTCAGCCCGGCTCCTGGGCTGACCTGGAGCTGCCTTCCAGTCGCGCTTCAGAAGATGATCTGCAAACACCAGAGAAGGGCGATCCCTTCCCCCCTTTCTTTCTTATGCAGAAGTCTCTCCCTGCTCCTCCGATGCTCTGGATGCTCTCGCACATCCTACGGGGCCAGCCCAGCCAGGTCTGCAGCAGCAGCAGCAGCAGCAGCAGCACCACGGCCCACTGTGGCAATTGGCCGACACTGTTGTCCCCAGAAAGCAAAGCCTGGCTCATGCCCACGGGGACAGGGTGCGCACATGCTGACCCCCAAGGGGGATCCAGCTCCCTGGCCTCTGCTCCCCGTGTCCTCACGGGAAGTGAGGAGGTGCGGGAGCCAATGGTTCACGCTGGCCTGAGACCGCTGGGCCTCAGGCAGCCCTGCCTGTGGGCAGGAGCTCCAGCCCAGGACGCCATGGCCCGGGCTGAGAAGCGACTCACCGGGGCAGACACCGGCAACTGACCGCTCTGTGAGCGGCGGGGCTGTGTCCGTCCATGTCCGGGTGGGCTCGCAGGAGACACGGGCACTGGGGAGGCTCCTTTCCCACGGAGCCACGGGAAAGGCGGTTTCTGGACCGGGAAGGGAAACCACAGCTCTCACCTGAGAGGCTCCTGTCGAAAAAGCACGCTTTCTGGCCGCTTTGTGTTTAATGTGTGTCAAGGTCAGCCCCAAAAATGCGTGTCAAGGGCACCCTGAAGGCCAGACTGTCGGCTCTTAAGTCATCAGACATACAAATATCAGACTGAGTTAAAAACGAGAAGATTCGGTCGGAACAGAAACTGCTCGTCGAAAGGCAGAGGCAGGAATGCAAACAGTGGGTCCGGCGGTCACTCCCCACGGTCAGCGGCACGTTGGCCCAGGCTCTAGACCCTGTCCACTCGTTTTACAACTTCCTTGACTCGGGGTAGGTCAGTCCATACTCGTGGGAAGTGGCTTCCCAGGGGTTTTTCCAATGGCACCGGTCAGGACCCCACATACCATTGTCCTTTTTGAGGTTCGCGCTCACCGCTGTCACTTTGGGCTCCGACTCCTCCTCCCTTCCTTTGTCAGGTTTTGCTGGACCCTGACCGGCTGCCAGCCATCCTCGGCTGCTCGGCACCCTGCACCAAAGGGGTCAGGCGTCCTTCCCCCCTCGGCAGGACTTTGCATCCTCCGACGTTGGTGATGTTGGGTCATGTCTATGGCCCTACAGAATTCTTTTATTTGGGGGACGTTTTGTTATAATACAGCTGTTGTTTGAGTCTCTGTGGATTTTTTAATATTTTCTCTTGGTCCTAATTACGGGTTTAATTTAACCGTTCAAGATTTAAAATCGTCTTTGAAATGAAAGCTGTTTCGCTTCTTTGGAGACCACTAATAAAACTAGAAATGTAAACACAATGGAAAAGCCTTTGCCTCTTTCTAGCACATTTCTGCACAGACCTCCGCAAAGCTGGCACCTTTGTCCTGCTACGTAATCGCTGTGACGACCAAGCATGTGTCCAGCACGTGAAAGTGCTTTCCGTGCAAAACCCACACTCCGTCAGCCGCCCCCTGCTCGCCCTCTTCCCCGTCTTCCGAGGCCTCGGCCTCCTTCTCCGGGACAGCGGGGCCTCACCCATCTGTCTGTCGGTCTGACGGGTGACCTGTATGGGAAACGTTGCGTGTGGAACCTCCAAGAGCCCAGTTCTCAGCGGATTCTCCTGTGTGTTACTCCGCCTAACAGTGAGGTCTCCTGCGTAAGAAGCGCGTCACAACTCAGATGCCCAGACAGAGGCATCTACGACCCGTCAGCTCTCTAACCCCCCGAATGTTTTACCTCGTTGGTAGCTGGGAGTTTCAACTGGGTTTCAGGAGACGGCTTTGCCTTCTCCTGGTCGAAGATCGGGGACACGGAAAGACCCCTTTAAACTGAGAATCTAATCCAAGACGGTGCCTGGGCAAAGCCGGCCCTTCGGCAGGAAGTTAATGCGTGTAGGGTCTAGAACACGTTTGCAAAGTCTGCAGCAGCGCCGACCTCGTTTCCTTGGGCACCTAAGCCCACACTGGTCCCCCCTGGCCAGCCCCCAGCCCCGCGTCCCCGTGTCTTTTCGGGGAAACACGGCGCCCCCCTGCAGTGGACCAGTCTGGGTGTGTGGGTAGGATCAAAAAATCCACTGAAAAAAACCCTATTTCCGTTCCATTTGTTATTTTCAAGTCGTCCCAAACTTTTAGGTAAAGGAAGCAGGCTCCAGTGAAGTCACACGGTAACAGAGACAAATTAAAATGCACGCTGTGTAGTCCGAGGTTCTGCCCCTGAGGAGACGAAGGATGTGAGCCCTGGTGTCCGCTCCCACCGCCCAGAGGGGAACAGCCCACCCCACCCCTGCCCCGTCCCCTACAAAGTGCTCTGGCCCAGAAAAATTGAACCTGAGTGTAACCACGCCTCTAAATGTAACAATTGCAGAAAACACGAGAGCAGAGACGTGTTTTAAACCCCACCCCGGGATTCGAGTGCTAAAATCCAAACTACTGGGAACTCGACCGGACGGCTGAGCTGGTTCCTCAGGCACATGGGGAGAAGGAGAGGTGGAGGGAGGGAGGAAGCCGGTGGCCTCCCAGAGTCTGCGGGCCTGCAAACATCAGCAGAGTATGGGCCTTCTCAGGATTCTGGCTGAAACTAACAATGAAAAAAAAAAAACCCATAATAAAATTTGAGACAGTGGGAGATATTTAAACACAGAATATTTAACGAACGAAGAAAGCATCGATTTCGCAGCGCTTCCTACACGGCGTTTCACGGCTGTGGCCGGGTGCCGCCAGCTTCAGGTTTCCGGGTGAGGGTTTCACGCCTAACACGTTTCTTCCGTGGCTCTGGGACTGCATACAGGCAAGGTGTGCCTCGTCAGCGACTTGAGGAGGAGCCCACGCTCACCGTGGAAAACACGAAGGCGAGCAAAGGGGAGAACAGAAAGGAACTGTGACCCCGGGGAGAAGGGCAGTACCATCGTGACGCACACCCCTTTAATCCCCTTTCTGTCCAGACGTAATTTCACAAAACTCGGCTCATACTGTGCATAGTACTTTGCAACGTGCGTTCTGCTGAGTACTAAGCGAGGGGCGTGTTGCGGTGGCGGTGAATTTGTCCTGACACGTGACTTCTAACGGCGGCCCGGCACTTACAAATACCGCCGTCTGACTCACCCTCTGTTACTGGGTATTGGGACCTCTGTTTAAACACCACCGAGCAGGAGGAGCGCCCGTCTCCAGATGGTTTCCGTGGGATGGACATCCCGAGTGGGACCGCGGGGTCGGGCGCGGAGCGGCAGGTCGAAGGCGCCTGCGCGGCCGGGGCCCCTGGAGCAGGCTCCCACACTGGCCCCTCCGGTCAGCCTGCGCCCACCCCCATCCCCACCCCCACCCCCTTTGTGGCCGCTCGCCAGCTCCTGTGTATCAGCTTATGAAACGGGGCTTCTGAGTTGTCCTGCTCTACCCTGATTTAATAGGCAGAAAATGAAGTTGTTTAACTTGCTTTCGCGATAACTTTAAACAAAACAGCTTTGGTCGTAACTTTCCGGGGAAGTGGAAGAAGTGACCACTATTTATATAATTCTGTGTGCTGCAATGTCCAACCCAAACACTTCCCCCCACTTATTATATGGTGTTGATCACAGGCTGGACATGCAATATATATTTTACATGTTTGCGCGGGGCAGGAAGATTTATAGGTGAGCGCCAGGCCCTGGGCAGCGCGCACTGGAGGGAAAGGGAGCGGAGAGCGGGGAGGAAGGAGGGACGCAGAGGCACGTGGGAGGCCAGGACTGCAGCTGCCGTCCCCTCGCCCCGAAGGGAAGAATGAGCACAGGGCTGGGTTGAGGGCAGACGGCGGGGCGCCTCGAACGCTGGGACAGAGCTTGGAGACAGCCCAGGGGCCCCCAGGGAGCAGGAGTGTGCCTGAGGAGGGCGGCCCCACGCGGCTGCTGGGCAGGAGGTGGCTGGGCGGTGGAGGGGGGGGGGGGGGGCGGCGGTTGGAAGAGAAGCTCAGACGGTCTCGTAGGTGACACTGCAGAGTCCACGAGATGAGACGCCAGGTGTGCAGGAGAGCGCTTGCCAATGGGAGCAACGGTGGAATCAGCAAGGCCTCCCTGGGACTTAGGGAGCGAAGGAGAGACCCCAGACCAGCTTCCCTCCCTGGAGTGATGCCTGTGTGTCGCCCCAGAGCCCCCTGCCCGGAGCGGTGAAGGCAGGACTGGACTGCGGCCCACCGGTGGCCTGGGCGCGTCCCCACAAAGCCAGGTGCTGAGTGGGGGCTGTGCCCTCCCACCCTCGGAATGGGCCCAAAGGTCTCAGGAGCCCACAGGCCGCCCAGACAGTGCCTTCCTGGACACACCCCAGCAGCCTCGGGTAACGGGGTGTCGTTTCAGGCCGGTGAGTCGCCCCCACAAACGAGGCAGGCGGGAGTTTGCAGGAAGCACTCTGAGGGCGCTGAGCCGGCCTGTGGGGCCCCAGGACCGTGTTTTCCGGGCAGACCAGTACTTCCCACGTCTATCCAACAGCTGCCCACCCATGAGCAGAGGGGGCACCAGGACACGCGTGTCCTCAGCTGCCTGTTCATACGTGGTGTCCCCCCATGCCCCATCAGCACGGAATCCCGGGGACCCACGACGCGTGTGCTGTCCGACCAAGCCCAGGATACGCATGTGACGGCTGTGCCCGGGCGTGGGGGTGCTGACACCCCTCGGGGCCATGCTCTCCGCGTGAACCGGAACCTGCCCCCGGTGCAGGGAGACGACGGGCGGCCTTGTGAGGGCACCGGCAGGGAGGGAAAAGGATTTTCCGTCTCCCACTCGAGGTTCTTGGCTGAGACACCTCCCCCCTGGAATAACAGACGGATGAGCAGGAGAAAAACAAACAGGTGTGATAACACCAACAGCCCCCGTACGCTTGGGAGAGACCCAGGAAAACCGGGCAACTCCCTGCAGAGGCCCCAGCCGCCCCCGTCAAGGGCGCCTGCAGCTGAAGACCCGAGAAAACGCGGTGGGGGGGCGGGGAGGCCAGGTGCGCGCGGGAGGTCAGCGGGCCAAACCCAGCGAACAAGGGGGAGGCGGCTGTGCGGGTCCGAGTCGGCTGCCGTCTCTGTTGCTGAGTGTCCAGAGACTTGGTCGCCGTCCTCCTCCTGGTGCAGACGGGGACAGGCCCTGGCCGGAGGCGATGTTCCTTGTCGGTGTACATTCCTCCCACAAAAGGGCAACTTCCCCTCTGTTTTTGGAGCTTCCCCTGCGCCTGCTGCCTCTTAAAAGCAACCCGCCACCTGACCTCACCCGTCCAGCGGAGACACACTGTGCGGTGGCGGCTCTGCTCGCCTGCCCACCTCAGCACCCCCCCTTTTCCTGGGGGACCCAGCCCCTCCCACTGAAAACGCGGACACCAAGGAAGGGACAGCGAGGCCAGCCCTCGGTGTCCGTTCTTTCCGAGCCTTCCCTGCTCTTCTGCGGCCAAAGGTGGACTCGAAGGGACGTGCGTGTGTACCAAGAAGTGAAGTAAAACCCCCAAAGCACCCCATGCGCCCCAAAGAAGCCGGATGCTGCACTCAAGGCCCCTGCCTTCTCTCCGCTGAGGAGCCCTGGGAGCCGGCCCCGCTGCACCTGCTCCAGCCCAGCCATCCGACCCACGGTCCACGCCGTCTGCGTGTCAGAGCAAAGCAAAGAGCAAGGGGTGGGCACTGTGAGAGGCCTCCCCCGCAGCGCGTCTGAGCCCACCGCCCCCCGGGGTGTGGGGGCGCGTCCCCCAGGTGGGGGGCGGGGGTGCCCATCAGAGCGGGGCCTGCAGTCGGGGCTGGAAAAGCCATCAGAGCAGCGACGGCGGCGGCACGGGTGTTTACACCGCATTCCTGCCCATCTGCTGCCCGAGTAACGGGATTCGCAGCTGAGAAAATAACCCGCTCCCCCCCCAACCCCGTCAGAGAGGGGCCGGGTCCCCGCACCCCGAGCCGGAGAGGAGAGAGCCGAGACACTCACAGAAGTTCCTGCAAACAAACACACTTCAAAAGGGGCTGTGCAGACAGATTCCCCATCACGGGGCCCTCCCTCGGACCCGCGGGGGTCCTCGCCCTGTCCCCTCTCACCCTGGCTGGCTGCTGGAGGGCACAGCAGGCCGGGTGGACGCTGGCTGGTCCCGGCCCGGCCGAGCCGCCCAGCACAGGAGCCACTGAGCCCGGCTCGGTGCTGGGCCAGAGCGAGGCAGGCTGTGCAGGAGGACACCCGCACCCAAGTTCAAAGACTCGTTACAGGAAAAAGGGAAGCTGCTTTCTTTTTTGTTAGTGTGTGTGCATCTGCCTTTCGTTTGTGGATTCTAGCAAACCAGGAATCCCAGTGTAGATGGCGTTCAGGGAACGTTTAAAATGGACAACGTTAAACATTTTCAGTATTCTTCTCGAATATGAGTTTTTCTTTATTTTTAAGATGTGTTCTTTTTTACATTTTCAGTGACGGCTTCCTTCCAGCCTAATTCTGCACGCGCTCCAGGTGCCTGGCACGGTGGCTAGACAGCCCCTGGCTTCACAGAGCGGCCCGGTGTTCCAGCCCCGCCCGGCACCCCGTCGGTATTACGATAGTGTTGACTGTGCTCCCTAAGCTGTGCTGATCTTCTGGATAATTTTAAATTTTTAAAAAGATTTTATGTATTTGTTTTCAGAGAGACGGGAAGGGAGGGGGGAAGGGAGGGAGAAATGGAGGGAGGGAAACATCAATATATGGTCGCCCCTCACGTGCCCCCCACTGGGGACCAGGCCCACAACCCAGGCATCTGCCCTGACTGGGAATCGAACTGGCGACCCTTTGCCTTGCAGTCCGGTGCTCAGTCCACTGAGCCACACCAGCCAAGGGCTTCTTGATAATGTTCATACTGACACATTCAAAGGATACTATTTGGGATATACTGTGTGAAATAAAATGCATCATCAAAGTTCATTCCACCTGTTTCTTTTCCTTTTTTCGTGTGGCCACTGGGAAATGTACACGACGTGTACGTGCATCCCTGGCCGTCCGGACCGTGGGGGGAGCAGCCCCGGCCGGCGCGTGGGGGTGGGGAAGTCCGGTTCTGCCGGGTGAGTGGGGTTGGGAAGACTGGGGGTCCGCCGTGACCCCCCTCACCAAAAAGAGGAGCACTTGTGACGGAGGCCTCGGGGAACAGGTTGGAAACCTGCCCATCATCCAGAGCAAATACTCCCCTAACCTGGAAGGAACTCAAGGTATTCAAACCGAATGGCAGGTGAGATTCCCGCAGGCTGGTGTGCGGCTCTTCGCTCGGCCACTCAAGAAGTCCTGCCGGGGCCCCACACAGCTGCCACACCCCCATGGACGGCTGGTGTAGTGCTCAGGAGCCGACGAGCCCTCCCCTCCCGTGTGTGACGTGGAATAGGAACCCCTTTTAGAGTGAGCGTGTGTGGACAGTGCGAGGGTTGGAAGTGTGGGTCTCTCTGAGCCAAGGGCTGCAGATCCAGAGAGGCCGTGGCTGGGCGGCGGGAGGACGGGGCTGCCGGCTCCCGGGGACCCCCACCCGCACGCACGTGGGCCAGCACCCCCCCCCCATGCTCCGGACACCAGGCTCGCCCTGCCGTGGGCTCCGTCCGCTCAGTCCTGAACCCCAGTACCAAGGCCGCAGTCTACTGACCTGAGCCCAGAGCTCGCCGAGTCCGGACCGTGAGGCCGGGCCCCTCGGCTCTGCCCGGCCCCACCCCAGACCTCAGCACGGACCCCTCGGCGAGCTGCAGCAACAAAATCCACAGCCGTGGCTCTGGGGGGGCGCCTCTCTGGGCTCCGAGCGTGTCAGCTGACCTTGTCGCAGGTGCTAAGGGCCACAAAGGCCTTTCGTTCTGTTCTGTCCCTTCCTTGGCTTTCTGGGTTGCCCGAGGTCCCTCGGCAAGGGGTCGCCCGGGCCGGCTGACCCACACTCACGCTGAGCCCCGCTTGGCTGTCCTCGGGGGGAGTAGCTGTGAACGACCCCGCAGGCCGCATTGGAAGGAACAAAGGACAGGGCATGCCCAGCAGTACCTCAGGAGCCGGAGCCTGTGCTGTTGCAGGATGATGTTTTTGTATAAAAAGCTCCCGGTTCTGCGTTCCTCCGGACCGAAGGTCTGGGTTAGGGCGCAGTTGCGTGGAGCTACCTGGGCGTGGCATCCAGATCTTACCTTAGGGGAATCTTCCTAAAATCCAAGGTGACAGGGCGTGAACAAGGCACCCTTCCTTGCACTGCTTCAGAGAAAACGCCTCCCGTGGGTGACGGACACGCGCCCACACCCAAGGCGAGCGTGCGGCAACACACGCAGCCCCCGGGGCACTGGGCCGGGCCCACCGGTGACCGAGAGCTCGCCCTGCCCGTCCCCCTCCGGGGAGCCTCGCGGAGCCTCTGCGGACACGGGGCTCCCCTCAGGCAGCCGCGCTTCCCTGCAGTGCCCGGCACAGAGACACAGGCCCTAGTGGGCGCCCCGAAGGGGTCTGCTCCCCGTCTGCTGTGCGAAGGGAAGGTGCGCCGCCCAGGCTGCCCCCGAGCTCCCTCCATCCCGCGCTCACCTCTAAAACCGTCCTCTCCCCTCCCAGGCCGGGCAGGCAGGAGCCCAGGGCCCTGGCTCTGCACAGGGCCCTTTCCCGCGGGGAGACAGGGAGCAGCAGGGGAGGGACGGGCCGGCCGGCGTCCAAGAGGAGCTGGGGGGTTCCGGGAGCACCTGCACGAGGGCCTCGTGCACCACCGCTGAGACGGCAGCTTTGGTGGCCCGCTCCCCACCACACCCCTCCCCTTGGCTCGAGCCTCGAGAGGAGGCTCTCTCGGGAATGGGGTGCCCTGCACGGTGGGGGTCCGTGGAGAGAGGGTCGTTGTTTAGAGCCGGCACTTCACCAGAAAGCATCCGTGGGAGGATGCCGGGCAAGAATCTCCTCCTCTCCGTGGAGCTTACAGACCAGAACTGTGGGAAGGACCACGGGTGATTCTCCTGCCTCCGTGGTCCCCGTGCCAGGCGGTCACGCCTCCTGCCAAATCAGAACCAGAGGGCTCGCTAGGCAGCGCCCCCCGGGTGGCACTGGGCTCACCGCCCCAAAGATAACAGAACCGCAGGACGTGGCCCCTGCGGGGAGGGGCTGGCGGTAAAGGTGGACACATGGACCCCTGGCACCGTCGAGGGCAGAGGGGACAGTTCCCCATCCAAGCCTCAGGGGAGCTTAGTCTCACCAGCAACGCACACCCCCTGTCCCTTGGGTTTCCGGACTCCGGTCAAGGGGCAGTCACGTGGCATGTGTGAACGGGACCCACGCTGGGCCCCCGTGCACCCCCCTCATTTCCCCCAGACTGGTCGCCCCTTTTACGGGTCTCAGGAGCCCTTCCGGGCCTGCCACAGCTCCCTGTGCACAGAACTGCTGTCGGCGTCCGCACACGCCTGTCCGTGTGTGTTTTTATTAACCCACTGAAACGGGCAGCTTTACCTTTCCGATTGCTCACAGGCTTGATGCAAACAGGGGAGGGACCGGGGAGCCTGCTGTCGCTGGGCGGTCTGAGAGCGTCTCCCAGCACGTGTCGGCTGGGCAGCTCACGCAGGTTTTCCAGATGTAGCTGCCGGGCCGCCGGGCCGCCAGGCCGGCGACGCCGCAGATGGATGGCCACAGCCCGCCGCGGGCGGACGGACCCGTGAGCCTTTGATGTGAGGGGCAGCTCTCCTCGGCTCTCAGCCAGAAGGTAAAGCTATTTTCTCCTGTCCGGCCTCCAGTCTGTTCCCACGGGAGGAGACCAGCACATGGCAGCCCTGAGCGAGACCTGGGCCTGGGCCCTGTCTGGTCCCCACCCAGCAGGCCGGTCGCCAGCCCCCAGCGGAGTCCAAACAAAACCAGCCCCAGGAGGGCCGTGGGCAGGCCCTCCACAGGCCTGCGCTTCCGACACCCAGGAAAACGGCTCCAGTCAACCTGCTGCATCACACTTTCCACCCAGCCCACCAGCAGGGTGCCCACGCTCCCTGCAGGCCGAGGTCCGCCCTCGCACACCTGCGTGAGACCTTTCAGGAGGCCACAGGGCTCGTCCCCCCCGGGGAGCCAAAGGACAGTCGGAAACGCCAAGGAGGGGAAGGGCTCTTCGGCCCCTGTCTTCCCGACTGGGAGGCCTCGGGGTTTCCCACGGTGGCCGTGCGCTGGCAGCAGGGTTTAGAACGTGCCCTGTTGCTCAGGCCTCGGGCCAGGGGCTGGGCCGCGCGGAAACTTGGTCTCCTCATCTGGAAAGTCGGGGTCATGGGTGCTCGCCCTGCCGGGGCTCGGCGGGAACAAAGGCCACACACGGAAAGCCACACAGCATAATGGGTCCTCAGTATTCAGAGCCAACGGTAACAGTCTCATGGAAATAATTCCTTTCTAGTTCCGCGCGCAGTACACAGGCTGTAATTAATGAGTCGGTAGGCGCCTGGACGTTTGGAAACCGCGCTGGGAGGCTGACGCAAGAGTCTGATCCGTCTAGCGGCCAAGTCATCCGAGGAAGGGCCTCTTGTCGGGGCAACAAGACTGGCGGGAAGTTCGCATCCGAGCTCCTAAGCAACTGGCCGTGGAAGACCCGTTGTTGAAAATGACTTGCGCCTTATGAAAAGATTCTCCAGAGGCTTGTTGTTGTTGTTTTTTTAAGGTACCAGCTCCTCCCCCAAGTGCATTACAGTTCTAATATTATTCTATTTGGAGAAAGTCAGGGCCCATGCAGCGGCGACGGGCAGAAAGAGGCTCCTAAAGACCTAAGGGACCAAAGTGGAAAGACGGTTTTGGGGGTGTGCTCGGCGAAACCGCTTCCGGGCGGTGTTTTCCTGCGGAACAGCCGCGGGGCTCGCGGGTTCCCCGGGTCCCTGCGCGAAGCGCTCTGGGGAAGGCGGCGTGACCCCCCGCTCCTTCCGCTGGGCGACCGTGAGCTGCTCCCGTCTCTGTTAAGTTGTACAATTGCCCGCGAGGGAGGCGGAAGAGACGGGAGAAGTCGAGCCCAACGTCCCGCCTTATCGCACAGATTAGAAGCCGGACCGCGGGAGGCTGTGATTTCTGGCCCAAATGCCTGTGTCCTCCCCTCCCTCCCCCTGCGCTGTGGCCCGTGGGCGTGGCCACTTGACCGGCCTTGGCCAATGGGTGTGTGGGTGGGCGTGGCGTTTGCGTCGCGGCAGACGTGTTCCTGGCAGTTACCGTATTTTGCCATGTACAGGTCACACCACGTTTTCGCGCGCATCGTACACGGGATATGTAATCATTATACCCATGTATAGTGCGTATCCTTATTTTTCCCTCAAAAACTTGGGCAAAAAAGTGTACATCGTTCGTGGCAAAACACGGTGATTGTGTGGCTTGGTTGTGGCGCTGCACCGCTAGAGAGGTGTCCGGGCTGTCCCTTCGGTACGGGTCTGCCGGGAGGCGGGGCCGCAGCCGGGCAACACCTGTGCAACACGGCCACGAAGTGAGTGACGCGCGAGGAGTGTACGTTTTACGGCGTCACCTGGGGAGGGCCGACCAATACGGTGACCCAGGCAGCCGAAGTGACTCACCCAGAGTCACCGAGGCACTTTGTCACGCCGCCCGGGCTCCAGCGCAGATGCTCGGCCCGGGGCTTTCTGGTACGACTCGGGTGTCTGCGCGGAGCCTGCACGAGTTCGGCGCGGCGCACGTGCGGGGCCAGCACGCGTCCGGAGGCGTGAGTGGGGGAAGGGAGGGAGGGAACAGGAACGAAAGCCTGGCCGGTGGCTTCACCGAGGGCGGCAACGTCCAGGTCACCGCGCGCTCCTCTGTGGGTCTGGCGCGCGCCAGGTGCTTAGGGCGCGTCGCAGGATGGTGAGGCGTTATGAATCCTGTAAGGCGGGTGGTGTCCGTTCTGCCGGCAGACTAGCAACCTGGGGCTCCGAGAGCCGTGACCTGTCCTCCCAGCCGCAGAGCCCGCAGGCGTCTGGCACAGAAGCGAGTCCAGCTGTGCTGGTGCCAGAGCCCGCTGCTTCCCGCTGCTCACAGTTTCTGGGGTGGACACGGATCCCAGGCCGGGTCGCTGATGGACGGCTGAGGTGCACCGCGGTGGCAGCCGGGAACGGGGCCCACGGGGCCGAGGTCCTCGGGGTGCAGGGTGCGTGCGTGACGGGGACCAGCCCCCTTTGCTGTGGAGCAGCCTTGCTAGTCTCCCCCCCCCCCCCCCTCCCCGGGCACCGAGCCCTGAGCACCACGGCGACACAGATGCAGGGAAGCGGTTCCAGGTCGGTCTAGCTGCTCTGCGGGGGCGCGGATTTCAGAGAGCTTGGTAAGCCGCAGTTCTCTCTGATGGCCCTGCTTACCCGTTGTCAGCACATTTTCCATTTGTTTGGAAACTCTTTCTAAAAAGAAAAAAAGATGGAGCTGTCTGGGGATCATCGTAAGTCCCCCATGGAGGGAGTCCCAACGTAGCCATAGAGCTGGACAGCTTGACCAAGGAGGTCAAAAGCAAGTGAGGCAAGTTTTGACTCAATGAAGGTGAGCTTATGCGGCGGACCTAACCCAGAGGTGTGTGGGCAGACGAGCAGGCACGAGTGGGCAAACAAAATGTGGTGTAGACACACCGTGGAGTGTTATTCGGCCTTAAAGGTAAAGGAACCCTTGTCACCTGCTACAACACGGGTGAAACGTCAGGACACTCTGTGAAGTGACATGCGCCGGTCACGAAAACACACACGCTGCATGGTCGCCTTTACTCGAGGGACCGAGACTGCAGATGGTTAAAGTCACAGAGCCAGGAGGTGCTGCCAGGCGTTGCCGGGGGCTGGTGGGGGGAGCAGCGGGGGTGTCTGCTGGAGCCGGGTTTCCATTTATGGTGGACGGCGAGCCCCGGAGATCGGCCATATAACACAGTTAACGCTACTAACCGGCACGCGTGAGGACGGCTCAGGTGGTACATTGTGTGTGTGTGTTTAATAACAATTTTTTTTTAAAGAAAGGACGAGTGTACAGTACGAGTGAACTTGTTTACTCGGAACAGAGGCTCAGCGGTCGCACTGTGGTCCGGTGTGAGGACGCTGTGGCCTTGGAGTTGTGTGTTGCACGGAGTCCCAACATCCCGTCTGCTCTTCTCACGTTGTGTCTGCTCCTGGCTGGGCTGGGACGTAGTGTAAGGAGCCTGGTGCAAAACGAGAACCCGGGGCTCTTCGCTCAAAACGCGGAGCCGTTAGCGTTCCCGACTCGGAGCTTTCCCTTCCTCCTGGGGACTCTCTCAACTCGCCGTGGTGTTTGTAGTCCGCTGTTTGCTCTTTCTCAGCAGAGAAAAACTGACTCGAAACCCTATGATTCGCTTTTATTTTGTGCAATGCAGTTTTCAGTACCCTCCCGCGTGCGCCTCAACTTTGCGCCAGTTCCGAGTGCAAACGTGAGAGCATTTAGCTGGCTTGTGGGTTCCCCGGATTTGCAGCTCACGTGTCATAGTTCGCACGTGTACTCACATTCCGGCCTCACTGGGAGAGCCGAAGCTGCACGAAGCTCATCTGGTTCCGTTCGTGTAGCCATTAGCTCACCTTTTCCATGGGCACACGTCCTCCTAGCGACGCACACTTCCTCCTAGCGACGCTCGCCACCTCCAGCTCACTGACGAGAAAGGACCCCCAGGGACTTTCAGAGAAGGACGTGGGACTCCTGAGGACAGGAGACGGAACCGTGGGCCACCCCGCCTTTCTCTTTCCTTCCTCGTCATCGCGTCCAGCACTAGGTGTTGGGAAGATGGGCAGTGACGTGTGCAAGGGCGGGCACGCCAGGGCTCCCGGGCTGCCCGGTGAGCGCTGCCGCCTGCGTCCTGCGTGCGAGCCTGGTGCGCTCAGAAGGGCTGAGGCGTCGCTGGTGCCCTGCCCACTTGGCTCCAGAGGGGACACGGCTGGTCGCCCTGGGCCAAGTCTCACTGAGCCCCCCTGCACCTGGGTGTGCAGGACGCACATGCTTACACCTCAGCGCTCCACACGCATGCACGAGGGGGCAAGGAGGGCCGGCGACGGTGGACCAGAGACTGTGTGTCGATGCTCTGCCCGCACACAGTGTCCCCTGTCCCCCTGGACTTCCCGTAGGAAACGCAATGCCCAGGTGGCGTTTGAAGAACTTCCGGAGAGGGACGGTAGAGGTGCCCATGCGCCGGAGTCCTCACTGCTGGGCTCTGCGTGGCCACGAGGGTCACTCCCCCACCACACAGCCCTGCTCCTGGCTCCGCCCCTTGCTCCCCACGCCCACAGCTGCCACTCCAGTCCTGTTCCCCTCCCCTTGTGGCCTGGGTGCAGCGGGGTTCAGAGCTGATGTCCTGTGCCTCACTCCCTTCCCTTCTGACCCACCCTCGGAGTCGTTGCTGGGTGGTGGGGGGGTGGGGGGGCTCCCCGAGGCAGCACGTCCACACACCGCCTTCCGGCTTCTGCCCCTCAGGGGCGCCTCGAGGCCCGCCGGGCTGCAATTCTTCATCGCAGAATTCACGGCCTTCTCCACGGAAACCTGGTCCTTCCTCTGAGCCAGATGGGATGCCCTCCAGGCGCCCTCCCTAACCACACCCGCCCACAGTGAGGCCGCCTCAACCACTGCGGTGGGCAGAGCACTGGCCACCGAAAATGCCAAGCCCTCCCCCAGGGGCCTGTCCGTGTTACTTTATGAGGAAAAGGGATCTTCACAGATGTACGTGTGGGCGGGATCTCGGTAAGGGGGGTGTCCAGGTGGGTCCTAAATCCCTCAGGCGTCTTTCTGGGAGGGAGGTCGGTCACACACGGAGAAGAGGAGGAGGGGACGAAGGGAAGGCGAGGCAGGGACGGCAGGACGGGCTCTCTCCAGCACCTCAGAGGGGGCACCCCCTGCAGCACCCCCAGCTTGGCCCAGGGTGTTGAACTTCCCGCACCCGTGGCGGGAAGAGAGTCGGCCGCTGCTGATGCAAGCCCTCAGGCCTGGGACAGCTTGTTACTGCGGCCACACAGCACAACCACTCTGACACCTGTCCCTCAGGCTGTCCCTCTTGGCAGCAGTCACTCCCTCTGTCCTGCTAAAACCACAGGGTCAAGCCTCTGAGTAATTGGCTTTTCCGCAGCACCCCACCGACGAAGGACCTGCCACTGCCACTCAGAAACCACTTTCGGGGGTGCACGTATCGAGGTAAAATGGACATATTTTACTACTTACTCTGGCGAGTGGCCAGCTCAGTGAGGTTTGCACACGCGCACAGTGGTGTGAGCTCCCCCGCAAGGAAGATGGAGGAACGGTCTTCGGCTCCCAAGTCCCCTCTGCCCGGAACAGTCGGTTTCTTCCCGGCCCGTCCGATGTCCGTGCCTGCGGGTTTGCCTCTCCCGCGGCTCCGCTGCGTGGGCCCACACTGTGTGCGCGGAGCCTCCTGCCCGCGGCCTCCTCCCCCCAGCAGAGCGCCCGGGAGATCCGTCCGCCTCGTGGTGCGTCTCAGCAGCTCGTCCCCCCGCGCGGGGGGATGGCCCCCCTGTGCGTGTCCCCCAACACCGCTCAGGGCACCGTTCAGGGCGTCTGGGCGTTGCCAGCCGGGAGCTCGCACCGAGGAAGCGATGGAGGGTTCACGACCCGCCTTTGCCGCGAGCACCGGCCCGCAGGCCTCTCGGGGGCCCTGCTTCCGCTCGTCCCGGAGCCAGATCTAAGGACACTTGGCAATGTCGCCTTGTGTTACAAACACTGGACTGTGTAAGAGACCGCTGAGCCGTCGACCAGAGTGGCCGTATCCTGTCGCGTTCTCACCAACCAAGGACGAGATTCCTCGTGGCGCTGCGTCCTCCCCAGAACCGGGCCGTGTCCTTCTCCTGAACGTGATGCAGCTCCTCCAGTGGGCGCGCGCGGCTTGAATTTGCGTGGCTGGTCCGACACACGTGAAGCATCCCTTGCAGTGCGTGTTTGCTGTGGGTGTGTCCTGGTTGACCAAATGTCCAGTTCGTTCACCTATGTTTTGAACGCCGGGTTTTTCTCATTCTGGGCTGTGTACCTAGATTTTTTCCCCCCACCCAGTCTGTGGCTTATCATTTCACTTCCTCAAAGGTACGTTTTAAAAAGCAGATACTTTATATTCTGATGAAGTCTGATTCAGCAAGATTTTCTTCTCCGACCCACGCCTTGTTTTACTTATTCCAGAAAACTCTGCCTAACCCACTGCCGTGAGGATTTTTCTCCTGCATTTTCTCCCAGAAAGTCTGTGATGTCAGCCCCGACAGGTAGATCCGTGATCTGGTTCTGGTTTATTTTCTCAGTAAACCGCTCATTGGCCGGCAGCTGTGTCGCCCAGAACACACCCATGGAGGATCTGACTCGGCAGCAGGAGGACCCTTCTCACCAAACCAGGGCCCGGCATGAGAGCTTGGGCCCGTTTCTCCCAGGCCTGGCACAGGGACACGTCTTGGACGGTTTTTTTTTTTTTTCTGCCAGCGCAGCTCTGCTCTTTGCGGGCCCGTCTCTCACAGGTTCTGAACCCCAGCTCACAGGTGCTGCGAGGAGAGTCCCCGGTCGCCCGGCAGAGCGAGGACACCTGTGTGGGCGCTCTGACGGGCCACTGGACGTGCACAAACGGAGAGCCTCTTTCACAATCTCTGAAATGGGTGTAAATCATGCTTGCCATGAGGTCACCGCGGAGGCTTGCGTGGGCAGAGGCAGGCATCTTGTCTACAGGGGCCATGGGGATCCCAAGTTTAATTGTGATCGTGGCTAATTACACTAATTCTCAATTAAAGCCGCTGCCAGCAAGCCGGCTGGTGCCGTGGGCAGCCGGGGTCTGTGGATGGCGTGTGTGGCCAGTGCATTAATTGTAATTACCGCCCTGGCAGCCGCCGTGTCCTAGGCGTTGGTTCCGTTAGTGATTCACACCTTTCCAAGGGTCCCGGCCAGGGCGGGTCTGCACGGTGGACCAGGCCCCGCTGTGACGGAGTGTCCGGATCCGGTGGGACTTGTGGCTCCCCGCCCCCGCCCCCCCCCCCCTCCCGGGAGACAGTCCAGGCTGCGGGCGCCCTCCGCGCAGGGCCTGGCGCATCAAACCGGGGGTGGGAGGAAATGGCCTCAGGCCAACCGCTGGTGTTTGTTGTTTTGTCTTGTTTTGTTTTCCCACCCAGAGAGCAGGTGCCTTCCCATAAATATCTCCCCGAGACGGGAGGTGCCATGGGAAGCGGCTGGGTGGTCCGGCCGTCCGCGGAGGGCCGCAGTCAGGGGTCTGGATGAGTCTTTGCGCTGCAGGGCCCGGGCAGGGGCAGGAAACACGCACACGTGCCCAGGAGGGAAGGGGCCCCGAGCCAGAACTCGGCCACGGCACAGGGGCAGCTGCCCCCTGACGACCACCGTGCGGCCCTCCGTGCTCTGCTGTGTCCGCCGCACGCCTGCCGCCTCTCCTCCCTCCCCCCGCGGCCCTGCGGGTCGGGCAGCGCTCTGCGCGGGGGCGGAGGGCTGAGCCCGCGGCCTCTCTCCCGGGCCTCCCGCTCCCCCTGGTAACGTTTCCAGTCGGGAGTCTTGGAGAGTCCGAGGCCCTGACTCCTTCCGTTAAGTCTGCCTCCTCCACCTTTACTGTTCGGTAGTGAAAATGTTCCGAAGCAGAAAGAAGTGTAACAAACTCCCACGACCTCAGCTGTAACACTTGTGAGGTCGTGACCAATGGAGTTTTATGGTGGACCTGTCTTTCCATAAAATATCCTGATACCTATCGCTAAAAGATGGGATTTTCTTCTAAAACATGAAGGATTGCAGTTTTAAAAAACTATTAATCGTTGCTTCATATCCAGCCAAGTTCTCCAGTTGTCTTATGAATATTTTCCTTCGGTTCATTAGAATCAGGATTTAAATTAAATCCCACAAATTACCAGTGGTTGGTGTCTCTCAGATCTCTTTTAATCCAGGTTTTTCTGACTGTCTCACTTTCAAAATGACTTTTCTTGTAGGGTTTTGTCCCGTGTGTTGCTGGTTGCGCCCCATAGTGTTTCCTGAATAAGTTCGTTTGTCCCTCGGAGTTTCTGCGCGCTGGCGGATGGGTCCAGAGCAGCGATTTCACACCCGTGTGCCGCAAGGTTTTTTATTTTCATTTTCACTTTTACTTTTGGCTGCGTTCAGTGAACTTCATGGATGGTGCGTGCCGGGGTAGGGCTCCCTAGGCCCCGCCCCTCTTCAGGGGGTCTGGTTGGCAACTGGAGGTCAGGAGCGTCTCCGAGTGTTGGGGCATCGATTTGGGGCAAGGACCCCCAGCAGCTGAGGGCCTCTGTTGCTGTCGTCACCGGGACTGGTGGTCCGGGGGCTCGTACTCCTGGGGGCCGCGTGGACCCTGCGGCCCCCCACCCTGTTGCCATACCAGGAAAGGAGCCGCACAAAGTGGGCGCTGAGGGCCGCGCCCGCCCTGCGCCTGGGGCGGAGGAGGGGTCACTGCTGAAGCCGCAGAAGGCGACCTGGCCCTCAGCGTAGCCCAGGGTCCCCTGACGGTCACACAGCTGCCCCAGGGGGGCACAGCCCAGGGGAGACGGCCGATGGCAGAGTGATGACAGCTGTGTCCGGTGCCGGGTGGCAGTAGCAGGGGTGCCCGCCCGTGACTGTCCGCCTGCGGGGTGGTCCACCTGAGACTCGGACAACACGCTCTGAGCGTCGTCTGTAGTTCGAAAACAAGTGAGTGAACGCACGCTACTCTGAGTTAGAGGGAAAAGAAGCCTGTTGCACGTTAATGTCCTGCGAACTAATTTCTTCACAGGGAGTCGTGCCGCCAACTTGGTGCGTAGTTTGGTTCGTTTCCACCTATTTTCAATTTTTAGGGGTTATCTTTTTTCAACATTTCTTTATTTAATATTTGTATGTGTTTTTCATTACCACTTAGTCCCCTTATACCTCCTCCGCCCCACAGTCCCCAGACTGTTGTCCGCATCCATGAGTCTCTTTCCTGTTTGCTCAACCCTCCACCCCTGACTGCTCCCCCCACTAGCTGTCAGCCTGCTGTCCGTCTGTGAGGCTGTCTGTCTCTGCTTTGCTTGTTAGTTCAGCTTGGTCATTAGGTTCCACACGTGAGTGACATCATATGATATTGTCTTTCTCTGCCTGGCTTATTTCACTTAATGTTCTCCAGGTCCATCCATGCTGCCACAAAGGGTAAAATTTTCTTCTCTTTTATGGCTGAGTGGAATTCCATTGTGTAAATGTCCCCTAGCTATTTTATCTGCTCATCTGCTGATGGGCACGTGGGCTGCTTCTACATCTTGGAGATTGTAAATAACGCTGCAATGAACAGACAGAGGGGGGTTCATATTCTTTCGAATTAGTGTTTTGGGTTCCTTCAGACACATTCCCAGAAGTGGGGTCACTGGGTCAAAGGGAAGATCCATTTTTAATTTTTTGAGGCATCTCCACACTGCTTTCCACAGTGGCTACCCCAGTCTGCACCCCCACCACCAGTGCATGAGGGTCCCCTTTCTCTGCATCCTCGCCAGCACTTGTGGTTTGTTGGTTTATTGATTGATGGTGGCCATTCTGACAGGTGTGAGATGGTATCTCACTGTGGCTTTAATTTGCATCTCTCTGATGATTAGTGACACTGAGCATCTTTTCATATGTCTCTGGGCCCTCTGTATGGCCTCTTTGGGGAAGCGTCTGTTCAGGTCCTTTGCCCATTCTTTAATTGGGTTGCTTTTTCTGGTGTTGAGCTTTGTAAGTTCTTTATAAATTTCGGATGCTAAGCCCTTATCTGGTGTCACAGTGAATATGCTCTCCCATTCTGCGGGTCGTCTCTATTTCGTTGATGACTCTCTTTGCCACGCAGAAACCTTTTAGCTTGATGCAGTCCCATTTGTTTGTTTTTTCTTTTGTTTCCCTTGTCTGGGGAGATATATCTGATAAAACATTTCTATGAGCTCTGTCTGAGATTTTAGTGCCTGTGTTTTCTTCTAGGATTTTTATAGTTTTGGGTCTAGCATGTAAGTCTTTAATCCATTTTGAATTTACATTTGTGTTTGATGTAAGAAGGTGATTTACTTCCATTTTTCTGCACATGTCTGTCCAATTTTCCCTGCGCCATTTGTTGAATAAGCCATCTTTAGCTCAGTGTATGTGCTTGCTTCCTCTGTCAAACATTAGTTGACTATAAAGGTGTGGGTTTATTTCTGGGCTCTCTATTCTGTTCCATTGGTCTGTTTTTATGTCAGAACCATCTGTTTTGATTACTGCGGCCTTACAGTACAGTTTGATAGGTAGCGTGATTCCTCCAGCTTTGCTCTTTCTCAGGATCACTGTGGCTATGCAGGGCCTGTTGTGGTTCCGTGTAAATTTTTTAAATTTTTGTTCTAGTTCTGTGACCTATGTCATTGGGATCTTGATAGGAATTGTATTGAATCTGTAGATTGCTTTGGGTAAATGGACATTTTATTTACTTATTTTTAATATATTTCATTGATTATGCTATAACAGTTGTCTCATTTCTTTTCTCCCCTTTATTCCTCCCTCCCACCATCCTTCTCCCCTCTTAGTTCATGTCCATGGGTCGCACATATAAGTTCTTTGGCTTCTACATTTCCTATACTATTTTTGACCTCCCCCTGTCTATTTTCTGCCTACCATTTATGCTGTTTATTCCCTGTACTGTTTCCCCCATTCTACCCCTCCCCCTCCCCTGTTGCTAACCCTCCATGTGATCTCCATTTCTGTGCGTCTATTCCTGTTCTAGTTGTTTGCTTAGTTCATTTTTGTATTTGTTTTTTAGATTTGGTTGTTGATAGTTGTGAGATTGTTTTTGTTATACCATTCGTATTTTTATCTTTTTAAAAAAGATTTTATTTATTTATATTTAGAGAGGGAAGGGAGGGAGAAAGAGAGAGAGAAACATCAATGTGCGGTTGCTGGGGGCCGTGGCCTGCAACCCAGGCATGTACCCTGACAGGGAATCAAACCTGCGACACTTTGGTTCGCAGCCAGCTCTCAATCCACTGAGCTATGCCAGCCAAGGCATTTTTTATCCTTTTTTTCTTAGATAAGTCCCTTTAACATTTCATATAATAAGGGCTTAGTGATGATGAACTCCTTCAACTTGACCTTATCTGGGAAGCACTTTATCTGCCCTTCCATTCTAAATGAAAGCTTTGCTGGATAGAGTAATCTTGGATGTAGGTCCTTGCCTTTCATGACTTCAAATACTTCTTTCTAGCCTCTTCTTGCCTGCAAGGTGTCTTTTGAGAAATCAGCTGAGAGTTCTATGGGAGCTCCTTTGTAGGTAACTGTTTCCTTTTCTCTTGCTGCTTTTAAGATTCTCTCCTTATCTTTAATCTTGAGTAATGTAATTATGATGTGCCTTGGTGTGTGCTTCTTTGGGTCCAACTTCTTTGGGACTCTCTGAGCTTCCTGGACTTCCTAGAAGTCTATTTCCTTTGCCTGATTGGGGAAGTTCTCTTTCATTACATTTTCAAATAAGTTTTCCACTTGTTGCTCTTCCTCTTCTCCTTCTAGTATCCCTATAATTCAGATGTTGAAACATTTTAAGTTGTCCCAGAGGTTCCTAAGTCTCTCCTCA
This sequence comes from Phyllostomus discolor, assembly GCF_004126475.2. Lineage (NCBI taxonomy): Eukaryota > Metazoa > Chordata > Mammalia > Chiroptera > Phyllostomidae > Phyllostomus > Phyllostomus discolor. Next base: position 2,105,035 of record NC_040905.2, read on the forward strand.
TTTTTATGAATTCTTGTTTCTTTTTTTTTAAAGAATTTATTTATTTATTTTTAGAGAGGGAAGGGAGGGAAAGGGAGAGAGAGAGAGAGAGAGAGAGGGAGAGAGAAACATCAATGTGCAGTTGCTGGGGTTCTGGCCTGCAACCCAGGAATGTACCCTAGCTGGGAATCAAACCTGGGACACTTTGGTTCCCAGCCCGCGCTCAATCCACTGAGCTATGCCAGCCAGGGCGAATTCTTGTTTCTTCATTCTGTTCTGATTGAATGTTTATTTCTTCTTTCTGCTCCAAATCGTCGATTTGAGTCCCAGTTTCCTTCTCTTCACTGCTGGTTCCCTGTGCATTTTTCTTTAATTCACTTCTCATAGCCTTCACTTTTTCCTCTATTTTGTGACCATACTCACTATTTCTGTGAGCATCCTGATTACCAGTATTTTGAACTGTGCATCTGATAGGTTGGTTATCTCTTCATTGCTTAGTTGTATTTTCACTGGAGCTTTGATCTGTTCTTTCATTTGGGCCTTTTTTTTTTTTTTTTTGTCTTGGTGTGCCTGTTACATAGTAAGGGGTGGAGCCTTAGGTATTTGCTAGGGCAGGGCAACCCACATGGCTATGGTGTGACGCTGTCAGTGGGGGAGGGGTCTGAGAGGGAACAGTGCTGCTTGCTTGGCTCTCTGCTGGCTTTCAATCACTTGCCCCACTACCCACAAGCAAATTGGGCTCTTCTGGTGCTGCTTCCCAGGTGGGTGGGTGTGTGTACACTCTAGGATGCTGTGGGTTTCTCCAATGAACTCTCCTATGAGGCCGGGAGTTTCTCCTGCTGCCACATACCCCACAGGGTTTTTCAGTCGGAGGTTTGGGGCTTTATTTCCCAGCACCGGAATGCTGGGTTGTGTGGTCTGTCTCACTCCCCAGTTGTTCCTCCCGGTTTACCTAAACACCAGTGTGGGACCGCCTGGTCTGCCAGCTACATCCATGCCACAGGTTCTCCCCACCCCAGCTGCTGTCTCTGCCCCTCCTGCTGGTCTGGATGAATGTGTCTTCTTTAACTGCTTGGTTGTTGGACTTCCATACAGTCCAATTTTGTGGCAGTTCTGGTTGTTTTATGTTTTAAAATTTTTTGTTGTCCTTCTTCTGGTTGTGCGAGTAGGCACAGTGTATCTACCTATGCCTCCATCTTGACTGGAAGTTCAGTCACATCACTGATTTGCAAATGTTGTACCAGCCTTGCATTCCCTGAATAAACCCCACTTGATCATCGCATGTGAGCTTTCGTTGCAGTGCTGTATTGGTGTGGTAATGTTTTGTTGAGGATTTTAGCATCTATGTTCACCAGTGACGTTGACCTATGATTTTCTTTCTTTGTAGTGTTTTCATCTGGTTTTGGAATTAGGATAATGCTGGCCTCATAAAATGAGCTTGGGAGCCTTCCCTCCTTTTGAATTTTTTGAATTGTTTGAAAAGGAAAGGTGTTAGTTCTTCTCAGAATGTTTAGTAAAATTCACCTGTGAAGCTATCTGGTCCAGCACTTTTGTTCCTTGGGAGTTTTTTAAAATTTTTTTATTACTGCCTAATTTTCACTAGGCATAATCTGCTTATTCAGGTTTTCTGATTCTTCCCCATTTATTTTTGGAAGATTATACATTTCTAGGAATTTATCCATTTCGTCCACGTTGTCCAGCTTTGTTGGCATATAGTTGTTCATAATATTTCCTTACAATCCTTTCCATTCCTTTGGTGCCCATTGTTATTCCTCCTCTTTCGTTTCTGATTTTACTTATTTGGGTCCTCTCTTTTTTTTCTTGATGAGTCTTGTTAAAAGTTTTCCAATCTTTTTTATCTTTTCAAAGAAGCAGCAACAAAGGATTTGTTGATCTTTTATATAAAATTTTTAGACTCTCTTTTGTTTATTTCTGCTCGGATCTTCACTATTTCCTTTCTTCTACTCACTTTGGCCTTTGTTGTTCTTTTTCAAGTTCCTTTCAGTGTAAACTTAGATTGTTTATTTGAGCTTTTTCTTGTTCTTTGATACAGGCCTGTAATGCTATGAATTTCCCTCTTAAGATTGCTTTCCCTGTGTCCCACAGGTTTTGGATTGTTGTGTCCTCGTTTTCATTTGTTTTAAGGTATCTTTTGATTTTTTTCCTTTACCTTGTTGTTGGCCTATTCGTTGTTTAATAACATGCTATTTAGCTCCGTGTTGTTGCATGTTTTTAGTGTTCTTCCTGTGACTGATCTCTAGTTCATACCACTGTGGTCAGAGAAGATGCTGGATATCATTTCAATCTTCCTGAATTTACTGAGATTTGTTTTGTGTCCTAACATGTGGTCTATCCTAGAAGATGTTCCACGTGCACTGGAACGGTCTGTATATTCTGCTGCTTTGGGGTGAAATGCTCTGGAGACATCAATGAAATCCATTTGGTCTAGTGTGTCCTTCAAGGCCTCTGTCTCCTTGTGGATTTTTCTGTCCGGAAGGTCTAGTTATTGAAATCAAAAGGGTGTTACAACCCCCGACCATGACTGTATTTCTGTTGATCTCTCCCGTTATGTCCATCAAGATTTGCTTTATATATTTAGGTCTTCCTATGTTGGGTGTGTAAAGTTTACTAGGGTTGTGTCCTCTTGTTGGATTGACCCCTTTATTGTTATGTAGGGTCCTTCTTTGTCTCTTACTGTAGTCTTGGTTTTAAAGTCTATTTTGTCAAATATAAGTATTGCTACCCCACCCTTTTCCCCTTTCCATTTGCACTAAATCTTTTTCCATCCCTTTACTTTTAGTCTGTGTGTGTGTTTCAGTCTGAGGTGGGTCTGTTTGAGGCGGCATATATAGGGGTCTTGTTTTCTTATCCATTCAGTTACCCCATGTCTTTTGGTTGGAGCCTTTAAGTCACTTAATTTTAAGGTGATTATTGATAGATACATATTTAGTGCAATTTTATTCTTAGGCTATTTTCCTCTGTTTATTTTTCTTTCTCTCTCTCTTTGTTTTTTTTTTTTTCTTCTTAAAGCAAGCCCTTTAATATTTATTGCAGTACTGGCTTGGTGTTAACAAACTCCTTTAGTTTTTTCTTGTCTGGGAAGCTCCTTATTTCTCCTTTGATTTTAAACAATAGCCTTGCTGGGTGAAGTAGCTTTGGTTGTAGGTCCTTGCTATTCATCATCTTAACTATTTCACGCCACTCCCTTCTGGCTGAAATGTTTCTGTTGAGAAATCAGATGACAGTCTAACTGGTGCTCCCTTGTAGGCAACTAGCTGCTTTTCTCTTGCAGCTTTCAGGATTCTCTCCCTGTCTTTATGCCTTGTCATTTCAATTATCATGTGCCTTGGTGTAGGCCTCTTTGGGTCCTACTTGTCTGGGACGGTCTGAGCTTGCTGGACTTGTGTGTCTTTTTCCTTCACCAGATTAAGGAAGTTTTTTGTCACGGTTTCTTCAAACAGTTCTCAATCCCTTGCTCTTTCTCGTCTTTCCTGTATTCCCACGATATGGATGTTGTTACATTTCATGTTGTCCAAAGTGTTTCTTAAGCTCTGCTCATTTTTAAAATTTTTTTTTCTTTTTGGGTTTTTTTTGCCTTGTTTTACAAATCAATGATGCGATCCTCTGCTTCATCTAACCTATTATTTATTCCCTCCCGTGTATTATTTATTTCAGATATTGCATTCTTTATTTCTGACTTGTCTTTCTTATGGTGTCTCTGTCTTTTTCCTGCTGTTGTGTGCCCTTACAATCGTTGCTCTAAACTGTCTATTAAATCGCTTTCCTCCATTTCATCCAGTTCTTCCTCTGGAGAATACTCCTGTTCTTTCATTTGTGGTCTGTTTCTTTGTCTTCCCAGTTTGACCGCTGCTTTTTGTTTTCTGCCTTAGTTGCTAAACTAATCGCGGCTTTAGCCTCAAGCTGTAGTCAGCAGCTTGGCTTCAACACCAGAGGGTGAGGAAGCCTAATAATGCCTCTGGGCAGGGCGATTGCTTCCCTCGGGCTGATGCCACCTGGAGGGGCTGCTCTGCCTGAGAGAGAGGCTTCTGGGGTGGGAGGAGTGACTCAGCCCAGGGACCCTTGTGGCTGTTCCTTCACATCTCTCCCAGAGCCACCAGCCCCAGACTCACTTCACACATCTCTAGTCCACTCTGCCCTCCCTCTGCCAGAGCCCAGAGTAAGTGTCTGCAAATGAAATTCTGTGTTTTGGCCCTTTAAGAGGCTGTTTGTGTCTCCAGCCATATCTCCCTGGCAGGCAGAGCCCCTGCTGATTTTCACAGCTGAGTTCATTTCCAGCTCTGGTACCTAGGCTGGGGAGCCCAGCTTGGGCTTTAGACCCCTACACCTCTGCGGGGGAATGCCCCGCCACTGAACTACCCCTCCAGAACTTGGGCTGCCATCTGTGGGAGCCCAGCCAGCCCTCTCCCGCCTCCTCCGCACTCCCTACCAGTCTCATTGGGATGAAGTGGTTACTTCCGTCTGTCCGTGGTTCTAAGGCTTCTCCCCAGCTCGTGTTCAGTTGGTTGTTCAGGATGCTTGCCCTGCAGTTTAGCTGTAATTCCAGACTGGTCCTGGGAGGAGGTTAGTGTAGCGTCCACTTGCTCCTCTGCCATCGGGGGTCTGCCAGCTTCCATTTGTTGAACAGAAGTTTCTCCACTGGAGCAGCCAAACCTAAACCCTGACAAAGCATCTTCTCACATGAGCTCATACTCAGTTCTCGTGGGCTCTGTCCTTATTCTGTCCTTTGACCCACTAGCTTGGCATCTTTGTGAATCTAACGGTTATCTTTTTATATTAAATTTTGTCCTTATAAATATATAGAATATTTTAGATCATCAAAGTCCAATCTATAGTGTAAAGTAAAATAAGCCTTGTGTCCTCCCTCCTTTAGTGGTAATAATTCCAACTGGTTTTATCCCTTGAGTTTTGCATATTGATTTTGTATTCTGCAACCTGGTTGGGCTCATTGATTAGATGTAATAGGTTTTTAGTAGATTCCTTAGGATTTCCCATGTCCCGTACAAGATCATGCCATCTGTGTCCGGAGATAATTTTGTCTGTTTCTTTACAGTCTGGGTGCCCTTTCTTTTTATACATTGCCTCATGGTCCTGGCTACCGTCCCTGGCATCCCCAGCACGATGTCGAGTAGAAATGGTGGGAACGGACATCCTCGTCTTGTTCCAAACTCAGGGAAGATATCGTGCTGCTTCGCTGTTCAGTGTGGTGCCAGCTGCAGGTTTTTCATAGATTCTCTTGAGTGCTAGCTATTTATTTTTTTAATTGAAACAATGCTGGACTTTGCCAAATGCTTTTCTATGTCTATGGAGATGATAATGTGTGTGGTTTTTTATTTTTATTCTGTTTATATGGTGTATTACATTAACTGATTTTTTAATATTTTCATCAAAGACATGCTTACTGATTTTCGTGAGAGGGGAAAGGAGGAAAAGAGAGAGAGAAACATCGACGGTCCACCTCTCACACCTTGGGGTCCGATCCCACAACCTAGGCTCATGCCCTGGCTGGAAATCGAACCCACAACCTTCCAGTTTACAGGATGACACTCCGACCAGCTGAGCCATGCCAGCCAGTATGTTAACCGATTTCTGGCTGTTTTACCCGCCTGGGATTCCTGGGATAAATCCCTCTTGATCGTGGTGCGATACGTCGTTGGATTGGCTCCCTAAAATGTTTGTCTTTGTCTACATCGATACTCGGGTTCCGAGGATGTCTGTGTCTGATTTCAGTGCAGCGGAAGGACTGACCTCAAGGCATGAGTTGTCTCCTCCTCTTTAATTTTTTGAAAGGTGTTTCCATATTTCACTGTACAAAAATACGTGTATGTGTATGTGTGTTCCTGTTCTATAGCTTCCCGGTATCCCGCCGAATGGATGTAATGATGTTTAACCAGCTTTTATTGATCGGCATCTGGATTGTTTCCAACCCTGTGCCAGCACATCTTGTACTGCCCCGACTCACCCTGACAATACGCCCTTTCAGATGTCTCCGTGTGCGTGTGCATGTGTGTGGGAGGGTAATTCTCAGAAGCAGGATGGGCGAGTCAGAGAGTCAACACGTGGGGAGCTCTGCGGGATTTGCCGGGTTCTTTTCCTCATGGGTCGGACCGTGTTGCATTTGTTAGATAGGAATGACTGTTTGTACACAGCGTCACTAACAAGGTAGTTTACATAACTTTTTTTCCCTGCCATTCTGGTAGATAAGAACTACTAACTCCACGTAGTTTTAATTTGCATGAATTTCATTATGAGTTTAAAAAATCTTTCCTTGTGGTTAGGGATGATTTACATATCTTTCTTTATGAACTATCTGTCCGTGCCTGTAGCCTATTTATCTACACAGTAGTTGAACTTTTTCTTCCGCTTTTAGCTTTACACATTGAGGACATTGAAAACCTTTGTCTATAGTTTAAATTGCAAATATTTTTTTCCCAATGTAATATTTGTCTTTTTACTAGACTTACAGTATTTTCTTTTACCATGCAGAAGTTTTTATTTTAATTTGTATCATTGATCCTCTGGGTTTCATGTCTGCATTAAGTACAGACATAGACATAATTTAGAAAGAAGGAGCCCTGATTTGAGCAGCCCAAGTCCAAGGAGATCACCGGCCGAGTGCCCACCGGCCCTGGTCAAGTGAGTCCCCTGAGCCAAGACGACCCCCCCCCCGTCTGTCTCCCCACAGTCAGTGCAGCCGTGGCCGGATGAACCGCGGGTCTCCGAGTCCCGCTCCTGCCCCTGACTGGCATGTTTCCCCGCCATGGCTTTCGTTGGCCCGGGCGGATGAAAGCGACAACGTGGGGTGTGGACGGGGAGGAGGACCCGGGGAGAGCGGAAGCTCCGATGCCGCTGAGGGGCCCGGCCCAGCGCGAGTGGTGGCCGGCCAACGGGTTTCCCTCCACGGCCATGGCCACGGCCACGGGAGCAGCGCGGACACTCGACGTCCTGAGCACCCCTGGGAGACACCGGTGCTGCATACGGGTGACACCGCGTCGCCCTCCTTCCCGGAACCGCCGCAGCAGCAGGCGGGCCACCGGTTCACCGTGTCCGGGTCACAGAGCCGGCCCAGGGCAGGTGGCCGCCACGCGAAGGGCACTCATTTCACACGTTTGGGTTAATGTGCCTACTTGGTGCTTATTTTTAAACATTTAACTGAAGAAGTATTTAACATAGAATATTTCAAAACCCAGAAAGTAACATAACTTTAACCAGAATTCCAACCAGGGGTGTCTGACCTCGTGGCGTCTCTGGGCCACACTGGAAGAAGAAGAGTGGTCTCAGGCCATGCACTAAACACACAAGCACTAACAAAAAACGCTGAGCAAAAAAAAAAAAAGGCAGTAAGTGCATTTCCAGTTTGGTGTTGGGCCGCACGCCGCCGTGGCCGTGGGCCGTGGGGGGACACCACCCTGCACCCACACAAAGCCTGCTGTTTCAGACCGACCTTCTCGTAGAGGAGACCTGAACGGCTCTCGGTGTCATGGAGCGCTGCGTGGGTGGATACGAGGTGTGGAAGCACCCCCTTCCTGCGTGGGTCTGGTGCGGGTGGGGCAGGCAGCGCGTCAGGCTCTGTTCCCGCCCCGGATGTCATCGGAGCACGCCCTCTTGCCTCCATTCCGTGCCTGGACAATGGGGCACGTGGGGCCTCCTGTCTTTTTTCAATTGTCCCCAAGCCTGCAGCTGGCTCGGGGGCAAGGTCACACAGCACCCCGCACGGAACACACAGGAGGGCCCCCGGGTCTGGACGTGCTTTAGAGGCACCCCGTGACCTCCCCCCGCCCCTTGCTACCGGACTCTGCTGAATGTCTAGGAGCCTGGGCCTTATCTCCCCACAGGAGCTCAGACGGAGCGTGCTCAGGCGTGGCGAGCAGGTGACGGTGCCGACAGATCGGTTCCTAGTTCCCTGGCTGCGGGCGCTGTCCGTCCTGCACGCCGAGCGGGCCTCCACCGGGACACGGGGAGGGTGTGTAGCTTCCACCGATTTAATTTAAAACAAATGGGCCCGTGTGATTATCTCAACCACAAATACGCAGCGCAATGTGTAATGTATTTAAAAGGCAAGAGGAAAGTTGGTCACGGATTTCAGAACTGTGTGGGAGAGGGGGTCCTGGGGGGTGGTGGAGGAAAGGGGCAGATTGGAGATGGGGCTGGTCTGCTTGTGTTTCAACACCACTCATTAGCGGGACTTCGGTTCGTACTCGGATAGTCTCCGTGTCGGGAAGGAGCCTCGGGATTCTCGGGGCTGGGGGAGCAGGTGGAGGACGAGACGACGAGGCATCGGGCCCCCCGAAAGCTGCAAGACCCGCGTGCTCTCGGTACGCCCGCCCCGTGTTCCGTGGGAAGGCCGCCTCCTGATCTCCACCGTCTGTCGGGGAGCGGCCGGGGGCAGTGCGCTCGCCGGTCCAGCGCTCAGTCCCGTCCACGCACACACTCCGTGTCCACCCCAACCCATGTGCTTTCCATGCAGACCGAGTGCCAGAGCGGGAGTGGTGACAGCCACGCGTGGGGCTCCGAGAGCGTCCCCCATGTGTTGTGGGCGCCTGGGGCCCCTCGCTCAGCCCCTGCCCCAGCCCGGGGGCACCGTGCTGCTGTCACCGGCTCCTTCGAGCAGAGGAGGGAGGAATGGAGTCGTTGCCCTGCCTCGGGGGACGCCCACAGGGGCCTTCCCGGCCGTTATGTTACGAGGCCCTTCCCAGCATGTCGTTCCCCGTGGGACGAAAGCCTCGGGCGAGGAGAGGCCTTCCCAACCCCAGCTGATTCCCGGTGAAGACGGGGGGCCGGGTCTTTGAACCCCGCAAACGTGAACGAGGCCCTCGGGAGGGTGCGGCCGCAGGTTTCCGAGCATTCGCCCCGACGGCCAGCTCCGGTGCATCTGTTCGGAACCGGCCGCGGATTTGAACCGTCCCGCCCACGGCAGCCGACCGACTAGGTGGAGGCCCGCCGGAGCGCCCGCGGGCGGCTCTCCCACCCTGTGCTGCAAACTGACCCTTCAAAGGGCCCCCCGCCCCCCGGGCGGCCGGGCACCACTGGACAGGCGAACTTCTTCTTCGGGGTCCGAACCGCTCGTGTGCCTGCCCACGAGCGACAGCAGCTGAGGGTCGCCAGGCCGCACGCTGCCAGTGCGACAGCCAGAAGCCACGGAGACGGGGATCTCGTCCCCGAGAAATTCTCGGTTTTCGACAGGAGACACCGGGGGTACCGGTAGTGACACAGTCGCAAGGAGACTGCTGGGACCCCGAAGCTCCTCCGTGTAAAACGTCCTGGAGAGACCGAGGAGGGGGGAGCACCCGGGGCCACGGCAGGCGGGCAGGGCGGGCAGGGCGCCCCCCCCCCCACCACAGGGACACCCCGCTGGGGCGGCGCGGGCCAGGGGAAGTCTGCACCGTGCTGGGGAGGGCGCCGGCGCCCGCCAGCAGGCTCAGCTTTCGAAGACGCAGACCGGCGTTTCCCCGGCATCCCTGCGTTGTCTGGGGCGCGCCAGACCCGCGCCCGCGCCTCCGAATCCCCGAATCCGGGCTGTGCCTCCCCAAAAAGCTTCACACCTCGGGGCGAGCGAGGCCTCGTCTCCGCTGGGGTGGGGGGACTGCTGCCTGCCTCGTAGAACCCCCGCGATCGGCTGCTGCGTAGCGGAGGCCAAAGGCTCAGCCAGACCGTTCACGCAGAGCTCCCAACGAAGGGTGGTTCTCGCCGTGACGCCGCTGGGGCCTCGCTCCGTGTGGGGCGGCGCCACCCCAGGCCCCGCTCGCTCGCTCGCTCGGGGAGGCGCCGGCTCCAAGTTTCCCTTGGAGGCCCTGGACCGCAGCGGGCCTGGGGGCGGGGGTCGCGCTGCGCTGGGTGATGTATGGCCTTGGAGCGCTGGTGGCTTTTCGTCAGGCCTCAGCGCGGCATTTTCCCAGAAACCCCTGGTGTCTGCTTGTCATCTCGCAAGTGTGTGTGTGTGTGTGTGCGAGCTTCAAGAGCAAACTTGTCAGCACACAAAAGTTCCCAGATGGCTCTTTCAAGGACTTTTGATCTCTGGCTGTCTTTGATGTGCACGCTCCCCAGAGACCCGCGAGCAGATTTCTCGTTGCGTCCTGCAGCGTGGCTGTGCGGCGGCGTCCGGCGAGCTGCTGGCGCGGTCCGCCTCCCTCATCCGAGGACAGATGGGTCTGTGGCAGAAAGAACAGACCTCGCGTCCCCTCTCCTTGGCCGAGCCATGGTCCGCTGGCCTCGGGCGCTCGCTCGGCGAGCCCCTCAGAAGGGCCCCGGGAGACGCGGGCCAGGTGTCCACCCCCGGCCGGCCAGCTGGGAAGTTCTCGCCGCAGAGCCCTGCCCGTGCGTGACCGGGTCTGTCCCGCGGCCGGGAACCGTCCCGAGTTTTGAGTGGGTTTCTCTGCCTCGCGCCGGCCAGTGGCAGCGGCGTTGAGGTGGCAGTTTCGGTTCAGGGATGCAAGCGCGCCACGAGGTCAGCCACAGGCCTGCCGGGCTCCGAGAAACGTGCTCCCTGGGCTGGCCTCCCGCACGGAACGGGGGCCCATGGGAGAGCCGCCCGGCCTCTGCACCATGGGCCCCGAGCCACGGAAGGGGGGCGGGGGTCTGAGCCTCACAACCCGGGGTCCCGCAGGAAAGCAGGGCCGGGCCGCAGAGAGCCTGCCGGCCACCACACAGCGCTGCAGCCTCCACCCGGGGCGGAAAACCTACTCCGCGCGTCCACCGGCCTCCGCATTTTGCAAGAGTGGCGTGGCCGCACTGGGCAAAGGGTTAACTGCACAGTGGCTCTGGGGCGGGGGCGGGGGGAGGGGGCGGGTGTATTTTAGCTGTTCCAAAGCCTCTCCCCCTCTCGGCCGTGTTCTGGTGTAACCCCAGTGCCATCCGAGGCAACAAAGCGCAGAGGGGTTGGGGCGGATCCAGTTATTTTTTCCACAGCATCTTTGGTTGTAAGTGTGTCAGCTTTTTGAAAGTGAGACTCCATAAACCACATCATCGCAGAGTCCCGTGTGCCGTCCCCGGGGGCGTCCGAGTTCCAGATGCTTGCCTGGCTGGCCGCGGCACTCCCGCGGCCCCGGGGACGGGTCGCAGTCGCTGGGAACACTCTGCCCGGGACCCCCGTGCGGCCCTAGAAGAACTCACGGGCAAGGACCCAAAGGGGGGCGCCTTGTGCTTTGGGGCTCAGGAGAGACGGACCCTCGACCTCCCCAACCTTCCGAGCTCAGGAGCTGCCAGCGGGTCACGCACGTCCGCTCCCAGCTCGGCCGCCCGGACCCCACAGCCTCGGGGATTCCTAGAAGTGTGAAGACGAACATCGGCCCCAGGATGTGGGCGGGCTCCGACGTGTTACTAAAAATGGGCCTTTGTGGACGGAGACTTAAGGGTTTTAAGTGAAAAAAAAAAATGAAGCGAAGGAAATTTATGTAATTATCAGAGCCCCCAGTGACTCCAGTTGTTCCGAAACGGTTCATTACCCAAGACCAACACAGGGGCGCAGGGACGCGGCTTCCCAGGCAGGGAGCAGCCCCCCCCCCACCTCCGCCCCCCACTCCGCTGCCGCCCCCGGCGTCTCAGCCAAGAGTGTCCCTTGGGGACGTTCAGGGGTCAGATTTATAAGCTTCTAACTGGTCTCTGCAGGCCCCAGCCCACCCTCGCAGTGGTTGGAGGCTCCCTGCCCCCAGGCCAGCGTTGGGTCCTTTCCCACACGCTGAAGGCCACCTTGGGGGTCCAAGCCAGCGTCTTCCCCCAGGTGCGGAGGGCCGGCCCCCGCCTGGGGCGGGCTGCAGCCCCGGGGATGCCTGCCCCGGGTCAGCCTGCCGAGGCTGGGGTCTGCGTGGAGCCCGGAGCAGGGGGCGGCCCCCAGAGAGCTGGCCTTGTTCACGCCACCGGGCCTCAGCCAGAACCGCGTTTCCTGGTACCTCTCCCGGGGCTGCAGGGGAGGAGCAGCTGGATCGCTGCTCGGGCTGCGTTTTCCCAGAACAGGGACCCTCCCATCCCTGTTTACTTCCCAGGCAGCGAGCGGGGAGGCCCAGGCAGGGGCGCCTGCCGGGCTGCTCCTGCAGCAGAGAGAGCCCTTGCTGCGGCCTGGGTCCTGCGTCCCTTTCCCGCCTCAGGCGGGCCTCTGTGGGCCCTGCACTGCCCGGATGCCTGGGGAGACCACTGTCCCCCGATAACCAAGGGAACCCCCCCGCCCCACCCCTACCAACTCTCCTGGACCACCTGTCTGCAGTATTTTTTTTTCAACTGTATAAAAACACACAACGAACAGTTCACCACTGACCATTTTTAATCGTTCCGTTCAGTGTGTCAGCTACATTTACGTGGCTGCACCCCGTGTCTCCAGGACAGTGGCCTCTTGCACAACAGAACCTCTGCACCAGTGACCAGCCACCCCCGCGCCCCGCCCCAGCCCCTGGCCGCCGCCACCACCACGCTGCTGCTCTCGGTGGCTCTGAGCCTCTCTCCGGGAGAAACCTCACAACAGTGGAAGCGACCAGGGTCTGTCTTTTCGTGGCTGGTTTATTTCATTTAGTATCATGTCCTCACCATGTGTGACACAGGGTTTCCTCTCCTTTTATTTGTTTTAAAAGATTTTATTTATTTACTTTTAAAGAGACGGGAAGGGAGGGAGAAAGAGAGGGAAACATCAGTGTGTGGTTGCCTCTTGCGTGCCCCCCACTGGGGACCTGGCCCACAACCCAGGCGTGTGTCCCGACTGGGAGTCGAACCTGCGACCCTTTGGCCCTCAGGCCGGCCAGCATGCCTTCTTTTTTAAGGCTGAATAGTATTCCCTCTGTTTACCCATCCACCCGTCAACGGGCACTCGGGTGGCTGCCGTCTGTCAGCTGCTGGGAGCCACGCTGCGGCGAACCCCAGTGAGTAGCTGTCTCTTGGGGATCCTGCCTGCAGTCCTTTTGGATACGTGGCCCAGAAGCGGGTCACCGACTTTCGGCTGAGGCCCCTCCCCCGGGGGTGCGCTTTTGCTGCAGCTACGCCCCTCCCTCGCGGGCCTCCCGGTCCATCGGGTGTGGAGCGCTTCCTGTCTCCACGAGCAGCCCCGCCGAGGAGCCGGGAGGGAACGTCCGGCGGCCTTCGCCCAGCCCCCGGGCAAAGTCGAACGCGGGCTTTTATGTTCCAGGCTCCGGGGCTCCGCTGGGGCCTGGCGGTCACAGGCGCGTGCTCGCACCCCGCAGACCGTCATGGCGGCCAGCACACCGCGCTGCGTGGGCGAGTCCCGCTGCCACTGTTCAGATGGCCACCAGCGTCCTCCCGGGGCTGGTCACGAGCGCCACCGCCCCCACCCCCCTCGTGCGGCCGTTAAAGCCGGGCAGGCGTCTCCGCTCCGGCCCGCTGCCTGTAGGAGGGACGGCTTGTGCAGCACAGCTTGGTCACTTCTGCTGGACAGCCGGGCGGAGGGGGCGGGACTGTGGCGGGGCCGCGCACCCAGGCTGACGAGCTCTCGTCTTCTGCACGGGGAGCCCGGCTCCTTGATGCGGCGGCGGAGGGGGCGCGGCCTGCGGCGGCGGAGGACCGGTTCCTTCAGCCAACCCCTTCACGTGCACGCGCGCACACGCGCACACACACACACACGTGCATGCTCACACGCACACACATACCGACATGTACACACGATGCACTCATGTGCACACTTGCAGACATGCACACACACGCTGCACTTGTGTGCACACATGCACACACGCAAATGCACACACTACTGGCGTGCATGTGCACACAAGCACACATGTGTGCGCATGTGTGTACATATGCACATGCACACCTGTGTGCACATGAACACGGAGAGGATCCAGCGTTCCTACCCACTCCAGCCTATGGTTTCCCTTCCAATTATTCTTGTTACATTTCCAGCTTTTGACTTGGAAGTTTTGGGCTCCAAAAAGGAAGTAAAAGGTAAAACTCTGTAAGACTCACTACTAAGCGAGTGCTCCAAGTCTTGTCACTCCGTGTTGTGCTCCCCTTGTTTGTCAAGGTCACCACTGGCTTCACACGGAGGTGGAGAGGCTCCCAGGACAACCAGAACCCCCACCAAGAGCTCCTGGGGCAGGTCCGCGCTGCAGCGCACAGTCAGCTCTTCGGCCTTGCGTCGCCCTCTCCGGGCTTTTTAGACATGCAGACCTGCCCGGTGGGCGTCACAGACGGTCACTAACACCCTCCCGCCATCCAGCCTGTCGGTCGGCTGTCCCTCGGGGGATGTGGGGCAGGCAGATACGGGAGGAGAACGCGGGAAGCACAGTTGGGAAAACATCTATTTCGCCATTTTTTCCCTAGGACCAGCCTGTGCGTATTTGTCATCCGGAATTTCGGCGCTTGTCCACCGCTGGAAAAACGGAGCGAGCGAGTCAGCCGCGTCACTCCTGACGCCTCAGTCTGCCAGGCGGGCGCCGAGCTGCGGAAGGCGTCCGGGAGGGAGGGAGGGGGGCAGCCCCGGATGCCTGTCTCGTGCCCCGACTCAGTCCCCGTGGACCCCATGTGACTTCAGAGCGTGGGGCCACACTTGCATGCTTTGTTCTGTTTTGTTCTGTTTTCCTTTCATGTGCTGCTCCATCAGAGAGGAGACCAGTTGATGTCTGGATTCGGAGGGAAGGTGGAGGGAGAGAGCACGGCATGGCTCGTGTGTGCTGAGTGCCTGCACGAGCTCTCAAGTCACGGAAGGGAGCCACCCTGGTGTTCGTTAAGGCACCTTTGGGTGAAGGACGTAGAAATCAACTCTAGCCAGCCTGGGCAGAGGCGGGGTGGTCCAAGGATGAGGGGCATCTCTCAGAGCTCGAGGGCAGGGACTCAGCCCGGCCAGAGGCTGGCCTGCGATTCCTGCCGCGCTCCGGACGCCTGTTCTCCCCTCCCCCGCCGCGGACGCTCTCTCGGGCACTTGGGGCGCTTGGCGGGCTGCCCTGGGGCTCCGTGTGCTCTCCCCAACCGCGCCCGGCCAGCCGGCTCTTAGCAGCTCAGTCCCTGGGGACCAAAGACCCAGGGACAGGCGCCCTAGGGCATGTCCTCAGAGCCAGGGGCCGTCAGTTCCTGCTCCAGAAGAGAGAGTCCCAGTGTCTTCTGTGTGTCCTGGGGTCACCTGAAGGTCCCCACGTCGCCTCAGCCATGGCACAGAGTCCTGCTCCCAACTCCCCCTCGCCCGAGCCCCACCGGGCTTTCCCTGCGGGCTTGCCCACGCGCACGAGGGGTCTGCCGCCGCAGCTGGGCCCCTGCCGCTGCTCCCCGGACTCTGCCAGGCTTGTGGTCGCCTCCTGTCTGCGGGCACGCAACCTCCCACTGTCCAGGCCAGAGCGCGCCCTCGGGTCCCCACACGTTTCTCGTCCATGCCGCTGTCTTGGCGTCATTGCTAATGGCGCTCCGTTTACTCTTGAGAGGGCCCTAGCCCGTATGGTCAGCTACCTGTCCCACCTGTCCCGGCCGCACAGGTGTTGACAGGGGTCCCAGGTGAGGAGCCCCCCCCCCCCCCGGAGAGCCCTCCGTCGGAGAAGCTCCGAAACAGTGCGGTTGGCACCCGACACCGGGGAGTGGCAGGGAAGTCCGATTCGCCCGGCGTAAACCGCAGCAGGGGGTGTTCTTGGACTGACGTGCAGCGGGCAGCGCTTGGGGGGTGGGGGTGGCCTCCGTGGCCACCAGACTCGGCGCCCCGAACCCCAGGGACCTCACTCCCTCTCGCTCCACCCTCTGTCCCTGCTTCTTCGGGAGGGGTTAACCTCACCCCCCCGATGTGTCCGCTGAGGCTGCGGATGAGGCCGCCACCCCGGGCGCGGAGCTTCCGGCCTCACAGCGCCACGAGCACAGAGCTCCGCGAGCCCTGGCGGGGGGGGGGGCCCTGGGACAGAGCCTTGTGGCCGCGGTTGAGTCCCACTCCCATCGGGGGACCGAGCACTGTGGCCGAGGGGTGAGGAAGGTGTTGGCGGCCCCAGCAAAACCCCCCACAAAGAGGGGAGTGCCGTGGAGGCGGACGAAACGAGCCACGCCCACTCGGGTCTCCATCAGGGTTGCTAGTGGCCCGTTTGGGCTCTCACTGCGCTCCGGAGCTGTGACGTCTGGTGAGCCCTGTCCTGAGGGTGCCGCCGGGACCGCCAGGGCGGCGTCACCAGGGGCCCTGGCTCTGGGGCTGGCTGTAGCGCCAGGCGGAGAAAAGCCCGGCGCGCTGGGGAGCGTGCCTGGGTGCTGGTTGCCGGGTTGCTGTGTCGTTGTCGTTGTCACTCTTTCCGAGGACCAGCGAGGGGTGGCAGCCCCCGCTCTGACCTCCAAGGGCTCTGACACAAGGGTCACACGAGGGTCCTCGTGACTGGTGTCAGGCCACGGGCTTCCTCTTGGAGGAGCTGCGCCCCTGTTGTCAAGGCAGGGAGAATCTCTGTCCACGTGGACTCCAGGGGCCCAGGGCGGGGCCACGTGGCATAAAACCCCTGGGGAGGACCTCAGACACCCCAGCAGAGCTGGGAGTGCAGGACGGGCTCGCTACCACAGCAGCCGGGGGCCTTCTGGGGAAGCCACCATATTGGGTCGGCCAAAAAGTCCGTTCTGTGCTTTTCCGTACGATGGCTCTCGTAGCACTTAGTTGTCTTTAACTCATTCAGAGCAGTGTTGTTAGAGTGTATCGTGACGGCTGTCATACCAGCCTGCACTAAAAACTGATCAAGATTGGTAAATTTTTGTGCAGCCACTTTAGTATTGAAGATGGAAGACAACATGCAATAATTTCAGCACATGATGCTTTATTATTTCAAGAAAGGTAAAGATGCAACTGAAAGGCAAAAACAGGCTTGTGCAGCGCGTGGAGAGGGTGCCACGACTGATCAACTGTGTCCAGGGTGCTTCGTGAGGCTTCTCACTGGAGCTTCTCGCGCTGGGGACTCGCGACGATGGACGATGCCCCACGATCACGCAGACCAGGGGAAGCTGATGGCGATCAAATCGAGACATTAACTGAGAACAAACAACACTCTACTGTGTGGGAGAGCGCTGCCACACTCAAAATGTCTGAATCAGTAAGGTGAAATGAGAAATGTCTTTTATTTTATGGAAAAAAACTGTACACATTTTTTAAAAATTGTGTTTTATTGATTATGCTATTACAATTGTCCCAGTTTTTCCCCTTGGACCCCCAGCTCCCTCAGGCTGTCCCCACACCATTGTCCATGTCCGCGGGTCCTGTGTGTAAGTTCTCTGGCTGCTCCATTTCCTGTGCCGTGCTTCACATCCCCAGGGCTGTTCTGTAACTACCGGTTTGTGCTCCTTTTTTTCCAAATATATTTTATTGACTAGGCTATTACAGCTGTCCCATTCCCCCCCTTCATTCCCCTCCACCCTGCACACCCCCTCCCACCCACATTCCCCTTTAGTCATGTCCATGTGTCATAAGTTCTTTAGCTTCTACATTTCCCATACCGTTCTTGCCCTCCCCTGTCTATTTTCTCCCTACCATCTATGCTGCTTATTCCCTGTACCTTTTCCCCCTCTCTCCTCCTCCCACTCCCCTGTTGCTAACCCTCCCTGTGATCTCCATTTCTGTGGTTCTGTTCTTGTTCTAGTTGTTTGCTTGGTTTGTTTTTGTTTTAGGTGTGGTTGTTAATAATTGTGAGTTTGCTGTCATTTTACTATACATGTTTTTTATCTTCTTTTTCTTAGATAAGTCCCTTTACTATTTCATAAAATAAGGGCTTGGTGATGATGAACTCCTTTAACTTGACCTTATCTGGGAAACACTTTATCTGCCCTTCCATTCTAAATGAAAGCTTTGCTGGATAGAGCAATCTGGGATGTAGGTCCTTGCCTTTCATGACTTGGAATACTTCTTGCCAGCCCTTTCTTGCCTGTAAGGTCTCTTTTGAGAAATCAGCTGACAGTCTGATGGGAACTCCTTTGTAGGTAACTGTCCTCTTATCTCTTGCTGCTTCTAGGATTCTCTCCTTCATTTTTACCTTGGCTAATGTAATGATGATGTGCCTTGGTGTGTTCCTTCTTAGGTCCAACTTCTTTGGGGCTCTCTGAGCTTCCTGGACTTCCAGGAAGTCTATTTCCTTTGCCAGAATGGGGAAGTTCTCCTTTATTATTTGTTCAAATAACTTTTCCACTTGTTGCTCTTCCTCTTCCCCTTCTGGTACCCCTATAATTCGGATGTTGGAATGTTTAAAGATGTCCTGGAGGTTCCTAAGCCTCTTCTCATTTTTTTGAGTTCTTATTTCCTCATTCTTTTCTGATTGTATGTTTTTTTCCTCTTTCTGGTCCATTCCATTGATGTGAGACCCAGCTTTCATTCCATCACTATTGGTTCCCTGTGCATTTTTCTTCATTTCACTTATTGTAGCCTTCATTTGTTCATCTAATTTGTTACCAAAAGCAACCAATTCTGTGAGCATCCTGATCACCAGTGGTTTGAACTGTGCATTTGATAGGTTGGCTATCACTCAGTCACTTAAAAGTACTGATTGTGGGGTTTTCATTTGTTCTTCTGCTTGAGCCCCCCTTTTTTTCCTTTGGTCTGGTCGCACCTGTTACGTATGAGGGGCGGAGCCTTAGATGTTCACCAGGGCGGGGCACCCCAGTCGCTGCATTGTGACGTTGTGTGTGGGGGCGGGATCAAGAGGGAACAATGGCACTTGCTCCGCTCTCTGTGGGACCTCAGTCCCTTCCACCGCTTCCCCTGAGCAAACTGGGCCCCTCTGGTGCCAATTCCCGTGTGGGTGGGCTTGTGCAGCCCATGGGACTTTTCAACCACCTCTCCCGTGAGTCTGGGAGTCTCTCCCTGTGCGTCACGCCCCACAGGTGTTTTCAATCAGTGCCTTAAGGCTCTATTTCCCAGCGCTGGGACCCCGGGTTGCACACAGTGCCTTGCTTCACAATCGCTGCCTCGCTGGGTCTGCCAGTTGCCACCCCTCGGCCAGGGTCTGCGGGCAGCCACTTGCACACTCAGGGTTCACCTGTTGTGGTCTTGCGCACCCCGGGTGCCTTACACACCCGGTCTCAACACTCTCTGCTCTCCGCACCTCAACCCGCACCTGGCTGCCCCTCCTACCGGTCTGGATGAACGTGTCTATTTTAACTCCTTGGTTGTCTGATTTTCAAACAGTTCGATTTTCTGGCAGTTCTGGTTGTTGTTCTGTTTCTAAGTTGCTGTTGTCCCTACCTAGGTTGTGCGAGGAGGCACAACCTACGTCTCCCTACGCCTCCATCTTGGCCGGAGGTCATCCTGTACAAATTCTGTGGCCAGCCCAACAGTTTCCCCCTTGCACAGATATGCTAGAGGCCGTAGCTCCCTGATGTTAAGTGACTTCATAAAGCTACAGGGTGGGAGGTATCAGTGGAGAGGACAACGGTGTTCTGGTTTCACGCACCAAAGCCTCCTGGGAGGGCAGTGAGAAGCAACGAAGAAACAGAAACTACAGAGAGAAAGCAACCTGTCCTCCTACAGCAGAGCTCGGTGACACTGCAGGCTATAAGATTCCTGGGCCCTGACTTCAGGACACCTGGGCCCGACCTCCGGCATCCCAGCTCTGGGAGGTTTGCCGGCCGTCAGCCGGGGATCCGGGATGACGTGAGGCTGGGACACAGTGAGGCCGGATGACCAACCAGGGTGACGCACACCAGACTGTCACTCGCCTCACCGGCATGGACTGTGCTCGTCAGCACATGGAGACCTTCTCAGTCCCCCCCCTTGATCTCTGTCCTGTTCCCCTCTC
This sequence comes from Phyllostomus discolor, assembly GCF_004126475.2. Taxonomy (NCBI): domain Eukaryota; kingdom Metazoa; phylum Chordata; class Mammalia; order Chiroptera; family Phyllostomidae; genus Phyllostomus; species Phyllostomus discolor. The sequence continues at coordinate 2,124,687 of NC_040905.2, forward strand.
CCCCCTTAGGAAACCTCTGCCTCCTCTGAGACAGGAAGGGGGGCTCTGAGACGAGAGTCCCCACCTTACAGGAGAGATGGGCTTTGTGATGGGAGCCCCCACCTTCCAGGTGGCCGGCATCTGAATAACCTGTTTCCCTCCCCATCGGCACCTGCTTCTCCAGCGCTGGCTTTCGTAGCAGCTGGCAGCCGCACCTGCGCTGGGTTACATTCTCACTTCGGAAACCTCAGACTCCATGGCCCCCCGCCCCCCAACGTGCTCCTTCGTCCACAATGTTGTATATGCCCAGTGTCGCCTCCCTGCCTTTGGAATTGCATGTCCATGTGAGCTCCCCGTGTGCATGTACTCAGCGTGGATCTCCTCCTGTGAACCGGTCTCCGTTGCTCTGCCTGCTGGTGCAGCCCAGAGGACCGGGGGACGTGGGAGGGGAAGGGTTCGCATCTTTAGCCCCCACGCAGGGGCTGGGGGTTCTAACGTCATTACATGGTTCTGCCTGTCGGAGAGCAAGGTGTCGGGAGCAGGAGGCACATGCAACCTTGTTCCAGGACAGCCAGGGTGACACATGTCTGTGAGCCCGTGGGGCACATCCGTGTCCTTTCTGGTCACAGGCCGCAGGTGACAGCGCCCGGGCCACCCCCGTAGTTAGGGAGGAGCCAGACGCCCTCCCCACAGGTCCCCCAACGAGTCCGAAACCTGGAGAACTACTGGGACCCGCTAGGGCAGCAGCTCGCTGCAAAACCACGTTTTCAGAAAAACGGCTGGCACCCCCAGCAACCCGCAGCCCCGAGGCAGTCGGACCGAGTCTGCAGCTGGACCTGACGGCAGGTGCGCGTGTCCAAAGGGCCGGGCTCACAGGACATGGCTGCGTCACGTGCTGCAGCGTAAAATGGAGGCGTTGGGAAGCAGAGGTGGCTGGGAGCGGTCAAAGCGGAGCCGCAGCCGCAGCCGCAGCCGCAGCCGCAGCAGCAAGGCGGCAGGAAACAGCCCTTGCACGGCGCCAGTGAAGTCTGCGTCCGGGGAGGAGACGGCAGAGTGGGCGGGCCAGCATGGAAGCCAGCCAATCGCGTGCAGGGCAGCTGAGCACCTCCTGCGGGAGAGAGAGACACGGAGTGAAAAATTATTCTAATGGGACAAAAGGTGGTGGGCGAGAAGTTACTGTCACTCAGAGAATTTTTATCCTGACCGAAGGACCTGACTGTTGATTTGAGAGAGAGGGAGGGAGAGGCACTGATTGGCTGCCTCTTGCATGTGCCCGGACTGGGGATCGAACCTGCAGCCTTCTGGTTTACATGACTACGTTCCAGCCAAGGGAGCCACCCCGGCCAGGGCTCTGTCAGAGAATTTTCCAGGAGGGGTGGAAAGGCAGACTGGAACGTGAACTCTCCCAGCTTCTAAGAGGTGTCAGCTCGGTCGTGTCTGGGTGCCGATTCTCCAGGCCCGACCCAGCAGGTGCAGGGCGGCTTGGGCCCCCGGACCCCACTGGGCGCCCCCCTCACATCCGCCCCAGGATGCCGGCCCGCCTGCTGGGTGAAGGAGCGCGGTCAGTCTGTTCTGTTTCCAGTGCGGGAGCTGCGGTCTTCCCGAGATCCAGAGCCACCAGGAGCGGGACTGCGCACAGGCCAGCAGGGCGTCCCCGGGGGAGGCGGCGGGGCAGCTGGGAGCCAACGCGAGAGGCGCTGTGTCCTGGGGCCCTGCGTCCCCGCCAGAGCAGCCGGCGGACCTTCCCGTGGACCAGCAGACGGGCCCTCGGCGCCAGACTGGGGGTGGAATCCGGCTGAGAGCTCCTTCCCGCAGCAGGAGTCAAACACTCGCCGAGCAAACTCGGGGTTGGCTGGACAAAAGTGCCACGTTTCCCCATGTATAATGCGCAGGTTTTTGCCCAGATTTTTGAGGGGAAAATAAGGGTGTGCATTGTACTTGGGTAGGACCTGAAATACCTTGTATCTGTCTGTCCTTGTGTTTTGTGATTATTTGTCACGTAAAATTTCTTGTGCCCTAATATGTTCAAAAATAAATGAAGTTCCTTCATAATACAGAAAACAAGTATCTACCTATAAATGAATAATTACTTGAATTAAACACTTTAAATGGAAGGTTTTTTGTTCTGGAGGTTTGGGCCAAAACTGCGGGCGCGCGGCATACACGGGGCTGCATTACACACGGCAGAAGCCGGTGGGCAGGAAGGCAGAGGCGGGGGAAGGTGGGCAGCCCAGCCCCGGGGAGAGAAGGGCAGTGGGGACGAGGGAGCCGGCCACCCAGCCGCCTGGAGCCCCTCATTCCGCAGACACCTGCTCAGTTAGCACTTGCTACGTGCCCAGCGCGGCCCTGCGCTCGGGGCCGCACTCGTAGCCGTAAAACAGGGCAGAGCTGCCGGCCTTGCCCACCAACCAGAACCAGAGACCCAGGGGTTGAAACAAGGCATGAGCCCCCCACCCCCCACCCCAGCCCAGGGCCTCGTCAGCTCAGAGGACAGCCCAGGATCCGCCTTCTGTCTCTGTGGGTCCGTGGGTTACAGACTGGCCACGCTCACCGACTGGGCAGCCGGAAGGCCACCGCCTGGACAGGCTGGGACTCACTGAGTCTCAGGACAGTGGCTCCAGCGGAGCCACGAGGCCGACTGTGGACTCTGGGGCCCGAGGCCATCTCCCTGGCCCCTGGCTTGGCTCAGCAGCTCCTCGTGGGGCCCTGTCACCGACCAAGGGTTTTCCACCCCCCCCATCCACTCGCAAAGCCCTTGGGACTGTCAGGCATCTGTCCCTCCATGTGACGTGGAAGCAGGTCTGACCAGTCACCAACGTGAAGCTTCTTCATGGCCCACGGCTTCCTTCTGGAACCTCCTCTCGTTTCTGAAAAGGAAGAAAAAACACTAAGTAAGCAAGGCGGTCAGTTTTTAAATAACGAGGCAGCCGCCACGGGGACTGACAGGTGTCTCCCCCGTCAGCGCGTCTCTCCCCCAGGAAATGCACGTGCTGCGGCGGCGATTCCGGCTGCCACCCTCCCCCCACCCCCAGGTTTTCCTCGTAAGCAGAGCCCAACAGGCCCACGGGCCTCGGGCTCCGTTAGCCTATCCCGGTGGCCCCGCCCCCTTGCCAACGATTGGCTTAGAGCAGGGCCCGGGAGCCGTCCCAGCCAACCAGACGGGGAGGAAGGGTTGGGGGGGGGGAGCGTGGGCGGGGCTCGGGGAAAAGCTTTCCTGTTCACGCCGCACGTGGTCCCCGCTGCGGTCTGCACGTGTTGTGGAGTGGGGATGCCGCGGTGGGGCTCCTGCCACCCTCCTCTCCCCCAAAGGGACAAGCCACCCCCCCCCCCCCGGAGGATGGCAGAGCTGTGCGAGGACCCTGGTCCCCCAGGACGTCCAGCCACTGAGCACACCCACGCCGGACCGCGTCCCTGGGACCGCTGCTCCTTTCTGGAAACCACACCCTGTGTTTTCCAAGCCTGTTTCGGTGAAGCCCGTGGTCCCCGCAGCCGGCCGGAGAGCCCACGCGGGAAGGCCCGCTCTGGCCAGAAGACGGCCCGGCGCCAGGGCGCGAGCGAGGTGAGCTGGCCGCGCTGCGGCCCGGCCGGGAGCCCCGGGCCTGGCCATCCGTTTCCCTGCGGGCTCCTGGGCCCCGGGAGGGACGTGGGCCGAGTTTACACTGTCTTTGGGGGAACTGAGGAACCTGGAGGCGGATTGACGCCCCGAACGCTGAGGAATTTCTCCCGGGCTTCTACGGTGGCCGTCTGTTGGGGACTCCCGGTTGTGTCCAGTGGTGCCGAGGTCAGGGTGCTGACGTACCTGCCCTCCCAGCCCCGATGCTGGCGGGCATGGGGGGGGGGGGTGTTCGGGGTGGGGGGCACAGACCCCCACCCCAGTCCACCCTGCCCTGCACCGTCAGCCAGGGACTCGACTCGGGTGAGGAAGCTTTCTCTGGGGACAGACAGGGTCTCTCCTTTGCTCCCTGACAAATGTCCTTTACGTGGGCCACACCGTGTGTCAAATCCGGATCCCTGCGCTGCCACAGTGGGGTGTGGTGGCGTCAGGTGCGCCGTCTGCGGTTCAAACAGGTGCGGGATGTGCTGGGGTGTCCAGCCTGCGGCCTGGCAGAAACCGTAAATTTACTTAAAACGTGATGCTGAGGTGTTTTTGTGATTGCGTGTCGCAATGTATGTAATGTGGGTCCTGAGACGTTTCCTCTTCCCGTGAGGCCCAGACGCCCAAAGGTCAGACGCCCCTGCTGGTGCACCCCTACACCCTGCCCCCCATCGCCACAGCAGCTCTGCCCAGGGCCACTCCTGAGCTGCCAGTGGCCGGAGAGTCAACTGCGCCCCCGGCCAACCTTTGTTGGCGGGTCCCGGCTACAATAGGACCAGGCAGGAGACAGGCAGCGGCTCCCCTGCTGGGGCGGGGGCAGGAGCCTCCCTGGGCCGTGGCTGGGGCCGTGCTACTCCTGGAGAACAGGGACAAGCTTCGAAAGAGACAGAAAGGGTCCCGGGGTCGATGCTCCCTTGCAGGCCAAGTAGAGAAGGGTCCCTCGGAGGGTGTGCTGGCCCCTGATAGAAACGGACACAGCGGGGCCGAAGGCCCCCCCCCCCCCCCAGAGGTCAGTCACTGGTTTGGGGACGGCCCGAGCGCCTTTTCTCAATCAGCCTGCCCCACTCCAGGCGGAGGGCAGAGGTGCCTCAGACAGAGGGGTCACTGCTCAGGTCCGAGGTTCTCTTCAGTCCCCCGAAGAGACAGGAGCCCCGGCGCCAGCCATGCTTCCGTGTGTGGTCGTCAAGGGGCTGGCTTTGTTGGAAAGAGTTCCCGCCCATGTTCCCAAAGCCGCTCTCTCCCTATAGAGCAGGGGTGTGGAACGGGTTGCAGAGCTTACGCATTAATCTCAGAGCGGGACGGGCGCGTGCAGACCGAAGCCCAGGCGTCCGGGGTGCACTCGGGGAGACGCAGCAGCGGGGGGAGGTCGAGGAGAGGAGCACATCCAGAGGCTCCGGTTAAATCTGCTCCGTGTCCGCCACCTGATCCGACACACCCAGGATGAAACCTTGGGGTGCGGGGGACAGAAACTATGGTCAGTTGACGGCAGGTCCCCCCGATTCTCACGGCCGACAAATGCCGACCGACCGTGTGCCTCTGCAGGCCCTGGCGCCGCACCGGGGGCTTGAACCAGGTCGGTGAACGGAACGCACACCTGCCCCCCTGGAGCTCCCAGTCTGAGCCGGAGGACAGGTGTCACCACTGAACACTCTCAGTAAGGGGTCGTGTGTGACCTGGTGACGAAGGGAACAGGAGGGGAAGGCGAGGGTTCCCAGCCTGGTGGGAACCCAGACCTGCACACGTAACCGCTTCGCGACAGTTTCCCGTTAGAGCTGCTTCTACTGTGGGGAGCCCACAGAGAGCCCCTTTCCACTAGTGGCAGTAAGTGGTTATTTCCTGGGGCGAGGGAGACACATGGGTGACGGGCCCCGAACTTAAAGAGAGTCACCCTGAAAACACTGAGAGGTGGGGAGGGGCCCCCCCCCAGGCAAGGCCGAGGCTCAGCAGCGCACCCCAGGCCCCAAAACTTCCCCTCTGTCCTAAACTCGGCTTCTTTGAAAAGGAAGACACCCACAGGTTAAGTCCAAACTGCCAACGAACTTGGCCCGACGAGCGAGCAAGGGCCACGGCCGATTGGCACCCACGAGCTGGAGCAGAGCCCCGCCCGGCGGGGTCCGGCCCTCCCCAGGCGCAAGCCCACCGCCGGCCTCTTCCCGGCAGCCGCCGCCTCTCGCGGCGGCCGCTTCCCGACACAGCCGCTGTGTCTCATTGTCCTCCTGTCTGAACCCACCGCCGAGAGCCTATTCAATAAGTAAAATTACCCGCGGCCATAATTTTATCCACATTTCTCGCAAAGGTTGTCCCCTGCAGACTCCAGCCGCCGGTGGGATCCCATCAGGAAGAGATTACCGTTGTTAGGGGATGTGTAAACAGTTGATTGTACGAGCTGCTCATTAGCCCCAGCGTCTGGCAGGCTCCCCGTGCGCCCGAGGGCTCCCGAGCGTGCGCTGCACGCATGCGTGCAAACGCTCACACGCACACACGTGTGCACACAGGCGCGCACAGAATGGGGGGGGCGAGCAGACAAGCGGGCACGGCGGGCGCCGGTGGTGGTAGGAATGCAGAACTGGCGTGTACACGGCTTCGCCGCACTGTTGAGCCCAGGGGGACGCCTCCCCCGGGGGGGGGGGCGGGGAGAGATTAGCAGCCTGCGGAGGGGTGTACTGGTTTGGGGGGACAGGTCCGTCCTTCACCCCCACAGGGCACCTGGTTTGGGTCTGACCGGTCATTGCCGGGCCGTCTCCCCAGTCACGTGACTGTCCTGGGCCAACGGGAGCCGTGCTCAGGACTGGGGTCCGCACTGCCTGCCTGGAAGGGGAGCTGTTCCTCACCCGGGCTGCTGCCCTGGAGGGAGGTGGGCCCGGCGCTGCCTTGGCCTGGAGGGCATGTCGGACAAGTCAGCCACGTCAGCCCGAGGACGAGGCCGGCCGGGGCGGGCCGCAGGTCCTGAGAGGTCGCTCGGGTCCCTCTCGGCTGTTCCTGAAGCTGGACGGACCTCCCAGGGAGTCAACATCCGGCGTGACTTTAAATGACACGTCTTTCTTTCCAACGAGCTGTCCCTCCCACCCGCAGGTGGGACCAAAACCGGCCCACTGAAAGCGTTTTCTGGAAGGGGGTGGCTTTCCTGGGAACCTCCGCAGAGTGCGACGTGACCCCAGGAACGGGGGCGGGGGGCTGGCTGGGCTGCGGAGGGTCTCTGAGGACCGAGGGCAGACGAGAGGGATGAGACGAGAATGCCTAAACAGAGCGTGAAGCAAGAGCTGTGTGCTGTTTACCGCGCAGTCAACTTAAACATGTACGGCGTGTTTGTACAATAGACGATAGACGGTACTGGAGGGTCCTGCTCCGAGTTTCCAGCCACCGGGGAACCTTACCGCGTGCGGCTGGGAGGACGGTCTTTTCTCTGGACCAGTCCACGGTGGGATGGACAGTCTCGGCTGCCCACGCTGTCCCCAGGCCCAGGGGTCTGTGCAGAGCTGCACCTGGAAGGTGGCCCCCGCCCCCCAGGACCCTGGGCGTGGTGGAGAGGGACTTCTTAGCCCCTTAATTAAGGTTAGGGCTTGTCACATCGTTGTGGGCTTACGATAAGATATCCCTCGGACATACGTTAATTATCTTTAGCTGACACCAGGAAAAGTTACATACATACATTTAACATTTTTCCTTAAAGCACGTATCAGGTTTAGGTAAGCATATACAATTACTGACAGCCAACTATTTCTGACGTTGAAATAGCACAATGAAAATAGCTCTCTCGGCCCTGGCTGGCGTAGCTCAGTGGATTGAGCGCAGGCTGCGAACCAAAGTGTCGCAGGTTCGATTCCCAGTCAGGGCACATGCCTGGGTTGCAGGCCACGGCCCCCAGCAACCGCACATTGATGTTTCTCTCTCTCTATTTCTCCCTCCCTTCCCTCTCTAAAAATAAAATAATAATAATTAAATCTTAAAAAAAGATAATGAAAATTATCATTAAAAAAAGAAAAGAAAATCACGCTCCCGTCGGATACGACTTAAAGCAGGCATCCCTTCGGTACAGTTCTGACCAGAGCTCCCGACCGCTTCTCCCAGGGCTCCTGTCCCTCTGATGTGTGGCCTCCAATTCCCGGTCTCGCCTGACGGAAGCGGGACGGTGCGGGAAGGAGCGTGCTCCGGAATGGAGCGCAGGCCGTGTCTGCAGGGTTCTCCTCACCGGTCGTTTGTCGCTGTGCCGCCCGCACTGCTGCCGCCCAGAGCTCGACGGCGAGCTGTTCTTCACACGCAGCTTTTGGGAGACCCCGGTGGGCTCCCGAGCGGACTCTCAGAAGGACAGCTCTCACCTTGCTCTCCTATTTCACTTGCGTGATATTCCAGTGCGTTACTTTATTACCGTAACAAGGGTGAGACACAGGCTCAGTCTAAAAAACGCGCTCCCAGCAAGCCTGCGGCGCAGCGGGGAGACCCGGAGGCGGAGGGACGTGGTCCGGGAGGCCCGCAGCCTGCTGGTGTAGGGGAGGGGACAGAACGTGTCTGAAGATGCGTGTGAAACACATGTCACATGCTACACGTATAATACAGTCATGTCCAGGGCTCTGCCTCTTACCCACGCGTGCGCCGCTCCGCGGAGCCGGGTACCAGGTTTCTGAGGGGTGCGGGGAGACTACAGTCGGCCAGCCACTTCGTGCTCGAAACACACGCACACCCCCCTTTAAAGGGGGTCTTTGCAGAATCCTTTTCCACGAGAACCGAGTTCCTCGTAGCAGCAGAACTAGAAGCACCTTCACATGTGGATTTTCTGAAGCAGATGCCTAGGACCAGTTTCAGGCAGCAGCCCGGAGTGGGTCACCGTCGTCTTCGGTGCCTTTCTTCCCCGTCCCGTCGTCCCCCTCTCCGCTCCGGCGCCCGCCGGTCTGGGGCGCGATGGGACCCTCCCGGGGCCCCCAGCCTGCCTCTGTCCTGTCTCCAGGCCTAAGGCATCTTCGCTGTAAACTGTCTGCAGGCGCCTGGGCACTTCCACCCCCTCCGATCTCGCTGCCCCCACCTCCCTGGCCCCACCTGCCACTGCGCCCCCCTGGGACTTCTGCTGCAGGCAGGTGCTCACCTGTTCCCTGGGATCCGCGAGACGCCACCGAAGTTGTCTTCACAGGGTGGTCGCAGTGGGTCCTCCCGGGGGGCAGGCTGCCGTCCCTTCTGTCAGAACGGAGCCCAGGCTTTGCAGCAGCATCCTCCATACCCTGCGGGCTGCCCCCCGGGGGGCCCTCGCCCCTCTCCCCTGGCCTCTGTGTTCCCGGCATTCCGCCTCCTCCCAGTCCTTCCCGCCTGCCGTGCTCTTCCCGCCAGGTCTCCCGGCCTCTCCCCGCCTGACAGCGCCAGCGCGGTCCCTCAGCTGGGCCCAGGGGGCCCTTCTCTGACCTTGGCCTCAACGTCCAGAGCACCCTGCAGCACCCTGTAGCACCCCCATCGTGCTGTTCTCTGGACTGGCTGTCTGTCCCTAGTCCAACGTCTGACACCCTCTAAAGACTGTGGGGCCCATGAGGGCAGGAGCTGTGTTTGTTGGGGTCCCGAAAACTGACCTCCTCTGTCTAGTTGTGTACCCCATTTAACGTCTCTGTGTTTCACGTGCGAACTCCCCCCCTTCCTGTTTGCATCCTGACATTCCGGAAACCTGCACCCAGCACCCTTCCGTCCCCTCTGGCCAACTGTGTCCCCTGCCCTTAGAGCCCGGGGCCCTTGGGAGGAGGCACGGGGCGCTGGTCACCCACCTCCCTGCCCCGCCGCCGCCGGGCCTCGGGCCCCTGCACGCACCTTCAGGCGGCCCCTCCGTCCTCGGCCCCCGCCCCAGGCTGTGTCTTTAAGACAACAAGGAGCTCCACCAGGTTAGCCTCGTATTTCAAGAGGACTGTTGAAATGAGGTTGCTTTGGTGTGCGGGTGGCGGTTTCCACTCCATTTTCCATTTTAGGTCTCATCAGGAACTTTCTGCGTGGTTGTTTTTTTTTTTTTTTTTTTTTTTTTTGGAAGCAGGCGCCCTTGGCCAGAGAGAAGCTGCCGGCGAGGTAAAAATAGCCGGCTCCCTGGTGATACTTCAGAGGCGTCACGGAGGGCCCTGACACGCCGCCGCGGCGCGGGGCTCCGTTTACGCCTTCCATCTTCCGCGGCGGACAGAAGACTCAGTCTGGTTTAGGGGGGTTCCGTGTGTGTTTATTGGAGCGGGCTCTGCTCGGGGGAGACCTTTCACCCCGGCCAAACGCACCTCGCGGGGAAGACGCTCGCAGGCACAGGCCTGCGGGTGCTTGCGGCGTGCAAATCTCGGGCGTGGGCGTGGGCGTTTCGCTCCTTCCCCGGTGCCAGGGCGAGGGCAATCCGTACGCCGTCTGCTGGCTGCGGCCGGCTCTGGCGCATCAGCGCTTACTCTGGGTGACGCGCGCCCGGCCGTGCTCACGGCGTTAAACAGTCCGAGCGCGGTGATTTGGGGGGGGGGGGCGGGGGGGAGGGCGAATCGCCCGAAACCCAGTGGCAGCGGCGCGGCGCTGGCTGGAGCTGCTTGCTGTTCCGGTTCACGCTGGGTGCCTCGTAACCCACGTGCTCAGCGTTCGGTGCGTGGGAGCCGCGCGCAGGGAGGCGCCCCGTGGTGGCCGACCAGGCCGGGCTCACGGCGGTGCCGCGCGGTGCCCACGGAGGCATCATTCCGGTCTTCCGCACGCGAGGAGCCAGCCCGGGCGCCCTCCCCGGCAGACACCGCGGCGGCGTTACGTGTTCGCTCCCCTTGGGTGCCGGCGCGGCACCCGAAAGGGGTCTTTCCTGCGCGCAGGCCGAGGACACGGGAAGCAGGGGACCTCGTTGGGTTCTAAGCCTCCGTTCCTGGGCAGATATTTTAGGTCTGAAACGACAGTGCACCCCACTTCGTTTGGGGCAGGTGAGCCGGCGCTCTGGCGCGTTTGGGCCCTGTGTTCCTCCCCGTCTTCCCTGCGGCGGGGGGTGGGGGGTGGGGGGGCTGTGCTTCCGCAGGGACCTCCCCTCGGGCCCCCATGTGATCCGGCAGGGGCGCGGCCTGCTGGTGGCGAGCAAGCCCCCGTCGGGGAAGGGGCCCCGGGAAGCCGTGCAGTGCAAGTCCCTGGGCCGGCTGAGCGCGGCTGCTGGACAGGGTCGGGCTGGCCCCCGAGAGGGCGTGCAGGCGGAGCGTCACCTCGGGGTGCCTGTGTGTCCGCGGGGACTCTGGTGACTGCTCACCCGGAAAGGGCCTGGTGAAGGCTCACGGGAGAAATTCAACGCCGCGGCCTTTTACCCGCCTGTCCGACCGTCGCCTCCACCGGGCGGGAGGGGCCCCTCCAACACCCCAGGCCCATGCAGACGCCCGAGATCCAGTAGCCAGTGCCCGTCCAGACCCAGCGGCCCACCCAGGAGGCCTGATCGGAGCGGAGAAGCTGTCTGCGGTCTCCCCTCCCCCCATCTGAACGCTCTGCAGGGGAGCCCGGTGCGCCCCCCCTTAGACAAGCAGGGAGGGGGTCCCCCAACCCTGACCACCCCACCGAGGGTCCGGGTCAGTGGCCCCTTCACTCTGCACCCACTCCCAGGGCAGAAAAAGGACCTCACGAGCCCCTCACCGCAGGGCCCCGGGGAAGCTGGAAGCCGGGGGGGGGGGGGTCCGTCCTCCTGTGCCCGCTCAGCCAGTGGCTCCCTGGGTGGTGGCTCGCAGACTGGGGTCCTCGGTCTCGCAGGGGAGGCGTCTAGGGGTCACCATGCAAGGGCCGAGGAAGCGGGGGTCCCTGTGTGAATCTGGGCACTTTGCCTGCGGGCCCCGGAGTGCGTGGAGGGCAGAGGGCAGGAACACAGGGTGAGGGGGGAGGGGCAGGAAAGAGGTGCAAACAGGGAGAGGAGGCCCGGTTCTGAGGCGGCGCCCCCTGCTGAACTTCAGAGCCCCTGGAGGCAGGTGACACCGGGGCAGGAGGCCCCGGGGAGGGGCAGAGGGACCCGGCTGCCTTACCTGGGCACAGGCGCCTGCCGAGTCAGGGCTTCCGAGGGCCGCTGGCTGGTGAGGGTCGGGTGCCTGTGCAGGGGACAGAGGACACGGGAGGGGTGAGGGGTAGGAGGACACCTTTGAACATGGCACTCCGACTACTGTGGCTGGAGGGGGCCGGAGTCGCTTCATCCTCTGTGCCCCAGAGCCCGCTCCGTGGCGGCGGCTCTCTTCCAGGTAGTGCCGTCTGTGCCGGCAGTAGGTGTCTGCTAGGGCTGGGCCCGGAGCCTCCCCTGGGTGACCGGGGCTGGCGGGGGCGGAGGGTCCCGCTTGGACACTGAACACCGGCGTCCACTGAAGTCCGCCACGGCTCGTACGGTTTCACCACACACACAGTCTCGGTCACAGAAAACCCTTTCCTGAGTGGTGTCGGCCGCTCTCGGGACGGCTACCTGGGTCCCAGTAGGAGGTGTGTGCCACCCCCAGCAGCCAGGCCCAGCCTGGTCCCACGACTGGGGACTCGCTTCATGGCCACCCTCCTCACGGCCCCCAGGTGGGCCCCTGGGTGCACCCCTGGGTGCACTTCAGTGACTCTCACCTCGGAGAATCCACCCTGGGCACCAGCCCTAGCGGGCCAGGCCGTCACCCGGCATTCACCACGTCTCTTAATTAGACAACAATGTTAATGAGCATGCAACTGTGCTAAGGTAGACGGTGAGCGGTCTCACCTACCCTGGAGAGAACAGACGGGCCATTGTACACGGGCGCCTCCTCCCCAAGGAGCACTGATCTCTGGAGACGAGTCACGGGGGCAGTCACGTCCAGGCGCGCAGCACGCACACTGAATGCGGCCTTTGTCGGCGTCGCGCAATCCGCCGGCCCTAATTGACCCTGATTGAATGTTTGCGGAGAGACGCGCCCACCCATAAAAAGAGCGCCCGGCGGAGGACCGCAAACAAGCTGCCGCTCCGCGCGGCGAGGAAGCCTCACGTGCAGGTCCCGACGAAAGCGTTCCGTGTACAAAGCACTTTGGTATTCATGCGGAATGCAAATTTCCAGCCCCAGCTTGATCCACCCTCTAGTGTTACAGGTGAGGAAAAGATAAGGACTCCCAGGAAGGGAACCTAAGCCCCCAAGGGCAGGTGTTGTGTCTAGCTTAACAGACGGGCTTTGTGTGGCCGGAGCCTCGGGGGGCAGGGCCGGCACTGGCGATGGTATCACCTGTCCCGCCGGGTCTGCCTGGGTGGCTGGGCTGGCAGCTCCGGCTTCTAGCCACCCTCCTTGGCAGCTGCCGCCCTCTGAGGGTGCCGGAGGTCCCGCTCCAGGGACGGTGGCCGCACGAGTGGGTGTGCTGGACCGCTGGCTCCCGCTGGTGGAGACCGGCATGCCAGGTCCTTCTGGGCAGCCTCGTGTGTGCCCCACCTCCTCCTTGCGCCAGCCCGTCCTTGCACCTGCAGACCCTCAGGAGGGGGTGGGCGCCGCAGGGAGGGGCAGGGGCCTGAGGACTCCTGGGCAGGCCCGCCCCGGGGCACAGAGGGCCTGCTGTCTGCTGGTGCACGGGACCACCCCCACCTGTGGGGCGGGGAGCCAGGTCACGGGCACCCTCGCCATCCCCATGCGTAGTTGCACGTTTTTAAATTTTTTCTTGTAATAAGAACTTTTAAAATCTGCTTAGCTACTTTCAAATATACGGTAGTCTTTTTAAATGTAATTTCTATACGGTACCTTCTGTCTCCCCAGAACTTAATTTATTAACTGGGGTTTCGTACCTTTGGACCCTTCCCCACCCATTCTGTCCACGCCCAACCCCCACCTCCTGGAAACCACCGGTCTGCTCTCTGTGTCTGAGAGAGGCGTTTGCTTGTTTGTGTGTTTGCTCGTTTAGATTCTACATGCAAGGAAGATGACCCAGTATTTGTCTTCCTCTGTCTGACTTACGTCACTTGGTGCAACACCCTCTAGGTCCGTCCCGCTGTCACAAATGGCAAGATTTGCTTCTGTTTATGGCCAAGCCGTGCTCTGTCGTATACACCGTGTACCCTGTTTTCCTTCTCCGTTTGTCCATTGGTGGACGCTGAGGTTGTTGTAAACAACGACGCTATAAATGACGAGGCAGCAAATGTGAGGGCGCAGACATCTTTCTGAATTAGTGTTTTGGGGGAGGGGGGGGGTTTAAATACACACCCAGAGTGGAATTGCTAGATCATATGGTAGCTCTGTTTCTGATATTTTCAGGAAACTTCACGCTGTTTTCCACAGAGGCTGCAACGCTTTACATTCCCATCAACTCTGCACAGGGGTTCCCTTCTCCCCACATCCTCGCCGGCACTTGTTAACCTCCTCCCTGCCTTTTGCTAACAGCCATGCTGCCAGGTGTGCGGTGACATCTCACCGTGGTTTCCAGGCGCGTGCCCCTGATGACGGATGATGCCGGGCACCTTTTCCTGCAGGTGTTTGGCCCGCTGTGTGTCTGCTTTGGAAAAAAATGTTCATTCAGACCCTCTGCCCGTTTTTTTTTTTTTTCCATCAAATTGTTTGGGTTTCACTATTGAGGTTTTTATGTATCTAGGATGTTAAGCCCTTATCAGATGTGTAATTTGCAAATATTTTCTCCCACCTGATAAACTGCCTTTTCGTTTTGTTCATGGTTCCCTTTGCTGTGCAGGAGCTTTTTGGTTAGATGTGGTCCCACTTGTCCTTAATTTTTACTTTGATTGTCCTTGCTTTTGGTGTCGCATCCAAAAATTCATCACCACGATCAGTGTTAAGGGGCTTACCGCCTGTGTCTTCTCCTAGGAGTTCCGTGGTTTCAGGGCACACGGTCAAGTGTGTAACCCATTCTGAGCTATTTTTGCGCACGCTGTGAGACCGTGGTCCAGTCCCGCCCTTTTGCACGTGGCTGTCCCACTTCACCGACACGTTTTATTGACGAGACTGTCCTGTGTTCACTGTACACGTTTGGCTCCTTTGTCACACATTCACTGATGGTATGTATACACGTGGGTTTATTTCTGGGCTCTCTGTTCTAATGATCTGTGTGTGTCTGTTTCTATGCAGATGCCATACCCTTCTAAATACTGTAGCTTTGTAGTAGATTTAGAAATTAGGGAGCACGATGCCTTCAGCGTTGTCCTTTCCAAGACTGCTTTGGCTTTTCAATGTCCTTTGTGGTCATGTGCACATTTGAAGATTGTTCTATTTCTGACTAGTATAAATGTTGTAAAAATGTGCTCCCAGTTCGTGAGCATAAAATAACTTCTTATGTATTTGTATCTTTTATTTCTTTGATCAGTGTCATAGTTTTCAGTGTACTGGTCTTTCACCTCCTTGGTTAAAAATAATATTTAATTTAATAATGCTTTCTAAAGGAATTGTAAATGGGACTGTTTTCTTATTTTCCCATCTTTTTTGTGAATGTTTAAAGATAATTCACTGGGGCGGCATTGGTTAATGAGACTATTAAGTGTCAAGTGCACAGTTCTGTGCTGCATCATCTGTACACTGTGCTCGCCGCCGGGAGTCTGGTCTCCTTCTGTCACGTGCACTTGACCCTTGACCCCTGACCCCCTTCACCTTCTCCCCACATCCCGTTCCCTCTGGTGACCACCACACAGTTGTCTGTGTCTTTGAGTCTTTGTTTGTTCATTCATTTGTCGCTTCCCGTTTTACGTCTCACCTGTGAGGGAAATCACACATCTCTTGTCCTTTTCCATCTTATTTCGTGTAGGCTGACACTCTCACGATCCATCCGTGTTGTCGCCAGTGGCAGTG
The DNA here is from genome assembly GCF_004126475.2 of Phyllostomus discolor. NCBI lineage: Eukaryota > Metazoa > Chordata > Mammalia > Chiroptera > Phyllostomidae > Phyllostomus > Phyllostomus discolor. The sequence continues at coordinate 2,139,963 of NC_040905.2, forward strand.
TCTCGTCTTTTCTCGTGGCCGAGCGGTGCTCCCCTGTGTACGTGCACCCTGCCGTCCCTACCCCAGTCCCCCAGTGGGGGAGGGCACTGTGGGTGTCTCCATGTCTTGGCCACTGGGAATAATGCTGCAGTGCACATGGGGGTACATGTATCTTCATGAAGAAATTTTTTTTGAAATTTTTTGGCTAGTACCGAGGAGAGTGATTACTGGGTCATGTGGTAGGTAGCTCGATCCTTGATTTTCTGAGGAGTGCCCATACTGCCTCCACATCTTCGTCAGCACCCTTTACTCCTGTCTTGTTGGTGGTCGCTGTTCTAACTGTGAGAGGCTTCTCACTGTGGTTTCGATTTGCATGTCCCTTCTGCTTAATGAAGTTGGGCACCTTTTCATACATCTGGCCACTGCATGCTTTCTGGGAAAAAAAGTGTTCCCGTCCTCTGCCCATTTTTTAAAATTGGATTGTCTGGGTTTTTATTGTGGGTTGTATGAGTTCTTTATGTATTTTGGAAATTAACCCCTTATCGGAGGTATGGTTTGCAAATATCTTCTATTTGATTGGTTGCCTTTTTTGTTTTGTTGTCGGTTTCTGTGTGTTTTCACTTTGATGTGGTCCCATTTATTTATTTTTCCTTTTACTTCCCCTGCCTTTGGAGTCAAACACAAAAAAATCCCCTCTGAGACCAAGGTCCTTAAGTACTGATGTTTTCTTCCATATGTTTTATTGTTTCAGGTCTTATATTTAGGTCTGTGATCCACTTTGAATTAATTTTTTATACATGGTGTGAAACAGCAGTCTAGTTTCATTCTTCTGCATGTGGCTTTCCAGTCTTCCCAACACCATTTGTGGAAGAGACTTTCTTTTCTCAGTTGTATGTTTTTGGCTTCTTTGTCAAAAATTAGTTCCCATATACACATGGGTTTATTGACGGGCCTTCAGTTCTGTTTTATTAGCTGTGTGTCTGTTTTTCTGCCAGTACCATACTGTTTTGATCATTGTAGCTTTGTAGTATAACTTGAAGTTAGGGAGAGTGATACCTCCAGTTTTGGTGTTTTGTTTTTTTAATTCCCAGAATGGCTATGGCTATTAGGGGTCCTTTATTGTTCCATACAAATTTGATAACTTTCTGGTCTATTTCTTTGAAAACTGCCATTGGGATTTTGATGGGGATTACATTAAATCTGTGTATTACATTATATTACCATATAGGTAATATAGCCATTTTAACTATTTTGATTTTTCTAATCCATGAACACACAGTATCTTTCCATTTATTTGTGTCTTCAATGTTTTCCCATAATATCTTGAAATTTTGACGGTATAGCTCCTTCACAGCCCTTGTCAAGTTTATTCCTAGATATTTTATTCTTTTTGTTGCAATTGCAAATGGAATTGTTTTTTTCATTTCTTTTTCTGAAATTTCATTACTAGTATATATGAATGCAATGGAATATGTTCATTGATTTTTGTGTCCTACATCTTTACTGTATTTAATGTTTCCAAGAGCTTTTTGGTGGAGTCTGTAGAGTTTTTCATACCAAAAAATCATGTCATCTGTGAAAAGTGACAATTCTACTTCTTCACGACTAATTTGGATTGCCCTTTATTTCTGTCTCCTGCCTCACTGCTCTGGCTGGGGCTTCCACAACTGTGTGGCGTAGCATTGGCGAGAGTGGGCATCCCTGCCTTCTCCTTGATCTTAGGGGAAAAGCATTCAGCTGTTCACCGTCGAGTGTGATGTCAGCAGAGGGTCGATCACACCTGACCCTTATTATGTTGAGGTGCTTTCCTTCTATGCACCATTGAGCGTTTTAGTTATAAGTGGATGGTATAGCTTCCCAAATGCTTTTCTGCATCTATTGATATGATCCTAGGACTTTCATCCTTCATGCGAATATGGTGCATCACGTTGATCAGTTTGCATACCTTCAACCATCCTTGCACGCCTGGAGTAAACCCCACTTGATTGTGACGTATTATCTTTTCTTTTTTTTTAAGATTTTATTTATTTATTTTTAGAGAGGGAAGGAAGGGAGGGAGAAAGAGAGAGAGAGAAACATCAATGTGCGGTTGCTGGAGGTCATGGCCTGCAACCCAGGCATGTGCCCTGACTGGGAATCGAACCTGCGATGCTTTGGTTCGCAGCCCAGGCTCAATCCACTGAGCTACACCAGCCAGGGCTAATTGTGATGTATTATCTTTTCAGTGCATTGTTGCATGCAATCTGGTAGTAGTTTGTTTAGGGTTTTTGCATCTATATTCATCATTCATATTGGTCTGTAACTTTCTTTTTGTGTGCTGTCTTTGCCAAGTTTTGGTATCAGGGTCGTGTTGGCCTTATAATACGTGCTGGGAAGTGTTGCCTCGTCTTCAATGTTTTGGAAGAATTTGAGAAAAATAGGTGTAACATCTTCCTGAATATTCGGTGGAATTCACGAGTAAAGCCAACTGGTCCTGTACTGTCACTTTTGGGGAGGTTTTCGACGACTGATACAATTTCCTTACTGTTGGTCAGTCTGTTTAGATTTTCCAACCCTTTGTGATTTGGTCTAGAAAGCTGTACATTTCCAGGAAGGAACCTAGCCACGTGTTCTAGGCTATTGAACTTGGTGGTGTATAGTCTCTCATAGTGTTCCAGTATGACCCTTTGTATCTCTGTGATGTCTGTGGTAGCTTCTCTTTCATTTCTGGTTTTGTTTATTCAGATCTTTTTAATTTTTCCTTCGTGAGTCAGAGAGTTGTCAGCATTATTAGTGTTTTCAAAGAAGCAGCCCTTTGTGATGTTATTTTTTTCTATTGTCTTTTTGTGCTCAATTTTGTGTAATTCTACCCTAATTTTTACTTTTCTTTCTTTTACTGGCTTCGTTGGTTCTTTCCTAATTCTTTAAGGTGGAAGGCTGGGTTATGTGAGACTTTCCTGAGATTGTTGTCTGAGCTCGGCCTGCAGCGACACAGACTTCCCTGTGACTGCCACCGCTGCTCGTGCCGACCCCCAGCCCGTCGGACGGGCTGTCTGGCCGCTCCCGTTCACCTCCTTTCTCGTGCCTCCGGCGGCCCTGCTGCTGTTCACTAGCGTGCTGTTTAGTCGCCACATGCCTGTGGGTTTTCCCGCTTTCCTTTTGCAGTTGGCTTCCAATTTCAAAGCGCTGTGGTCAGAGAATACGCTCGGTGTGATTTCATTCTTCCTAAATTTGCGGGGGCTCGCCTGCGTTCCAGCGTACGGGTTCCCCTCGAGGGTGTTCCGTGCGCGCTGGGGAGAGTGCGGGCTGCGGCCGCCGGGCTGGGGCGCGCCGGGCTGGGGCGCTCTGGAAACACGCTCTGTGTCGTGCGGTCCAATGCGCCGTCCAAGGCCGGTGCTTCCTCACTGCCTTTCTGTTCAGAGGCTCTGTCCGCAGCTGTCAGCGGGGCGTTTGGGCCCCTTTTCTTCTCTCTGCGCCACCCCGGAGACCCTCCCTACGTTCTGTCTCGGGCAGGGAGAGGCCCGCGGCAGCCGGGTGCAGACCCCTGGCTCCACTATCCCACTGGCCCCTTTCGCTTCACATGCTGCTCTGTGTGAGTCACCTCCCCGCCACCCTGTGCGCCTTTCCTCGTCCTGGATAGAAGGCAGTCGCCGCCAGGACGACGGAGGACGCTTCAGTTCTAACTGCACTGAGATAAGCAGCAGCACCCCGTTGGCAAACCCCCCACAAATCCCTGCCGGGAGTCAGTGCACGGGACACTCCTGAGCGTGTCCCTCACCGGAGCTGGGCAGCGTCAGGCGGGCTCACCAGAGAGGCAGGGTCTTCCATGTGGAACGTGCCGGGGCTTTAGGGAGACACCCCCGCCTCGGCACCTTCTGTGATTTAACGCGAGCCCGTCGGGGGTTTCGACGGGTGGCCCGTCGGGGTAGGAGCAGACCAGGCTCCCGGGAGAAGGGCCTGGGCCAGCCCAGAGGCCGCGGCCCGGGTGCCCGATGGGGCCGCCGGTGCAGACCAGATCCTTCCGGCCCCAGGGAGCACCCCTCTGTGGCCCCCACACCAGCGCCTGCAGCCCGGATCGCAGCCCACGCGTGTTCAGGCGTTTGCGAAGCCTCCCAGATGCACGGGTCTGCCCGGCGGCACTGCGCCAAGTCAGGGAGAGGCAAGGACGTGCTTGCGGGACCGTCTGCTGCTGTGTCCGCGTGTCGGAAAGGGCGTGGGAAGTGAAACAGTCGTTGGGGATGAGGCTGCCTGGGCATCAGTCAGGAAACGCGGGCAGGCCTTCACCTGGCGAGGTGTTCCAGATGACGGACTCCGGCGGGGCCTGGTGAAGTTGCTAAGAGGGACTGTGATGGTGGGCAGGTCGAGGGGCACGCGGGGCTGCCTCGAGGGGCCTGTGGGCGCCATCCCAGTGTTAGCACCGTGACTGTCGGAAAACGGCACCCTCGGGTCCTGTTTCTCCCAGAGGAGAGTCACCTTTACAGGGCCGGGCGTTCAGGCGAGCGGCTGGCGCGGAAGGAGACGCAGCCCGAGGCAGCCAGTACGCTCTGTCCTTGGGCACGTCTGTGTGTGCGGGGGTCGGCCCCGCCCGGCGATGTTTCTGACCATGTCCGCCACACAGGCCGATGACAGATCTCGGCTTCAGTTCATTTCAGGGACCAAAAAAAAAAAAAAAAAAAGCCTCGTCCCGTGGGCTGATTGTTACCCTTCTGCCGACGGGCGGCAACAACCCCACGGCCCGTGGGCGATCCCTGGGGCCTGCACTGGCTGGCGTCGCAGACCCGGAGCCGGGCCCCGCTTCCGTGACCTTGCTCACGCCAGGGCTGTGGCTTTTGCTGGGATTCCCCCCGTTGAAACTTGCTCTGTGCTTCTCCCAGCGTTCGCAGTTTTTTGGTTTTGTTACGCCCGAGCTTTGATGCCGAGCCGTCTCAAACCCTCTCGGAGAGCAGACGACGTCAACGGTTCGGCGAAGCAGCCGGATGGCACTTGGGCTCGGGCCCCGGGGTCACGGCGGCAGCCCGGTGAGCCTGGTGCAGCCCTGGTGGCGGCCTCCCCGTGGAGACTTCCTGCCGTTCTTGTGTCCCGAGGGCCAGCGGGCCGGAGGCCCTTGGATGGGAAATGCAGCCCCAATCCCCTCCCAAAACCCTACACAACGTGCACCTCTCCTGTGGGCCCTGGCAGGCCCAGGGGGCGTCCACGGGGCCCCCACCCTGGAGGCCTTTGGTGTGGTCGCCGGAACCGCTGCCACCGCCCTGTCGCAGCCCCACCTCCGCTGGCTGTGCGCTGCTTTGACTCGCTTCCTGGCCCGGACTCCGGCTCAGAGAGGGGCTCCTCGCCCCCGGAGCCCCCCAGCGGGCCGCTCTGCAGCCTGCCCGTCTGTGGACTCGGGGCTTTGTGAGCCGCCGCCGCCGCCCAGGGTGGCTCTGAGACAGTGAGGCTGCCCGAGGCCCCCCGCCGGCAGCTGTCATCCGCGGGGACACGGCCAGACAGACCGTCTCTGCCGTGAGCATCCGTCCATTCAGCGCCGGGGCTGGCCGCGCTCCAGGACGCGGGCAGACAGACACAAGAGGACGAGCGGGGGACCGGCTGTCGGCGGGGGGTCGGCGGCCACACAGAGCCCGTCTCAGTGGCTGTCCCTGGAGGGCGGGCGGCTGGAAGCTCTTCCCCCTCCGCCGATGACCTGCGAACCCTCCGTCGCTGTGAGAGCCCCGACATCAGGGGACCTTTGTGACAGTGCCCTCCAGGGACGCACGCCTCCTGCAAGGGCCAGTTGTGTGCGGCCCGGAAATGTCTCTGCCCCCCAGCAGCCCGTGGCTCCTGGCAACCCAGCAACCCGGCCCCAGGACGTTCCAAGCCCAGCGGCCTCGGGGCGCAGAGGAGCTGGCGGAGACACCGCCGACGGCCCGCGGCACATGCTCAGAGGCAGGGGTGCAGGGAGCAGAGGGGAGAGATGGTAGCTGGGGCCGTCCGGGCCTGTCTGTCGGGGAGCCGAGGGAGGGGGACGTTTCTCCCTTTGCACGGCCGGCATGAGGGACGCTTGGGCGGGGGGACGGGAAGCCACGTTGCAGACCCTGGGCCGGGGAACCGGCGCCGACACTGCAGGAGGAGCGCAAGGCCCGTCACTGGGCTGCTCTGCACGCGGCAGGGGCCGGCCTGGCGGCAGCAGAGGTCAGGACTGAGGAGCAGAGCCGGGGAGGGGGAGGCGCACCTCGGTGACGTCTGTCGGTGTCTCTCCAGAGACCCAGGGTAGGGGCCGCTTTTCCGTGGTGCTGGAGACACGCCCTTCCCGAGGCCTGGGGACCCCTTTACCAGCCCCCCCCCTGCGGCTGGAGGAGTCTGGCATGTGGCCAGGCTGCGCCGCCCAGCATGTGCACAGGAAGCCGGAGCCACGAGGAAGCAGAAGCCACGCCCCTGGGTGCCCTGGCAGTGATCCCACTGGAGTGGCAGTCCTCACCCCTGGGTGTCTGCTCTGGCAGCTCTCTGAGGGCGGGCTCGGGGGGAGCTGGGAGCCGCCGCATGCCCACTGAAACCAGGTCCTTTGTGTGCGAGCCGGCCGTCGTTTCTGTGGCTGGAAAGGGAGGCTCCGGGCCAGGTGACACCATGGTCCCCCCATCCCCCGCAACCTATCCAGCAGTTTGCATCCAATTCAGATTCACCACCTCTGGCTCTTGAGGCCCCGGCCCTGGCTTGAGGCCCCAGCCTGGTCTGTCTGTGGGAGGGGACCCGATGCAGGAGGAGGAGGAGGAGGGCAGGGCAGGGACACAGGGTCGGAGCAGGTGCGGGAGCAGGCAGGTGACTGCACTCCTCAGCGTGTGGCCCGGGGGTGGGGAGCGTGAACAGGGAGAGGGGCGGTGTGTGACTGTCAGACTTGGGGGGCTGGGGGCGAGGGGCTGGGGGTGAAGGGTGAGGGGTGAGGGGCTTGCCCTCTGAGGCCCGAGCTGGTGGGGCGGCCCGGCCTGGGTGACCAGGGGACAGCAAGCTGTCTCCTCCTGGAGAGAGGGAGGGAGGAGCAGTGTGCTGACACCCTTCGGGTTGGCAGGTCTGGTAGAGGGAGGCCGAGCTCCGCGGAAGGACACGGTCTCCTCTTGCCTGTGCGTCCAGGGCGGAGACTGGCCCCTGGGGTCCCGAGCGTCAGAGCCGGGGCCGTGCCAGCCCCCGAGGGAGAGTGCACGCACCCAGGTCCCCCTCCACCCGCACTGCCTGGTGCCCACAGGAGGGCCGGAAGCACCCTCCAGGCCAGGCCCCTCCCAAGGGGGCGGGCTCCTCAGACGGAGGGTCCTCCGAAGGGAGCTACCTCTCTGCAGTCGGGGTTGGAAGATGGAAAAGTATTTCTCTGGGAGCGGCAGGGGCGGGGCAGGCAGGGCCCCTCCTGTCTGCACTGAGTTGGGCTCGAACCCCGGGCCCAGGCTGCAGCAGGCTCCTCTCGGAGCATGGTTCCGGCGGTGGGCAGCAGCACCGGTGGCCGGAATCAACACTCTGGCTGCCCAGCTGGCCGCCCAGGAGTTGGGAGCGTGGCCCAGGCCTCAGAGGCAGCATGACAGGGACCTGGGGCATCATTCCACAGGAGGGTCGTGGAACTCCTCCTTCCCTTGGCAGCTCGCCTGCTCATTCAGCGGAGAAGCGCTCTGGGGGTCAGGCTCGGTGCCCGGGTCTTTCTCGCCCTGCTACTTGAGGTAATCCTCTCGTTTCACCCGCACAGTAACCCCGAGGCAGGTCCGACCGCGAGCCCACCTTGCAGGTGGAGAAGTGGAGGCAGCTCGCCCACCCTGAGGCGAGTAAGATGCAGGGTGCTGCCGCTGCCCCTCTGGGGACCTCTCTGCCTCGCCGGGAGAGCCAGACGGATGGAAAAGTGGGGCCCCCCCAGCTTCCTGGCAGTCACAGGGCTGGGTTTCGCCTTTGTGTTCCCAAGGAGTCACACACAGTTCTTGGGTCCTGCCAGAGACGCCGCCGGCCAGCCCAGCGGAGGCGTGGGCCGCGAGGGGTTTATGGCTCAGCGGTCTTTGCCAAGGAGCCGGGCTGCACCGGCCAGGGATCTGGCCCCCTAGCTCAAGGCCGTCGGCACCCGGCTGCACCCTCTGAGCGGAGGAGACAGATAAACAAAACTCTGGATGTTCTTAACTGAAATAAATGATACGAAACAGGAGACGTGTCGGAGCGTTTTCCTCGCCAGTGAAGTGCTTGAGACGTAGTTTGCCTTTATTTAAAATGGTTCTATAAATACGTGCTGGTGGAGTCTCTCTCTCTCTCTCTCTTCCTTCCTCCCTCTTTCCCTCCCTTCCCCTCCCTTCCCTTCCCCTCCCCTCCCTTCCCCTCCCCTCCCTTCCCCTCCCTTCTTCTCCCCTCCCTTCCCCTCCCCTCCCTTCCCCTCCCTCCCCCTCCCTCCCTTCCCTTCCTCTCCCCTCTTCTCCCTCTGTCTGGACAAATGCCACGATGAGTTTTAGTTGCGCCCTCCAACATCCTGGCTCCTGGAAGACAGTGCACCCAGGGCCGCTGTGTGGTCTGTCTGCCCCTGGACTCATGGTTCGGGGTCCCCGTAATCCCAGTCTGCCCACGTCACCCACGCAGGGACAGGGAGTGGAGCTGTCTCTGGAACTAATATGAGTGATGGGCTGCACCCCAGCCAAACCCACACTGTCCTATGTCCCGCACGTCCTCCTGCAGGGAAGATGCAGTGGCCCCAGCGTGGTAGCCGTGGTCTCGGGGGCGCCAGGAGTGCCCCCCAAAGAGCAGGAGCCCCAGGGGTGGAGCCCTTTGGCCCGTTCTGTTTCACCCCCTGTGTGAGTCCCTCCCACACGGTGCCGCCAGCAGTGGATCTGAGACTGGAGATACATTTCTTATGTGATCTTCAGATTCTCAGAGCCTAACTTTTACCTGGTATTTTCCCCAACCTTTCTCCTTGGACATGTATTCTGGTTGGCCCTTCGCAATGGACCGGGCTGACTGAGTCCTCCTGGCTGTTTAGAGAAGCGTGTGTTTGTACTTCTGGCCAAGATGGAGGTGTAGGCAGACACACTGTGCCTCCTCGCACAACCAAAAGGAGGACAGCAACCATTTAAAAGCAAAAAACAACCGAACTGTATGCAAATCAGACAAACAAGGTGTTAAAGAAATACCCAGACTGGTGGGAGGGTGGAGACGGGCAGCCAGGCGGAGAGGACTCGTGGGAAGGCAGCAGCTGGTGGACCGGGCAGTCCCATGTTCATGCACAGATAAACCGGGAGGAACAACTGGGGAGCGAGACAGACCCACAACCCAGGGCCCCAGTGCGGGGAAATAAAGACTCAAAACTCTGACTGGAAACACCTGTGGGAGTTGCGGTGCCGGGAGAGACTCCCAGCCTCACAGGAGAGTTCGTTGGAGAGACCCACAGGGTCCTAGAATGTGCACAAACCCACCCACCCGGGAATCTGAACCAGGAGGGCCGACTTTGCTTGTGGGAAGCAGGGGAAGTAACTGAAATCTGGCAGAGAGTGAAGCAAGAGGCACTGTCCCCTCTCGGACTCTCCCCCACGTACAGCGTCACGACGCAGGGACGTGGGTTGCCCCGCCCTAGTGAGCACCTAAGGCTCCACCCCTTAATACATAACAGGTGTGCCGAGACAAAAAATAAAAAATGGCCCAAAGGAAAGAACAGTCCAAAGCTCCAGAAAAAGTACAACTAAGTGATGAAGAGATAGCCCACCTGTCAGATGCACAGTTCAAAACACTGCTGATCAGGATGCTCACAGAGTTGGTTGAATTTGGTTGCAAATTAGATGAACAAATGAAGACCATGCTAGGTGAAATAAAGGAAAATGTAGAGGAAACCAACAGTGATGGGAAGGAAACTGGGACTCAAATAAACAGAGTGGACCAGAAGGAAGAAACATTCAACCAGAGCAGAATGAAGAAACAAGAATTCAGAAAAATGAGGAGAGGCTGAGGAACCTCCAGGACATATTTAAACGTTCCAATATCCAAATCATAGGGGGGCCAGAAGGAGAAAAGGAAGACCAAGAAATTGAAAAGTTATTTGAACAAACAATGAAGGAGAACTTCCCCAATCTGGCAAAGGAAATAGACTTCCAGGAAGTCCAGGAAGCTCAGAGAGTCCCAAAGAAGTTGGACCCAAGGAGGAACACACCAAGGCACATCATCATTACATTACCCAAGGTAAAAATGAAGGAGAGGATCCTAGAAGCAGCAAGAGATAAGGAGACAGTCACCTACAAAGGAGTTCCCATCAGACTGTCGGCTGATTTCTCAAAAGAGACCTTGAAGGCAAGAAGGGGCTGGCAAGAAGTATTCCAAGTCATGAAAGACAAGGACCTATGTCCAAGACTGCTCCATCCAGCAAAGCTGTCATTTAGAATGGAAGGGCAGATAAAGTGCTTCTCAGATAAGGTCAAGTTGAAGGAGTTCATCATCACCAAGCCCTTATTATATGAAATGTTGAAGGGACTTACCTAAGAAAAAGAAGATAAAAAATATGAACAGTAAAATGACAGCAAACTCACAATTATTAACAACCACACCTAAAACAAAAGCAAAAGCAAACTAAGCAAACAACTAGAACAGGAAGAGAACCACAGAAATAAAGATCACATAGGGGGTTATCAGCGGGGAGGGGGAGGGGGAGAAAGGCGGAAAGATACAGGGAATAAGCACAAATGGCAGGTAGACAATAGACAGGGGGAGGGTAAGAATGGTACAGGAAATGTAGAAGCCAAAGAACTTTTAAGTATGACCCATGGACATGAACTAAAGGGGGGAATGTGGGTGGGAAGGGGTGTGCAGGGTGGAGGGGCATAAGGAGGGAAAATGAGACAACTGTGATAGCATAATCAATAAAATATTTTTAAAAAGTGCACATTCAAAAGGCCTCACACCTTTCCCTTCCGTCGCAGAGGAAAACCAACAGCACAGAGTGCGGGCAAAATCCCCATGTGGTTTTTGAGAAACTAACTGCTACTCTGGGGGCCATTTCAGCTCTATGGGAAAGCTGCCGGGGCGGCCCCGAGTGTCCGTGGCCCTTCTTCACCCAGCGTCTCCCGGAGCTGACACCTGCCACGCGCACGGCCCTGACTCCCCAGTGGGAGGCGGGCGCGGGCGTGGGTGCTCCGCTGTGGACTCAGATTTCACGTCCTTCCACTATTGTTCGTGTCTCCGTCTGTTCAGGCCAATGCAAAGATGACTGTAGGCCAGGGGACTCATAAACCACGGAGGGGTATTTCCCACAGTCCTGGAGGCCGGGAGTTCAAGGTCAAGGTGCCGACAGATTCGGTGTCCGGGGCGACCCACTTCCCGGTACACAGGCGGCCCCTTCCGAGCCCCCGGGGCAGAAGGAAGGAGAGAGCTCTCTGGAACCTTCCTTGGACAGCACCGACCCCACGTGGGCGGGCTCCACTCTCACGGCCTCCTCACCCCCCAAAGGCCCCGCCTGCAAACACCGTCCCATCCGGGATTAGGTCTCAACATACGGATTCTCGGGGGTCGGGGACACCCACAAGTGGTCAGTCTGTGGCAGTCCAAGGCGACTTCCAAGGCCTAGTCAGAACACCACTTGGTGTTTAGCTCCGATCGTTTAAAACACCTACTGTGCCTGCCTGCCTGCCTGTTTCCTCGTGTCTGGTCACGTTTGTTTGTACTTCCGTTCTCGGCCAGCTTCGCCAGAGGTTCGCGTGTGTGTGCAGGGAGGCAGACATACCTGCATGCAGTTAACCCCCTGACTGTGTGACCCCGCTATTTCAGAGCTTTGCTCGGCTCTCTGACCCCTGGTTTACGAGTGCCCGAGGAAGGCTCGCTGACTTCTGCCCCGTGATGGCAGGTTTGCTCGCTGCCCTGCCCAGCCCACTTCTCTGGCTTCGTGTGTTTGGGGGCGCTGGTGTCAGGGGCACGCCGGCTCCATCCCTGGTGACTCAGTGACACGGGTGGCCTCCAGCACACACAGGTTAAGAGGGCGGGCAGTCGAGCCCGGTCCCCTGAGTTCAAACCCCAGGTTCGCAGCGGGACCTGGAGCCAAGGTCTGCCCGGCAAAGCTTTCGTGCAGAATCGAAGGGCAGAGAAAGTGCTTCTCAGACAAAGTAAAGCTGCCGGAGCTCATCACCACCAAACCACGATGATAGGAAATGATAAAGGGACTTACTCAAGAAAAAGATCAAAACTGTGCATAATAAAATGCCAAAAAACACAAATCTATAAACAACTAAATCTAAACAAACTAAGCAAACGAGAAGAACAGAGACAGCATCATGGACATAGTGTTTCGATGGTTGCCAGGTGGGAGGGGGTGTGGGCATGGGCGAGGGCGAGGGGACCGAGGAGCGAGAACAGGGGGTCACAGAGCAGCCGTGGGGGTGTGAGGTGCAGCATGGGAGATGGAGCAGTCGGAGAACTTACACGCGTGACCCGTGGACATGAACAGTGGTGGGGGGAGTGCCCGAGGGAGTGGGGGGTGCTGGGTAGAAGGGAACAAAGGGGGAAATATCAGGATCATTGTAATAGTGTAATCAATGAAATATAACTTTAAAAAGTAAAATAAAATCACCTGTGGACAGGGAAGAGATTTCAGACCGTCAGTGAGAGTCTGGGAAATACGATGGGGCAGCTGGTGGCGACTGGGAGACCTGTGGGAGGCCCCAAGGTGCCTGCCCTGAGGGGGACTGAGGCGTCCTTGTCCCGTGCACCGTGTTTCTGGCATCTTCTCCAGTAAATGCCTCTGCGATCCACAGTATGTGGCTGGGTGCCTTCTGGACAGAACTCGTACACGGTTGTTCTCACATGTGTAAGGAATTGGCTTCTCCTCCCCTTTCTTGCTGCTAATTGGATTCATTAAGTATTCCTAATTTTCCTTTTCTCTCTCTGCGTCTTTGGAGGTTACATCTCTCTTTCCTTTCTTGCAATACTGTTCAGTGTCTAGAAGGCTTGCGTGTGTTGCCGGAGTGGGGAGTTAGCCGGTAGCATCGCCACCCTCCTCCTGGGAATCAGACCCCCTTGCCGACCCTCCTGTTGACCGTCCGGCACGGTCGTCGCACCAAGTTCTCAGCCCCCTGAAACCTGCCCTTGCCGCTGCCGTGTGGGGCGGACAGCCGGCGCGTGCTCGGGGTGCGGACGTGTACACACCTGTCTGTCTGTCCTTCCTTCTCGCTCCTGCCCGGTCGGATCCATTTCCTTCCTCCGGGAGGTCACACGCTCGTGGTTCTTTCTGGAAACGGTTCCCCAGCTTGGCCGCACAGCATAGCTATCTCTCTTTGCTCTGGAACGAGGAGGGTTTGGGGTGGGAGCACGTTACCAGCAGTGTGGAGCCGTGGTTCCAGTGTCTCCTGGCCTGCGATGTCGCTGGTAGGAGAGCTGCTAATATTTTAACGGCCGTTGTTTAGGTAGACGGTCCACCGTTTTTCCTCTCTGGTGTCTTTAAGGTATTCTTTGCTGTTTCACGTGCTTAGTGTGAATTTATTCTTGTTTGTTCCACTGAAAACCTGTGCTTCTCCTAAGTGAAGATATATATACGCATCTATATCTTCCGTCATTCTGGAAAATTCTCCAGCGGTCTCCTCTCAGACACCCTGTTTTCTGTCCCCGGTCCGTCTGATCCTCCCTTACACGTGCCCTGGGTCTTCCCTCCCCCCGCTCCCCTTCACGTCCTTCCACGGGTCCAGTGCCACTCCGTGTCCATCATCTGGGTGACGCCCTCGGACACACCTGGCCGCCCGCTCAGCAGCCACCTCTCCAGCGGCGTTGGCCTCCGCCCGCGGCCGAGCCTCCCTGCAGAGCCGTCGTGTCGGAGCGTCTTCACGTCTCGCCGCGGAAGCTGCGGCGGGCTCTTCCACGTCTCCCCGCTCCTCGCACGTGGCACCCTGCTCCGGCGTTTCTCCCCTTGGTTTTCTTCATCGCCTGCCTGGCCTCACGCGGAGTCATTTCACGGTTTATTCCAGAGTCTCCTATCATCTCAAGACGTTTCATACGACTCGCGATTTCGGTGTGCGGGCTCCTGCTGCTGCCTCCCGGGGGACCGTGCGCTCCCTCAGCGTCGTCCTCGGGGTCACGGACACCCCTCCATCGGGGACCCGGGGTGTGTGTGCAAGTCCCACGCCCCATGCTGCACAGGTGTGTCCCTCGACCGGCCTGTCCCTTGCCCGGGGGTGTCTCTCTAAGGAGACCTCCTCCCCCCGGAAGCTCTCCCCGAGGGCCCCTCAGGCTTCCTGTTGCTCCCCTGGGTCACGGGCGGCCCCTCCCCGCCCCCCGTCCTGCCACGGACAGGGCCGCCTTTCAGGGTCAAGGGCTTTCTCTCCTGCGCGTCTGTCACCTGGAGGCCCGTGGCCCTGCGGACTCCCGGATGGGCACAGGCACAGCCGCCCCTGCCTCCCTGCCTCTGGGGTCTGGGACCCAGCCATAGCCCACAGTCCTCGCTCGGAGGCCCCCCCACCCTTCTTGCCTCGAGTCCATTTTCTCCTTTTCACTCAACTACATAGTATTTTTCATGCAGTCACTTTTTTGTGTGTTTTTTTTTTTCCTGGCCTGTCTCTCTGTGTAGCTGCACAGGGGTCTCCGTCCACACGCTTCGGAGCCCCGAACTTCCAGAACGGTGTTTGCACGGGTCTCACCACCCCCCCCCCCTCAGCTACAGTCCCCGCTTTCCCCGAAGCCCCGGATCCCTCCCCGCGAGGTCTCTCCAGGCTGCTGGGCGGGGAGTCGCACGGTCACCAACACCAAGTGCGCACTGGGTTCCGGGCCGTGGTTCTCGGGTCCCTCACGCAGCTCCTCCGGCCGGCCCGCTGGCTTTGTCACCCTGCTGTTTTCCACGGGAGGACAGTGGGGTGCTGGGAGGACGGGCCCCTTTTCCAGAGTCACACGGCTGCTGGGTGGCGGGGCTGGGACGCACACCAGTCTGTCTGATGCTGGAGCTCGGGGTCATAACCGGGGGGTGTTGCTGGGGCCCTGGCCCTGCCTGGTCAGTTCGGTCACTGCTTCCCCCCCTTCTCGCTCTGCCACCCACTCCGGCTCTACTCGCCCTGCGGTCCTGTGACCCCACGGTCCTGTGACCCCCACGAGCATGGCTCTGCCCCATCACCTCCACAGAGGAGATGACCAGCCTGCTTTTGCGATTTTTTTCCTGATCGATAAAACCGAGAAAATGAGAGACGACCTTTCAGGCTCTTTCCAGCGCTGACACTCTGCACTGTGGCTTACGACCCATCTCCCTGCCCACTTGTTCTCGGTGCAGCTGCTCTCTGTGTTGGCTCCGTGGGCCATGAACTTACAAAACGCTGGGATGATCACAGGGGCCCTCTGCTGAGGTGCGGGCCCCACACCCGTGAGGACGTGGTGCCCAGGGCTGAGCGGCGCTGCGAGGCGGCGGGTGAGACAGACCTGGACTCCGAGGGCAGTCCCACGTCCACTGATCCGCCCCAGCCCCGGGAGCCCTGAGAGCCCCAGACACAGTCGCACACCCTTCATGGGTGGGGTGGGGAGGGGTGGGGACCCCGATGACAGCAGAGGACGCTTCAAAGAGCACTGCCAGCTTCCAAGCGCTTATTTCCAGTAAGTGTTCAGGCAGAACACAGAGGGCCGCTTAGCAAGTCTTAGGAAACAATAGGCTTTTGGGAAAAATAATTTGTGAATTATTTTTTTATGTGTCGAAAACCATACCACCCATGAACCAGACACTGGACTCCGGGCTCACTCAGCGGCAGTCTGACTGCGGGCCCTCACCCGGGGGCGGTGGCGGCGGCGCTCCGGGCAAACCGCTGCGGCCCGTGTGGCTGCCGCGCCTGAGACACACCCAGCAGGGAGCGGGGGGCGCTTCCCGCCGTGCGTCTGCCTGCGGTGACAGCGTTGTCACACAGAACCTCAGCACGGCTTTCAGAGAAGCAACAGCTGCGTGCAGCTCTCACACCCCGGGCGTCTCCCTCCCCAACGAGGGCAGCTTGAAGTTTTCCCCGGGCAACGGACACCGCGCTGTCCCCTTCAAGCCTTTGAACCTAGACCGAGAGGCAGCCTCACAGAGGCACAGCGGCCAGGGCCGCGAGCGCCTGCAGCGGACTCTGGTGTGTTGTGAGCCCAGAACCCTGGTCCGTGCGGCTCAGCCAGGCGCTGCGCTGGGTGCACCCCCACCCCCACCCCCACCCGCTGCGACTCGGACTCCAAGCCCTGGCTCCCGCGTGACTGTGTCAGCAGACAGGGCCGTGAGGGGGTGACTGCGGGGGAGGTCACACAGGGGCACCCCCGTCCTTACAGAGAGAGAGGCCCCAGAGCCCGTGTGGGGAGAACAGGTCCCTGAGGGCCCGGGGGGGGGGGGGGCGGGTGGCAGGGGGAGGAAGAACCCACCCGGAAGCCCAGGAGCGCTCTCTCTTGCCCGCCCGCCCGCCCGCCGCCGCCACCCCACAGCCACCTTGACCTTGGACTTCCAGCCTCCGGAACCGGAACCGCCAGAAAGTGAGCTTCTGCTGGGCCGTTCAGTCTGGGCCACTTTGTCGAGGCCACTCTACCTCGGGCAGAGGACGTGCCCTCTGGGTGCCGCACTGCCCGGCGGGGAGTCACGGGCCCTGGCGATGGTGCAGGGGGTGACCACGTTTCGGCATTGACACCGCTGCTGGGACGTCCTAGGAGCTGCACTCACCTCCCCGTTTCCCTGGCCCGTTTCTGCGGGGGCGGGGCGGGGCGGGGCCTGGAACAGACACCGAGGGCTGCAACCTGGCAGAGGGCCCCGGTGGTCTGCTTCTGCCACCCGGGTGTTTGTCCCCATCCGGCCCCTGAAGCGGCTCCCCTGCCCCTTCCTCTCTGTCTCTGGGCTTGGTTGTCCCCAGCCGTAGAACCAGGACTGTCCCACCCGCTGGTAAGATGATGTAAGTTAAAGCAGATCAAACTTTTCAGAAAGGGAGGGGGCTTCTTATTATTTTCCTGAAACACAAGCTTATTTCTGTCCCTAATTTTAGCCTAAGTGGGTTACTGAGAAAACTTAGGTGAAGCAATGGTCGGGGGGGGGGGGGGTGCGGGGGTCTCCCTTTGTGCTGAAACCCGGTGTCTGTGGCCCACGCGTCTAGACCAAAGAATTGCAAAGGGACCGGAAACCCCTGGTTTCCGGGGCCTCGCTCACCTCCCCACAGGCCAGGGGCCTCTGCTCGCATCTGGAAAGGCCTCAGGCTGCAGGCCCCCCCCCCACCTCCCCCACCCTGGGCCCTGCGGTGCCATCGGGCCTGTCGGTCTCCGTGGCTGCGGAGTAAAGCATGGGTACTGGGTACTGGACTCGGTACTGGACTCGAACTTCCGTCGAAGCAGAACGACCCGGCTCCCAGCAGGGCTCTGGGCGGGAGCTGGGAGCTGACCTGAGAGCGGCCCTTGAACCGTGAAGGCCGGTACCCTTTCCGTCTGAGGTCTGAGACGGGGCCTCCTCGTGCGAGGAGAGTCTTTCTTTTCTCCTGGCAGACACGCAGCTGGCTGCCCGGGGAGGCGGCAGCGCCGATGTCTGTGTGCACGGCCCAGGCCCCGCCGGGACCGGCCGGCGTCTCCCAGATCACCACGGAGAGCGTTCCGAGCGCCTGGGTGTCGTTCGACCGGGGAAGGGAGGGTGGGGGTAGGGAGGGGAGGCTGGAACGAGGGTGTTCTCGTCTTTTCACGAGTAAATTCCGAAGAAGACACTCACCATCTCCCCGTTGCCACACATGACAAGGCTTCTAAAACAGAAAAAAATGTTTTCTGTGGTTTCAGCTCGGGCATTTTTAACCCTCCTTCGCTGACTAACCTAATTCGGTTTTCCTTTAAAGAACTGCTCCGGGCTACAGACGTGCGTGCCGGCGTCCAGCCGCCAGCCTGTCCCCATGTGCAGCGATGGGAGGGGCCTGGAGTCCTCGCTGTGCCGCTGCTGCCGGGAACCCCCAGAGTCCGGCCCCCTTTCTCTCGGTCGCCGTCCTGGTTTTGACGTAGAGCTGCTTTAACGGGGTCGTTAACTCGGAGCCTTGTGCGCGCCCCGCACAGAAAGGGAACCGAAGTCACAGCACAGGTGAGAAGATTCATCCAGTGGTCCTGAAACACTGGGAATAAATTACAGACACTTACATTTCTCAGTGTATCCATCGCTGAAAGACGTTTGAAAGGTATTGCCTAATAAAGTAGAAAATCACCAAATTACCATTGTTTTTAAGGATACAAGAACAGGGTAATAATGACAGATAACAGTAATTCTAATTTTGAAAATCAGTATTTGCTTTTTTTTAAGTATTCTTTTTTTTTTTTTTAAGATTTTTATTTATTTATTTTTAGAGAGGGAAGGGAGGGAGAGAGAGAGAGAGAAACAGAAACATCAATGTGCGGTTGCTGGGGGTCATGGCCTGCAACCCAGGCATGTGCCCTGGCTGGGAATTGAACCTGCGACACTTTGGTTCGCAGCCCGCGCTCAACCCACTGAGCTACGCCAGCCAGGGCTAGTATTTGCTTTTGAAAAAAGTGGCCACAGCTCGGCAAACGCACCAATACAGTCCCTCTAACGACGGGAGGCCTGGGGGCGAACCCCGGCTTCGACCTCTTTCCTGAAGGTGTGTCCGGTCGGACAGGCGGCTGTCCCTTCCTGTCGTCCCGACTCGGGGAGGGGGTGCAGCTGCTGAGGGACAAACAGCTACTGTGCATGGCCCCACTCGCTGTTAGAGCCGCACCAGACCCTTTGAGGAAGACGAGGCCGTGCCTTGCTCTGTAGAAGTAGCGTCGGCAGTACCACTGTGATGTGGTCTTGGCTGAGATGCTGAAGCTGCTCGAATTTCACCAAACCTGAAGATCAGACTCTGTTTCTAGTGAACGGGGTGGGGGGGGGGCCTGAGGAAGGGGGTCAACAGCAGCAGCTGGAAGCAGTGAGACAACCCAAGGTGTGTGGGGGGTGGGGGGTGGCCTGTTGGAAAACAGACCTGGTCTCCTTACTCACTCATGAGAGCCAAGTAAATGGCCAAACCTTTTTTTTTTTTTTTTAATTAACATTCATACAAATTAACTAGAACAACATTGGGGAAATTTGAATGTGGACTAGGTTTTAGGGTATAGGGGTAAAATGATATAAAATCTGTTGTTTTCAGCTACTCAAACCATATGCGGCCCGATATGTCCAGATACCACCAGTTCAGTCTAAAGAGAGCGCCCAGGGGTCCATCGTACTATTCTCTCTGCTTTTACTGTTGAAAGTTTTCACAATGAGAATAAACCACAGGAAAGAAAATGCCCCAGCCTCCTTCAGAGTCTTGCTCCTTCACGCCACTCAGGACACGCTCGTGCCCCTGAGAACGCACTGGCGCCCCTAAATTTCGGGCCCGTTCCCTTTCATCCTGCTCCCCGCGGAGACAGCTACAGAACACGTGTCGCTGTGACCCATGGCTCCCGAAACGAGCGGCCTGTGGACCCCTGCCTCCCCCGGAGAGCCGCTCAGGAGACCCACGAGGGCAAACTCGCCCCAGGGAAGGGAGGCAGTGGGCTTCTCATGGCGCGACGTGATGGGCAGCGACGGCACGGAAACGGCGGGAAGTCTAGGCGGGGGCACCGCCATGATGCTGGTCAGTGGGGCCTTCGTGTCCGGGCAGAAAGAGGCCGGTGATTCTCCTCTGGGATGTCTTTGAGGAAGCTGTGAGAATGAACTTGACTGACCCAGGAGTGGCCTTGAGCACAGGTCTTTCAGAGCGGTGAGGGGTGCGTTGATGCCGAGAGGGCACCTGCCGTCTGCTTCTGCATCTGCAGTTGCTGCTTTGGGTCCCGTCTTCCTCCCTCCGTTGGTGCGGCCGGAGATCCAGCTGTTCCTTCCACCTTTCCTGTTGTCTCCCTGTCCTCCGTTTTGTTCACGGGGGCTCCGATCTTCATTATTTCCCTCCTCCTGCCAACTGTGGGCTCAGCGTGCTCTCCTGTTTTTCCTTTAGGTCCCTAGGAGACAGAGGGAGGTGGTTTTTTGTTGTGCTCAGCGCTGGTTCACAGATCTTCGGGACCACTCGTGTGGTTCCCGCTCAGTTCTTCCACCTGGACCATCTCTGTTGATCGTCTGCCGGCTGTGGTCTATCGTTGGATCGCTGCAATGAGCTTCATTTCAGTCACGGCACGTTTTACCCCCAGTGTTTCTGCTGAGTTCCTTTTCAAACATAAATCTCTCTCTTTGGTCATCTTGTCCAATTGGCGATTCGTCGTTAGTATACTTTCCTTTAATGCAAGACCCGGAGCTCTGTACAAATCGGTCATATTAAATTTATCAACAAACTTAAAGAAAACTGACATCTTTATGATGTTAAGCTGTCCTGTCAGAACAAAGATAGTGTCTCATATGTTCGAGTCTATTTTGTGTCTTTCATGAATACTTTATAATTGTCTTCAAAGAGGTTTTGGACAATTCTTATTCCATTTACTCCTAAACACTTTATCTTTTCTATTCTTTACATATGACGTGCCCTCACTCATCCATTTTAACTTCTAACTGGCTATTCTATACACGAACGTCCCTGGGTTTTACTGTGGTGAAAAACAAGTAACGTAGCATCTGCCGTCCCAAACACGTCCAGCTGTGGGGTCCCGCGGGGTGAAGCATGTTCACATGGCCGGGAGACGGACATAGGCCCCCCGACTTGTCATCGTGAGAGACGGAAGCCGCGTGCCCATTAAACAACAATGAGCAACCCCCCTTCTTCCACTGGCTCTGCCAGTCTGACCGTTCGAGACACTTGAAACAAGTGGCACCATGCCGCCCTTGTCCTTCCGTCACGGGCTCATTTCACTCCGCGGAGAGTTGGCAGACTCAGCCACGCCGCGGTAGCACGTGGCAGGTCTGACTTCCTTCCTTTCCGATTGGCTAGCGTTCCGCTGGGAGCCCGCACCGCCTTCCGCCTTCCGCCTTCCGTCCGTCAGTGTCAGTGCGTCTGTCCGGGCACAGGTGGGCTGCCCCCCCCCCGCCCCCCCGGGCTGCTGGGGATCGGGCTGCTGTGACCACAGGTCCGCCAGTCTCTCCGCAAGCCTCTGCCTTCGTTCTCTCGGCTGTGCACTCGGGAGCGGGATGGCCGGGCGAGCCGGGGGCTCTGTTCTTAGCTCCTGAGGGAGCAACCGCCGTGCATGCTGTTTCCGTAGCAGAAGAACCACTCTGCAGCCCCACCACCGATGCGCAAGGGTTTCTCTTGCATCTGGGTGGGAGGAGTAACTCACAAGCTCTTCACGTGGCGCAGCCCACACCGGAAGTCCCTCATACCTTCCAGAACCGTCCATATGTCCCGAGACCTACACACCGCTCGGACCCGCCGTGGCGCTCCAGGGAATGGGGCGGCGTCTTTGAGTGAGCGCCAGGGCTCCGGGCAGCGTCGCACCCGCACTCAACGCTGATGCATCTCACACTTACCGTTCATCCAGAAGACAGACCCTAAGTGAACTGTTCTCGCCGAAACATCTTCTTAATGAAAAGGATGTAAGGAGTAAACTACTTCAGAACCGTTGCAGCAAGAAGACCCCACAAGGCTAAGGCATCATTTCACATTCAGTGTTTCAGACAGTCTTTCTGGGTCAGGTTCTCCGGTGACAGGAGACTCGGGCCACACGTCACGCTTACGGGGATCTGACTGCCGTCTCGTGTATTCCCGACGGCTGCCCCAGGGCCGTGCTCACCCATTCTTGCTCTTCTGCAGGAACTGGCAACTGAAGAAACGTCACTTTCTGGTCTGAGGACAATTCTCAAATTTACAAGGGGCCTCGGTTTTATTCCTAGTTTGCTCATTATTTTTACATCAAGGTAGGATTGATCTCTAGAACATTAGTTTCAAGAATACAATATAATGACTCATTATTTGCATGTGCTGCACAATGATCGCCTCGGTAAGCCTAGTTAACCCCGCCACCACACACAGTAACAGATACTTCTGTCTTGTGATGAGAACTGCAGCGTGTACTTGCCACCTGAGCAGCGTTCAGGTGCACAATACGACACCGCTGAGCACAGCCACCACGCCGCTCGTGGCCCCCCCAGGGCTGGCTGATGTTATAACTGGACGTTTGCCCCCTTCCGTCCTCTTCCTCTATCTGCCCACCAACGTGCAGTTCCGGGACCACCAATCCGTTCTGCCTATAAACTCGGTTTTTCGTTTGTGGTTTTCTGTAGACTTCCCCGTACCTGGGAGTGCATACAGTATCTGTATTTCCTCCTGTCCGACTCTCGCCACTTAGCACAGTGACCTCAAGATCCATCGTGTTGTTGCAACCGGCAAGACTTCCCTCCTGTCTGGCCGAACAGTATTTCTGCGTAGGTGAGTGTGCGTCTCACATATCCTCCTCCGTCCATGCACTGGTGGACACGTGGGTTGTTTCCGTATCTCGGTTGCTGTAAATAATACTACAGTGAACTTGGAGGTGCATACATGTTTTTGAGTTAGTGTTTGTGCTTTCTTTAAATAACCACCCAGGAGTGGAATTCCTGGATCGTGCAGCAGTTCCAGCTGTAATTTTCTGATAAACCTCCGTACTGGTTTCCAGAGCGGCTGTACTTTCCCGCTCACAGTGAGCAGTGGTTTCCTTTTCGCCACATCCTCACCAGCGTCTGTTACCGCTTGCATTGTTAATGCTAGATGCTCCAACAGAGGTGAGGTGATATCTCGTTGTGGTTTTGATTTGCATTTCCCTGGTGATTAATGATGTTCAGCATCTTTTTATGTGCTTGTTGGCCATCTATATGTTTTCTTGGGGAAAATGTTCAGATCCACTGTTTCTTGCTAATGAGTTGTGTGAGTTCTTTATATACTTTGAATACTAACCTCTTATTAGGTATATGGTCTGCCAATGTTTTCTCCCACTTGGTTAAGTTGCTTCTTCATTTGGTTCATGCTTTTTTTTGGCTTTACAGCTTTTGATTTTTATGTAGTCACACTTGTTTTTGTTGCCTTTGCTTTTCACACCAAATCCAAAGTAACATCAAGACCAATGTCTAAGAGCTTAATATGTTTTCCTCTAAGAGCTTGATACGTTATGGTTTCAGGTCTTACGAAGTATTTAATTCATTCTGGGTTAATTTTTGTGTAGAAGGTAGTGGTGTGGTTTCATTCTTTTGCATGTTGCTGTCCAGTTTTCCCAGCAGCTTCTGTTGAAGGGACGGCCCCTTCCCGACTGTATGCTCTCGGCTCACTTGTAATAAATGAACAAACCCCGTATGTGAGGGTTATTCATGGACTCTCTATGCTGTTCCGTTGACCTCTGTCTGTTTTGATGCCAATACCACATTGATGATTATAACTTTGAAATACGGTTTGACATCACGGAGCATGATGCTTGCAGCTTTGTTCTCCATTCTCAAGACAGCTTTGCCTATGGAAGGTTTTTCTTTGTGGTTCCACACAAATTTCAGAATCATTTGATCTGTTTCTGTGAAAAATGCCATTGGAATTCAGATAGGGACCCACTGAATCGGTAGACCGCTTTGGGGAGTATGAGCTTTTTAACAACACTGTATTAATTCTCCCAGCCCAGGAGCATGGGATATCTTTTCACGTATCATGTCTCCTTCCGTTTTCTTCCAGCGACGTCTTACAGCCTTCCGTGTGTGGGGCTTCTACATGCCTGCTCCAACTCATTTCTAGGTATTTTATTCTTTTTGGTGTGATTATAAATAGGATTGCTTCTTAATTTACATTTCTAATAGTTTGTTACTAGAATATGTGTGTGTGTGTGTGTGTATGCAACAAATGGTTGTATATTGACTTTGTGCCCTGCAACCTTACCAAATCCATTTATTCTAAATGTTTAGGGTTTCTACATATAATATCACATCATCAAAAAGAGTGACAGTTTTACTTCCTCCTGTCCAATTTGGATGACTTTGATTTCTTGTGCTTGCCTGACTGCTCCGGCTCTGGGACTTCCAGCGCTGCCCCGAACAGAAGTGGCGACCGTGGGCGTCCCAGTCTTGCTCCCGAGCTTGGAGGGAACGCTTGCAGCTTGTCACCCTTGACTGTGACGTCAGCTATGGGAGTGCCACGTATGGCCTTTGTTATGTTGAAATATGTTTCAGCGTATTTCATATGTTGAAATATGAAATATGTTTTCATATATATCCACTCGGTTGAGAGCTTTTTAAATCAAAAATCAGTGTTGAATTTTGCAACTCTGTTTTCTGAATCTATTGAGATGATTGTGTGAGTGTTATCCTTAATTTTGTTACTGTGGTGTGTCACATCAAAGATTTGCAATTGTTGAGTCATCTTTGCGTTCTTGGAACAAATCACATTTGACCAGCTTGTGTGATTCTTTCACTGTATGGTTGAGCTGGGTTTGCTAGTGTCTGGTTAAGGATGCTGGCATCTGTGTCCATCAGAGACATTGCCCTGGACTCTTCTTCCCTTGTGGTGTACTCACCTGGTTTTTGTGTGAGGGTGACACTGGCCTTGTAAAATGAGTGTGAAGTGAGCTCATCTCTTCTGTGTTTTTGGGAGAGTTTGAGGATTAGTATTAGTTTTTCTTGAGTATCAGGTGGAATTCACCAGTGAAGCTCTCTGGTCCTTGGCTTTTGTCGTTGGAAGGCTTTTGTTGACTGACTCAGTCTCCTCAGTAATCATTTCACTTAGGTCTTCCATTTCTTCACGATTCAGCCTTGGTAGCTTATGTTTCTGAGAATTGATCTGTTTCTTCCAGGCTGTCCAATTAGTTGGTGTGTAATTTACTCATAATATTGTCTTACGGTCCTTTACATTTCTACAGCATCAGTTGTAAAATCTCTTCTTCTGTTTTTGTCTTATTTATTTGAGTCCCTTCTTGTTTCTCCTTGGTGCATCTGTAACTGTTTCTCAGTTTTGTCTACTCGGAAGGACTGTTGGGTTGATCTTTTCTCATGTTAGTCTCATATTTCTGCTCTGAACTTCGCTATTTACTGTCTTCTACTCCCTTTGGTCTTCCATCTGTTTTTCTTCTCCTAGTACCGTGTAAAATTAGGTTAATTGAGATTTTTCTTGATGTGGGCATTCGTGGCTATGAACTTCCTTCTTAGAATTGCTTTTGCTGCAGCCCATTAGTTGTGGAATGTCGTGTTTACATTGTCGTGAGTCTCCCGGTGTGTGTTCCGGTCCTTTTGACTCCTTCCTCGCCCCGCTGGTGGTTCAGTGGCGTGTTGCTCACTGTCCGCATCTTTGTGAGTTTTCCAGTTTTCTTCTTGTAAGTTGATTTCTAGTTTCATTGCATTGTTGTTGAACAGATGCGTGGTGTGATGTTAATCTTCTTAAATTTGCTGACGTTTTGTGGCCTCACATCTGCTCCACCCTGGGGAGTCTCCCACACGCACTCACGAAGGATGCGGGCTCTTGTGTCCTGGGAGGGAGTGTCGGGTCCAGCTGGTCTAATGGGCACTTTAAGGCTGATGTGTCCTTGCTGGTTTTTCGTGTGGGTGATCTATCTATGGATGAAAGGGGAAAATATTGAAGTCCCCACTATTATTTTATTGCTGTCTACTTCTCCCTTTATTTTTGTTAATATTTGCCTTCTGTACCTAGGTGCTTCTATTTTGGGTGTATATTTACAAATAATACATTCTCTGGTTTTGGACTGACCCCTTTACCACTGTGTAACGCCCTTCTTTTTCCCGACCACGTTCTTTGTTTTAAAGTATATTTTGTCTCATAGAACTACGGAGACCCAGTGTTGTCGCTGCTGTTCCCATGTTCACGGAGTCTCCTTCTCCAGCACTCCGGTGTCTGTCGGCGGGTATCCTTGCACCTTGAGGCAGAATTCTGTAGGCAGCAAACAGATGTGTCTTGTTTTTTAACCCATTCAACTGCTGTATGTAATTCTATTGCAATGCTCAGTCCATTGACATTTAAAGCGATTATTGGTAGGTATGTCCTTATTGCCATTTTGTGGATTATTTTCTGGCTGTTTTACAGTTCCTCTATTCCTTCATTCTCTTGTATTCTGCCTTAACTTTCTTTAGTGGTATGTGGGGACCCCTTTCTCTTTATTTGTATAGTATCTATTCCAGGTTTCTGCTTTCTGATAGCATGAGGTTTACACACAACAACTTCTATTTAGCGGTCTGTTTCGCATGTATGACTTAAGTGTGCATGCCTAAGCCGTGACGCCGTTTCACTGCCCCCAACACTGTCTGTGGGATCGCTGCATCTTCTAATGTCGTGTGCCCCTTAACGAGTCATCGTACTGACAGCGGACTTATCAATGCTGTTTTGTAATCTTCACGCCACCTGCAGATGTGGTTCATCGACCGCCTTTACCGCATTCTTACCTTCACCAGAGGTTTTACCTCCGTGTCTTCCTAAAACTAACCAGCACCTTTCTTCTCCGCTCAGAGACCGCCCTTCGCAATTGTTGTAAGGCGGTCTGGTCCAGTGGTGACGAACCTGTGGCTTACGCCTGTCTGGAAACTGTCTCCCTTTAATACTTTTCTAAAGGTTCCTTTTCAATTACGGTTGGCAAGTGATGCTGTACTAGTTCTGGGCAGACCACACAGTGCTTAGATGCTGGTGCACCTCATTGAGGGGTCACCCCGTAAGCCTAGTGCCCCCTGGCCGTACAGGCATCACAACATGGACCACGTCCCCTACCAATCCTTCACATTGCCATGATGGTGTGCCATATATTACTCTTGAGTCCCTTGCACATTGCCCTTTCTGATAATCATTTGATAGTTTTAGCATTTTCAAAATGTTCCCCCCGTTTAAAGACTTGTAAGCTGGTGGTTAGAACCGTTTTGTTTGGTTTTCCTATTCGTGGGGTTTGCTTGCCACGGCACGAACAGCTGTTTAGACTGCCTGGGTCACGTTTTTGTCAGTCTCATACTTACGTGAAAATAACCTGTGTAAGAAGCCGGCCCTCCACAGGCCCAGGGCGCGTGGGCATGGGAGCTAGGACTGACCCCCCCCCCCCTTGCAGGGCGCTGGGGGGCTGAATTCAGCCACAAGGACTGCGGCCCGGGTGCGGCCTCTGGGGGGCCGGGGGACACCCCAGGGGCTGCCGGAGGTGGGACATCCCACCACCGAGGGTCCAACCTGAGTCTGAGGGGTTAGCGTCGTCTGCCCTTGTAGGTCACGCACACACCTGGGACCTGGCAGCCCCTCCGCCTGTCCTGAGTGTCCCTCCGGGAACTGCCCGTGCGCACGCCACGCTGAGCTTGGGAAGCGGGCGAGCTGTCCGGCCTCACACGCTCGTAGCTGGAGAGGAACTGGCCTCCGGAGGAGCTGACCACGGCCGGGCCTCACTCGGGCGGCCCAGGTTTCAGACGGAGCTCGGACATTAGAGTCGAGGCTGGGGCCGCTGAAGACCCGGAGGGCTGTCGGGGTGACATGCACGTACTTTGCATTCAAGAAGGGAATGAATTTGGGGGGGGCAGAGGTGGAATGTCATGGACTGGATATTTGTGTGTCCCACCCCCAAATCTGGATGTTGACACCCCAACGCCCAAGGTGCGGCACGAGGAAGCGGGCGTTCAGAAGGCGACGGGGTCGGGAGCTGCGGAGAAGGGGACCCGCACCCTCGGGAAGAGCTCGGGGAATGCCTGCCACCCCCGCTGCGGGTGGGGACATGGCAAACCACGACGGCGGACCAGGGGTCGGCGCTCACCGGGACCCGACCAGGTGGCTCCTGACCTGAGGGAGACACACGTCCTGGGTGGAAGCCGCTGAGCCTGTCCTGCTCCCGGCAGCAACCCAGACCACAGAGACAGGATGCACAGCGCGCTCCACGGCCGGACAGCGAGCCATGGGACCCTGAGGTGCCACCAGCGTCAGGCACCAGCGTCGTCCAGAAAACCGAACAGTGGCCTCCTCCCCCGCAGGGAGGACTGCTCGCTGTAAACTAAGCTCCACGGCGTCTCTCTTCCTCGACTTCAGGTAAATGTGATTTCCCTCACTCACGCCTACGGGGTCCTTTTGAGAATTATAAAATCTTCAGATCCAAACTTGAAACATTGGTGGTTATTTATTGATACTGAAAAAATATCAGCAAGTGTACACTGTGACCCATCGTTGTTGGAGATTTTCTTTAAATTTCATTTAAGAGCAGATTTGAGTTAGATATTAAGTGAATGAATTGTATCATGTTAGTGACACATATTCACTGTGTCCCTCGCTCACCTGTAAACCAGGGGTTAATCCACACACTCGCAGCAGGTCAGTTAAGTAGCATTTATTGGCAATTACAAACACAGCTTTAAAAGCTGAAGTCCAGGAGAGTCACACTCATTTTCACCGGGGGCCACATCAGCCTCACGGTGGCCTTCAAAGGGCCGAATGTGACGTTAGGACTGTGTACGGACTGTGCACATGGAACTGCTCCTCAGCAGCTCAGTGAGAGCTTGGCGAGAGGCGGGCAGAACACGGTGGGGGGCAGGCTCGGCCAGCGGGCCCTGTGCTCGCTGCCTGGGAGGTGACCTGTCCGTCACTTCACCTGCACCCTTCTCCCGTCTGCAGGCAGCTTTAAACATTCCAACATCTGAATCATAGGGGTGCCGGAAGGAGAAGAGGAAGAGCAAGAAATTGAAAACTTATTTAAAAATGTAATGAAGGAGAGCCTCCTAATCTGGCAAAGGAAATAGACTTCCAGGAAGTCCAGGAAGCTCAGAGAGTCCCAAAGAAGTTGGACCCAAGGAAGCACACACTAAGGCACATCATAGTTACATTAGCCAAGATTAAAGAGGGAAGAATCTTAAAAGCAACAAGAGGAAAGGAGTTACCTACAAAGGAGTTCCCATCAGACCGTCAGCTGATTTCTCAAAAGAGCCCTTATAGGCAAGAAGGGGCTGGAAAGAAGTATTGAACATCATGAAAGGCAAGGACTTGCATCCAAGATTACTCTATCCAGCAAAGCTGTCATTTACAATGGAAAGGCAGATAATGTGCTTCTCAGATGAGGTCAAATTAAAGGAGTTCATCATCAGCAAACAATTACTATATGAAATGTTAAAGGGACTTATCTGAGAAAAAGAAGATAAAAAATACAAACAGTAAAATGACAACAAACTCACAACTATCAACAGTCAAGCCTAAAAAAAAAAACCAAAAACATAAACAAACTAAGCAAGCAACTGGAACAGGAACAGAATCACAGAAATGGAGATCACATGGAGGGTTATCAGCAGGAAAGGGGAGGGCGAAGAATGGGGGAAAAG
Source organism: Phyllostomus discolor (assembly GCF_004126475.2). NCBI lineage: Eukaryota > Metazoa > Chordata > Mammalia > Chiroptera > Phyllostomidae > Phyllostomus > Phyllostomus discolor. The sequence goes on from NC_040905.2 coordinate 2,168,986, forward strand.
GCACAGGGAATAAGAAGCATAGATGGTAGGTACAAAATAGACGGGGAGGTTAAGAATAGTGTGGGAAATGGAGAAGCCAAAGAACTTATGTGTACGACCCAGGGACATGAACTAAGGGGGGAGAAGGATGGTGGGTGCAGGGGGGATACAGGGAGGAGGGGAATAAAGGGGAGGAAAAAAATGGAAGAACTGAATTAGCATAATCAATATATTAAAAAAAAACACTTCTCGTCTCGAGCAGGCCTGCACTTCCCCGCAGTCAGGCGAGAAGGCCCGAGGGGCCGTTTCGGGGGACCGCACTCAGAAGGACGGGGGGGGGTGGGAAGCCTCGTGGGGACAGAAGGCTCGATTCCGTGAGCCCTGAGTGTGCCCCCTGCCCCGCAACGTCACGTGAGATCTGTTCCCTTGGACGGTTCTTCCAAAGTGTCACCAGCCCTTCACAGAAACGCTGACGGCTGTGCACCACCAAACCGACCTCACAGGTAACTGACAGTTTGGAGTGAGGGGCTTCCGGGCCCTCTTCAGGGCTCTATTTCTCCCTCGTTTGGATGATGTGGGAGCAGTTACTGCTGGAGTCACGCGCGTCCTGCTGAGTGTGAGAGGCAGCAGGGACTCGGGCCGAGGGGAGGGCGGTAGCCACGGGACTAAGGCGAGAGAGACGCCCCTGGCTCTGAACTTGGAGGACAGAGCTGCAGGTCAGGGACGGCGAGAGGCGCAGCCCCAGGGTCTGGCGTGGTTTCTCCCCAGATCCTCGGGGTGGAGTGCCCTGCCAACGCCTTGATCTTGGCCCCCCAACGCTGACTTTGGACGTTTGAACTCCGAAGGTGTAGAATACATGCATGTATTTTATTTTAAAGATTTTACTTATTTATTTTTAGAGAGGGAAGGGAGGGAGAGAGAGAGAGAGAGAAACATCAATGTGCGGTTGCTGGGGGTCATGGCCTGCAACCCAGGAATGTGCCCTGACTGGGAATCGAACCTGCGACACTTTGGTTCGCAGCCCTTGCTCAATCCACTGAGCTATGCCAGCCAGGGCTACATGCATGTTGCTTCAAGCCACAAGTCTGTGGTGGTCTGTTACAGTGACTGCACGAAACTAATGGGAACCAGAAAGCCTGGTGCTCACCCGGAGAGTCCCATCTCTGCTTGAAGTTGCATCCAGTTTTATTCAGTCCCCATCTCTGATATTCCAGCCACCTTGATCCCAAGCACCGAGCAACCGCAAGGAGGTAGGTGGCCTTCAAGCTTAAAAATAACCCTCTCCATTTAAAAAAATCCTTTATTGGCGTTCTCTATTCCTTGTTTACTCTCTCTTCCTCCTCCTTCACCAAAAATATCTTTCCCCAGGAACCGGCCTTGACCTCTCCTCTCTGGTCTCGCACTTGGACTGCGTTCGCTGCCACACTGTCAGCTATTAGCTTCCGGCTTGTTCTCGGCCCACAGGCCAACCTCGGGGCCCACTGTGGGCGGCTGCTGTGGGGCTCCGGCCGGCGGCTCTGTGGCGTCCGGCGTCAGTGTCACTGGGACACACTCATCTTCCCGTGCGCAGGGTTACAAACAGGAGACCCAGTCACACCAGGGAAGGAGTGCGTCACCAAAGCAGGTATGTGAGGAATTCTGCGGTGCTTGCTTTTACACAATAATGGAAAACCAGGGAAATACCTTACTTTTTTGTTGTTGTTTCTTTAGAAATGTCACTTTTGAGTAATATTTCTTCCCAACATTTCTTCACTCTGCCTCGCTCCCCGCGGACCGTCCCGCTGACGGTGCAGATGGAGACGGGAGTGGGGGATCGGACTGTGGGGCTGTTGTGCATGGGTGCTCACCACACGGTCTTGTCGACCAAGATGCAGAAGCATCGTAGCTGTTTGTCTGTCTGTCCCCCGTCAGCCACACCAAACGCTCATTAACCGTGTTTACCATGAAGCGTCGCTCTGACGTAACACTGAGGTTCTTTACATGTTTACATCCATGTTTTGACGTGACTTCCACACACTGAAATGGACAAACTAAAGTTCTTAAAATGTTTCTATTATAACTGATGTGTAAGTGAAATCCCACGGTATTTGTTTTTTCTCTCTCTGACTTACTTCGCTCAGTGTAACACCCTCTAGATCCACCCGTGTTGTCACACGTGGCAAGACTTCCTTCTTTCTGACACCCAAGCGGTTTCCCACCGCACACGCGTGCTGCTGCGTTGCCCGCTTTTCCCCAGAACAGGGACCTGCTTCCGCATCGCGGCCACCGCAGCCGCCGCCGCGAGCGCAGGGATGCGTGTCTTCTCCAACTAGCGCTCTGGGTCCCCGGGGTAAGTACCGGCGACCGGGACCCCCGGGCCACACGGCAGCTCTGGGTCTGACTTTCTGCGGAGCCTCCGTGACTGGCCTCCGCAGTGGCCGCGCCGACCGGCCTTCTCACCGGCAGTGCCCGGGGCGTGCCTTCCCCCGCACCCTCGCCAGCGCCCACTGGCTGACCCAGCCCTCCCGACAGGCGGCCTCCCTGCGGGTGTCTCCCCGGGGCTTCAGCTCGCCTTCCCGGATCGCCCCCGCCGGGCAGCCTTTCATGCGCCCACCGGCCGCATGACCTCGGCCTCCCTGGGGAAGTGCCTGGGTCCTCAGCCCACTTTGAACTGATTTGGTTTTGGCGTTAAGTTGTATGAGCTCCTTGTATGCTGTGGATATTTACGCCCCATCAACGGTATCGTCGGAGAATTATCTTCCACCGTTCGTCCATTTTACTTCTACGTAAGTTGGGGGTCTGGTTCCACTTCTTCGTGTGTCTGTCCGGTTTTCCCAGCCCCGCTTGCTGACCGCTGTCTCTACCTGCTGCACTGTCCTGCCGCCTCCGTCACAGATTAGTTGGCCATGTAGGCGTGGGTTCACTCCCGGGTTCTTTGTTCTGCTCCATTAACCTGCGTGTATTTACGCTGGTACAGCACTGGCTTAAATACAGCCTTGCAGTGCGGTTCGGTATTGTCGTACCTACAACACTGTTCTTTCTCAAGGTGGCTTCAGGGGTTTGGGGTGTTTTGTGGTTCCATGTAAATTTTAGAATATTCGTTCTATTTCTGTGAGAAATGCCAGGGTATTTTGATAAGGAATGCACTGAATCTGTGGATTTCTTTGGGTAGTATAGACATTTAAAGATGTTAATTCTTTCTATCCATGAGCACATTATAGCTTCCCATTGATTTGTATCTTCTTCAAAATCTTAGTTTTCTAAGTCTTTCCCATCTGTGGTTAAATTTATTCTTAGGTATTTTATTCTTTTTGATGCAACTGCAAATGAGATTACCCTGTTAGTTTCTCTTTGTGATAGTTTGTTAGTGGTGTATAAAAATGTAACCAATATCTGAATATTAACTTTGTATCCTACTTCACTAGACTCATTTATTAGTTCAAATAGCTTTTCTTTTGGGTTCTCTCTATATTGTTTCACGTCATCAGCAAATAATGACAGTTTTACTTTGTTTCCTGTTTGAATACTGTTTCATTTTCTTCTCTGATTGCTGTTGCCGAGACTTCCAGTACTACGTTGAACAGAAGTAATGAAATCAGACATCCTTGTGTTGCTGCTGACTCTCAAGAAAAAGCTGGTTTTCACTGTTGATTATGTTAGCAGTGGGTCTGTCCTGTGTGTGGCCTTCATTATGTTGAAGTGTGTTCACCACATTCCTACTCTGATGAGAGTTTTCAGTGAAAAATGGATGTCGGACTTTGTCAAATGTGTTTCCTACACCCATTAATATCATAATTTTATAGTGTGGTGTATCATTAACTGATTTGCCAATATTGAACTAGCTTTACAACCAGGAATAAATCCCACTCGATACTGGTGTATGATCTGTTTAAGTGTTGCTTAATTTGGTTTGCTAATATTTTGTTGAGGATTTTTATAGCTATGGTCATCAGAGACATTAATGCCTGGCTCATTAAATGGGTTTTGGAGCCTTCCCCCTCTTTAACTTTTTGGCATTTTTTGAGGACAGTAGTAATTAACTCTTTGAATGTTGGTAAAATTCACCCATGAAGTCATCTCCCTGGTCCAGGGCTTTTGTTTATTGGAAGTTTCTGATAACTGTTTCAGTTTCATTAGTAATTACTCGTTTGTCCGGACTTTCTGTTTGATCCTGATTCAGCGTTGAAAGATTGTATGTTTCTAGGAATTGACCCATTTCTTCCAGGTTGTCTCATCTGTTGGCAGTATCTCCTGATCATTCTTTTGTTTCTGCGGAGTCAACCGTCTCTCCTCTTGGAGTTCCATGCGCCTGTGAGAAAAATAAGTCCACCTGGGCTGACGTGTCGTTCGAGGCCGCTGTCCCCTTGCTGACGGTCCATCTGGGTGACCTCCCCGTTGACGCCGATGCGGTGCGAGAGTCCCTCCTGCGACTGCGCTGCTGTCGTCTCCCCCTTCACGTCGGTCAGGATTTGCTCCGTGCACTCAGGTGCTCCCAGGCCGGGGGCACGGTGTCTGCAAGGGTTACCCCCTCTTGCGGACTGACCCTTTTACGGTGATGAGATGCCCTTCTGTGCCTCTCGTCCCCGCCACTGCTCGCAGGCCTGTTCTGTCTGATGTGAGCGTTGCCGCCCCAGCTGTACTTTCGTTTCCACCTGGGTGTGCCTGTCTTCCCCCCCCCCCCCCACTTTCTAGTCCGTGTGTGTGCTTCAGTCTGCAGCGGCCTCCTTGCACGACCGAGCATTCGTGCAGGTCCTTTATTTGTGCATCAGCCGCCTGTGTCTTTTCATCGGAGCATTCAGTCCAAAGTAATTATTGGTATGTAGAGTATTGCCATTTTATTAATTGGTCTTTGATTGTTTTTGTAGTTTTTCTCTGTTCTGATTCTCTTCCTTTGTATGTTGCTGACCCTTCGTTTTGTGTTTGGATTCTTTTAATCTATTGTAGATTATTGTTTCAGGCTCCAAGTAGCTTAGAGGATATAAAGTTCTAATTAGAGAAGAGAACCCCAATGAGATTTGGGTTTAGGTTTATCAGATTGCAACGTAATCATGAATTTCTCTATGCATGATAAAACAAAAGAGTTTCTAAGACAGTATGTTAGTAAAGGTAGAAGGCAGTTCATGAACTTGAGAATGGCTATAAGAAGTGTGAAATGTCAGGGCGGCGGCTGCATTCTTTTTAACAGGTTTTAAGTATTGGCATCTCCTACAGGTGTCACCCTCCGATCTCCTCTCTGTGTAACAAACGGTAACATGTTCAACGTGAGACATGAAAAAGCACTTAAACCAACCAAACACCACGGAATGTGTCGGTGGCTGAAGGTCACATTTATTAGGAGATGGAGCGAGGACTGCACTCGGCGCAGCTGACTTGGCTCGGAGGCCGAGGCGGTGCCCGCCTACTTTGTGGACACTCTCGTTCTCCTGTTCCAAGAGAAGTTCGCGCCGTAGGACTTGGACTTGGGCTTCGGCACCTTCCGCTCTTCGATGTCGTAGCTCCACCCTGGAAAACAAGAGCACACTCACAGGGACAGAGTCGCAGAGCGCCCGAAGAACACAGTGAGCGGAGGCGCCTGTCCGCAAGCCCGCTGTCCCTTATCACCGGGGCGCGTGCACACGCCCGAAAGGTAAAAACGTACTCAGCAACCCCTCCCCGCAACATCCTGTGTGGCAGGGGAGGGGGGGGGTCCAAAGTACTCCCTGGAGATGACTTCTTCCCATGCCTTAAGTTAAAGGGGCACCCACCGCCCGATTTCTCCCTGTCGGTATTCTTGTTCAGGCACCGATGGTGACAGAAGAGAGTTCCCACTCCTCACTCTGGCTCACGATGTGACTTCTCCGACGGCTGCCCGGGGGAGCCCTGACCAACATAACCGCCCCCGCTGTCTCTGAACGCAGGCGCCCGCCTTCACGGCAGCGTGGCGCTCACGCAGAGCGACCGCACGCCCACGCTCACCCGGGTAAGTCACGGAGCTGGAGCAGACCGTGGGAGAGCGCGCCGTGCAGCCCCTGGACACTGAGAGGCCCCTGGTGAAACGCAAAATGCTTTTCAACCTTTGTTTCCAGGCCGGCTGCAGCAGAATCCCATGGAGGCGCCTGACAATGCACATTCCTAGGCCGACCAAAGGCCCACGGGGTCTGCTGGGCACAGACGGGGGGAAGCACCGTCTACACCGTCTGGGCTCCTCTGAGCGAGGCCTTGCAGCTGCTGGGACCTGGGTCTGTCTGCATCTGCGTCCCCTACTGTACGACCAGCCCTTCGGTTTCCTCCCAGCACGGAGAACCACCATGCCCCCCTCCTCACGTAGGATGAAGTCGCCCCCTAGTCCCAGGTCCGGGCAACCCCCGTAACTTTTGCTTTCCTCCCTAAGCCCACTACGGATCCCTGTAACTAACTCACCGCCCTCGCTCTCAGGACTTCCTTCGAGTGATCCGTCCTGACGCGGGCGGATCACTGGTTCTCAGGGCAGGGCCACGCCGGCCCGTCTGAAACGTCCAGGATGAAGGCTGCGCAGGCTCACTGGGCAGCCTCCTGACCTCGTGCCGCGCCCTCGTGCTCCCCGGTGTCTCGAGCTCCAGCCACGAAGCTCCCAGCTCGGTGGCCGCTCGGAGCCCCGTGCTGCCCGAAGTGAAGCCTCCACCCCCCCCCCACCTCTCCCCCGACGCCTGTGGGACGACGAACAGTCCCCCACAGCTAGAACGCCTCTCCGCTCGCCATGGGGACGCGGGGCGGCGGGAACGCCAGGGCAGCGCCAGGACCCAGGAAAGTGAGCACCGGTCCGACTCACTGGTTGGCGCAGCCTCACTTCCAGGAGAGCAAGTCCTGAGCACCCTCCCACCCGCCGACACGGCCACACCGAGGACCCCGCAGAGCGCCGGCTCCCTGCAGGGCGGCCTGGCGGGACTCGGGCACGGACATGTGGTCCCTGCACTCCCGAACCTGGCTGAGGGCGCCGGCCGGCGCCGACTCCGCAGACACTGCCGTGAGGGTCAAACAGGCTGACTCCTGGCAGTGCTTACAAAGCACCGGACACACAATGATTCGTCGGGTCACACGAGAAAGGTGCCTTCTGAAGTCTCTGCACGTCTGTCTGAGGAAACCGAGGCACAGAGGGTGGGTCACCAGCGTGAGGCCGCTCAGCTGGGGCGGGGCGGAGCCAGGGTCCCCACACGGCCCGGCTCCCACCCAGGCCTGCGCCCTCCTGCCCGGTTCCCGGGGCACACAGCACGCACCGGACAGATGTCGGGCTGCTCCTTCCCCTCCAGTTCGACTTGTAGCTTACTCAGCACATCTTCTGTGAGGCACTAGTGTAAGTAAAACTTCCATCACCCCGAACCCTAATTCTGAGTTTGTATGTAATGCTCTGGATCCAGGTAGGCACAATTTGGCCTGGTCATTAGCCACAGAAAGGGGTTCTAGCAGGCAAATCACGGCTGAGAGCTGGGCGTGATGCTGAAATAACTTGAACGTTACGAACTTACCGGGTACGTCCCTCGTCAGTCCGCAAACGGTGGTGGTGACGTCAGAAACACTTCAACGGAGCAGGTGAGCAACAGCAACATCTAATGAGCACGTACTACTCATCTAATAAACCGCACTGACTGCTACCCGGGGACTGCTCAGACGCCAGAGGTGAGGCAGCGAATGAAACAAAACCTTCCCAGACCGAGGCAGCAGAGGCGGAGACATCGGTGAGGGGTGCACTACGTCAGGTGCCAGCACAGGAACGCCGGTGCCTAGACACGGGCCGTGCGTGCGCACGTGCACCACGGAGAGAACACTGACATCGGGCAGCCCGCCCGGGGTCCCACGGGAGCAAGGGCCAGCAGCGCGAGGGCAGGACCCGGGTCCCGCCGTGTCTGGGCCCAGGACTCACAGGCAAGGACAGCGCAGGCCACCGGGACCGCCCGGGTGGGGCGGCGCTTCTCTCCCTCGCACTTCCCTGCGGAGAGCATGGAGCTCCCAGGGCCGCACGGGCCCCTCCACCTCTGGGCCACGGCCGAAGCAAAGGCGGGCCCGGGGACACGCAAGGGCAGCTCGCAGCGGAGACCAGCGTGAGTCCCAGCCCCACGCATCCCCCTCGGGTCTGCGGCCCCGTACTCAGAACAGTGCCCGGTGCGCAGGACCGACATCACGGCAACAGCGGCCCCTTCTGACCCCGCCCAGCATCTGGGCGCGTTTCCGGCGTCGCTCTCCCGAGTGCCCGCGCAACAAACCACAGCCCGCCCCGCCCAAACGTCTCTGCCGCAGCGCAGCTCGGCGGCCCAGGGGCTTCCGGAGTGAGCGCGCACGCCGGCTCCCAGGGCGCGCGGCACTGGAACCGCTCCGAGAGACATCAGACAGCCGTGCCGCGTGGGGCGCACGACCTGCCCCGCGCGCATCTTCCCGACATCCCCTCTGGAACCTGCTCTCAGAATGAAGGAGCATGATGTAACTGGCACACGATGCCACGCAGAAATTTAAGAATGGGTCGTCTTTGTGAGATGTTTAAATTTCTATGAGAATTTCTTTCCAGCTCTACAGTAAGGTTCTGTTGTTTAAAGACACCGCTCGGACCTGAGCTCCTGGGTGGGACCCCGGCAGGGAAAGGGCGCACGCGCTCTCCGGAGAAGGCGGGTACAGAGCCGAGGGGCGAGCCTCCCACCGGGTCCCCAGGCTGCTCCATCGGGACCCTGGACACCAGCCCCTGCTCTCCCCGGCTGGGGGCGGCAGCAGGCGGTCGAAGGCCCGAGGTGCGGGCAGTTGCCCTGGCCACAGGGAGCTCCCCGGGCGCCGCTCCCTGCCCCGGGGGAGAGCAGCCTGGCTGCGGGAATTCCCACCCACGTGTGGGAGCGCTCTCACAGCGACTCGGGGGTTTCAGCCCTTGTATCAAAGCGGCATGCTTACGGTACAACCTCTGGTGAACCTAAAAGGAGATCTGCAATATGCTGCACTCCATCCCCGCCCCGGGCAAACATGCCCATTTATCTTGTCAGTCTCCATGCCGTGGCTGGGGCACCCTAGGTGCTGTAAGAACGCTTGCTGGATTCTTTCAGATGCCGCCGGCACTAACAAACACAACGTGAAACCTCGGAGCAAACCAACCACAACCACCACCTTGTGAATTCCCTGTGTGCAACAGAAAGAGAAGATCAGTTCCATCTATTTTAACTCACAGAACCATCTCACACTTGGCTCAGCCACACGAAGACACAGAGACGTTCGTCAGTGCTCTTGTGCAACGCGTCACCTCCGGTGACCCCGGTGTGCGCTCCACGCATGCCTCTCTCCGCCAGTAACCTGACCTCAGGCCCAGCCTCAGCGCAGGAGCAAGCAGCACGGGGATTTTTTCCTACTGCCCATCTGTTTGGCACGAGCGGATGGAACTGGCAGTCACCGCGGACAGGGCCGGGGGACGAGAATAGCAAAGGCCTGGGAGGCCAGGGCGCGGTGTGCTGGTGCCCGGGAGGCCTGCGGGTTCCTCGCCAGGCGACGCACCCACAACACGCCTGGTGAGACAGAGCATCAGCTAAAAATGTGAGTTAAAGGGGGAGGCAGCTCTTCGGGAAGTTCCCTCTGAAAGTCCCTCTACTTTGAAATTCCCAAGTACCCACTATTTGGGGTGGGGAGGGTGGGAGTGTCAGGATAATTTAAAAGTACCTTAGGCCTTCTTTGAGAAAATAAAATGGAGGACAAGTAAGGGTTTCGGATACCCTGGCAAGGCGGTTCTTCCCACGGAAACTACCTGAGATGACTTAAACTAGCAAGTGGGGGACAGCGTCAGGCCTGAGGAACCTGAGGGCTGCAGGCCCCCGCCCCCTCCGGAGAGCCCCGCCCTCACGGCGCTCGTCCCACACCCACTCGCTGTCGCGTGCGGCTCGCCCGCGCCCAGAGCAGCGGCCGGAACCACGTGGTTCGGAACCCGACACCACACAAACTGGTTCGTGTTCCGGAGGTGCATTTGAGAGTCAGCTACGAGAAACGTAAAACCCGCTTCTCTACAGAAAAGCCTGTGCAGCAACGTGCAGGTCCGAGAGTCCCTCTCAGAGGTCCGTCTGGGCGCAGCGAGTGCACGGGACTCCCGAGCCCTAAGTGACCCAAGGGACGCCGGGAACCCCACTCCGCTACCGTGGGGGAAAGGACCGCTATGGGGGCGTCATTTCAGACTTCCAGCGGTGAACCCTGGATTCACCTCTCCCCGAGGGACCCTGGTAGGTGAGCTGAACATTTCCCGGCACCGAGACCCGAGCCCGAGGACGGAGGAGCCGGGGAGGGAAGGCGGGGAGGGAAGGTGGGGCTTCGGCAGAGCCCTGCGCGCTGCCTGCGACCCCGTCAGCTGCAGGCGCAGGGACGCTGTCACCTGCAGGGCCGGGCCTGTGAGCGCCCCTGCTCACCGCACTGTGTGCGCGAGCCCAAACACTGACGGCGCTTCCAGGGGTGTTCACCACGCGCTCAGAGCAGTGACACAGCTGTCACCAGCCCGCGTGTTCCCGGCTGAGGTCGCGCGAGGCCACGCCCTGCCTTCTGGCGTCACCTCTTGTGCGGTAAACAAGTGTCCTTTCCACGGCCCACTGACGGCCGCATTCTTTCCTCCTGCGCTCCTCGGCGCTGACGTCGCAGTCTGAACCAGGCCCAAGGGCAGCGCTCTCCAGCGCTGGGGTGCCAGGGGCGGGGCGTGCCCGCGGCCCGCAGACGCACCTCGCTCGGGCAGGGCAGGGGTCGCAGGCCGTCTGCGGCCGTGAGCTCGGGGTTCACCAGTCAACGGTGCACACGTGACAGAGACCCCCGTGAGGACCCAGTGCGGGTCGGGGCTCACAGGAAGCTAGCCCCGTGTTTCCCGCGAGGCGGCACCTCCTCCGTATTCGCTCCCTCTGCGCGTTCGGTGACGTCACAGAACGGGACCGCCGTGACCGGCCGCAGGAACCACCTCTGACCGACAGAGGTGTACGTTCTGTCCTGCCCGCTGACTCCCCGCCTCCCACGACTCCCCGCCCCCCAAACCCGTCTGTCTGCCTTCGCAGCTCACCTCAGCACCCCTTCACCCCTGCAGGTCTGCGCTGTGCTGGCCCTTCCGGGAGCTGCGGGCGAGATCTGCCTGGCTCCCTTATTCTCGAGTGAACTAGGCTCTTCCACACATGCTCGTGAAGAATTATCATAGTCGCGGTTCTGCCTCAGAAAACACCCTTCTGTAAGAGTTGTGACGGGCCCACCGAGATGCCGTACAGAGTCGCCGCCGGAGCCAGGCAGACCTCACAGCAGTGTTCCTTTCCTTTCCTTTCCCCAAAGCCCACCTGAGGGTGTTCGCTGGTTTGGCGGGGGGGGGGCGGGGGGGGGCGGGGGGGGGGGGGGAGGGAGGGAGACATCCATGTGAGACACACTGGCCGGCTGCCTCCCATACGTGCCCCACCTGGGGATCGAACCCACAGCCCAGGTCTGTGCCGGAACCAGGCAAGGAGCCCACCACCTCTCGCTGCATGGGATGGTGCTCCAACCACCGCAGCCACCCCGCCAGCCAGCGCTCTCTGGGTTTCTGAATGGACACATTCATTTTTGCCCATCGGAGACGTGGGACTACAAAGCATACACACGATTGTAAAAAGTTGTGTTTTGTGAACTTACCAGTTTTGCTAGCCTTTTAAAACGCTGGTGTGTAAGTTGTCAATTGCCTCTGTTTTCTCTATGAAGTGAAAATAACTGTGGCTGGAAGACATGACGCATCTAACCAACGTGAATGAAACCCTGCCAGGAGCTGACAGCGGCAACGGGGGGTAACTCGGCAGGTAACGTGACGGGACGGGTCTGTTTGCCAAGGGAACGATGGTGAGGCCCCGCAGTACAATGAAGGACTGCTCCAGGCCGAGAAGGACTTGTGGAGGACAAAGCCCGAGTGGACACAGAAGTTGTACACGGCCCTGGCCGGGCAGCGCAGTGGGTCAGAGCATTGTCCGGACACACCGAGGCTGTGTGTGGTCTTGACCCCAGGCCGGGGCACACACAGGAATCAACCGACGAAGGCATAAATGAGTGGAATCAATGCTTCCCCCTTTCTCTTTGTAAAACCAGTAACTTTTGAAAAGTTACACATCGCTGCCCTGACTGGGGTGGCGCAGCGGGTGGGGCATCGCCCCGCAAACCAGAAGGCCACCAGTTGGACGTGCGGCGGGTGCACGGCGCACGGAGGCTCTGTCAGTCACACATCAATGTTCCTGTCCTCCTCTCCCTCCCTCCCCCTCTCTAGAAATAAACACCTTTTTAAAAGGTTTATATTATTTGCAAAAAGGAACTTTTGTTTTACAGTACGGCTAGAAATTCTGAAAAGCTATGAAATGTGTCTCGCCCCGAGCGAAGTTAGCTCAGGTCCGACGGGCGAGAGTCCCGCTGCACGGCTCAGCGCCTGCCCTCCCGACCCGGGGGTGGGGGCGGGGGCAGGCATGGAGGGGATCGCTCTTCCCATCCGCTCTGCCCAGACGGCTCGCTCGCGGTGGCCACCGGGAGAGCCTCGTCTGCCGTGGGCTCACTCTCAGTCCTTGATGACTCGGGGGAGAGGCAGGGTCTCAGCACCCTGACACCTTCTTCCATGTTCGTGTCGGTGGCTTCCGTCGTCACCAGTGCTGTCTCTCGGACACCTCGGTCCTACTCGCATCCCGAGTGCTGGAAGGTACGGAGAGGTACTGATTTCTGCCTCCCCCAGTCCGCATCCGGAATGCAACAAAGGAGACGTGAGGACTCTCTCTGCCCTGAAGCTCTCTTCGGGATTCCGCCGAGGGCCTCTGGGGGTCACCAGGATGTGCGCTTCCCACCTCATCCAGCCCGGCGCCGGAAGGAACCCGGCCGATTCGGTACGTGGCTCCGAGGAGCTGCCTGGGACAGCTGTCGCGGGCGGGAGATGCTTCGCCACCCCGAGTCCAGCCCGCAGGCGAACTGCTCCTGAGAACACCTCCGAGGCAGGGAGCTGCGCGCTCGGGGCACAGGTCTGCCAGCGGCACACCCCTCACCCCTGCTGTCCCTGGCCGGCTGTGGTGTGTCAGAGCCCGGGCGCCGCTCCGCCCGAGACGAGGCACCAGTCCAGCCTTTTCTGCTTTCGTCTGGGTCCTGCGTCTTCTAGGCCGGTACGTGCCAACTGGGAACAAACATCACCTAGTGATGGAGCTTTATCTTTATTTGTACGTCTTTAAGGATAGTTAGTATATGATATATTAGTTATGTTAGTTTCAAGTATGCAATGTTGTGGCTTAAAACTTTTATGCCCCAGACTGTGACCACCACTCATTTCAGTGATCATCACCACGCAAATGCATCACACTGTCATTGACCACATTCTTCTTCACCTTTCCACCCACCCCCCGACACGTCTCCCTGCTGGCAGCCCTCCCTTGGGTCTCTATGAGTTGGTTTCTGTTTGTTTGTTTTTAAGATTCCACATGTAAGTGAAACAGAGCATTGTCTTTCTCTGACTTGCTTCACTTAGCCTAACATCCTCCAGGTCCATCCATGTTGTCTCAAGTGGCAAGGTTTCGTCCTTTTTCACTGCTGCGTAATATTCCATGATGCATGCGCACCACACACTCATCCACTGACGGACACCGAGGCTACGTCCCCGTCCCGCCTGCTGCAGGACACGCGGCAGCGATCGCCAGGGTACGCACGTCTGTCCAGCCCCGGGTGCTCGTTTCTCCGGGTGAACACCCCGAGGGAGGCAGGCCCAGCTCCCCCAGTGTCCCCACGCGGCTCTCCACACCGGCTGCACCGACATGAGCAGCCCCACTGACACGCTGCACGGCGGCTTCTTGACACCTGTCCTTCTGACTGCAGCGAGGATGCGGAGTTTCACTAACACACAGGTATGCAGGGCCCCTCCACGCTGACTTAGTCTCTTTCCTTGGTGTCCTGACACACATCTGGAGTATTCATACTGCGTGTTTGGGCACTCGCGTGTACTCTGTCTCAAGATCGTTATGTCATAACGCAGCATGTCAGGGTTATGATGTCATTCTCTGCAAAAATTACGTTCCTCCCTTTCATAAGTTAGATGAGCATTCACTGTCTTCTTTGAAAATAGGTTTAAATGACGGTTCCTAGATCCTGTGTCTGTACCATTTCGGGAGTGACTTTTAACTGGCACCGTTCTTCTCGTCACGAACCGTGCACTGCGGTTCTGACAGTTACCACTCCCGTTCGCACGGCATCGAGCCCCTTGTCCCGTGTGCACGGGTTTCCTCCTTCCCCGAGGCTCTCCTGGGAGCTCGCCGGCAGCCGCAGGCCGGAGGGCTCTGTGTCTCCGCAGGGAGGGGCCCGGAGCCCAAGGGGCAGGACCCCAGGAAGGGCTTGTGGGCAGGCCTGTCTGCCAGGGGACAGGGCGGGGCAGGGCTCAGAAGCCCAGCTGAGAAGCACATGAGGATGTCCAGTGAGGCAGGAACTGATGACTCAGAAGTGAAGGAATGGCGAGGGATGACTGTCGTTCTTGTTTGCAGTATTTCTGATAGTGCCTTAGTGCTCCATGTTCTGGACGTAGAAGAAAGTCCTCCACCTTCCTCCTCGGGGTATTTGTAAGTCACTACAATTTAGCAGACTTTGCTTTGTAAACTCAAGTTCGCATCACCTGTGAAGGATCCCTCACTCTCCCTGCATGCCAGCCCCAGAACCCAGGACCTCCTGTGGAGCGTTCTCAAGGTCATGCTCATACGGTAACTTGTACAAGACGAACGACAGTATGCCACCGTTTTTAGAGCGTAACCGGAAACAGTGGTTAAGCAGGCAGAGCCTTCGCTGGAATTGCGTGAGAATGATGCCCACTTCGTCAGGCAGGACCGGACAGGTTTAAGGCACCAGAGGTGACCCCACACAGCAGCGCTTACCAAGTCCTTCCAGGACACGGGTCCTGGCCCAGGGCGCACACGGTCCCTAAGGTGGGAAGGAACCTGAGGCTATTCCGAGGACCTAGGGTGTTCTGAGGCCCCTGAGATGGAAGGAACTTGCCCATGTGAATATGCACCACAGCAGAAACCTGGTGGCACGTTACTGGTTTGGCTTCCTAGTCGCAGGAGGCTTTGGAAAGAACAATTTGAGATTCCTTATGAAAATTCCCACCCAAGCGCATGTACGAAAACTTACGTGCTGAAAGGGGGCCGAATGCCGCCCCAAAATACGCCCCTTTGGCAGACGGACTGCCTTGTACTGCTTGTTTTTAAGACACAGTGAATACAGAAAACCCTCCGAAATCAGAGCGAAAGCCGCCCTTCTGTGCGAGACGGTCACGCTGGTCTCCTGCTCCGAACCGGAAGGAAGGGGGGGCCTCCGTCTCCAGAGACCCTCGTCCCTGGGGCAGCGGGGACTCAGGCCCCATGACCACCCGCCCCGTTCACTGCCAGCCTCTGGAACCCTCTCCCGCCCCCGCCTCCTCTGTCTTTAGCTGGAGGTAAACCTTCGGGTGGAGGCGGGCCACTTGGGGGGGTTACTCAGACTTCCCAAGTCTCGTCATGTAGATGGGAGGCACCCACGTTACTAAACTTCGGTCTGCTTTCCCGTGTTATTCTCTGTATTCCGGGCGTGTCAGCAAAGAACCTGGAATGACCGAAGGGAAACCGTTTTCCTCCCCTACGGCGGTGTGGCGGGGGGTAAAACTGTCCCTCCCCGGAGTTCCCCTGGCTGGTCTGAGAATTACATGGACACGGGAGAGACGAACAGGGGAAACGGCCTCAGACGAGCCAGGAAGAGGCTGGGGTGGGGGGTCTGCTCTGGGGGGCCCGCAGGGGCCCCGACACCAGGGCGAGGGCGAGGCCGCGGCGGCACAGGTCCCAGTCGGCACCTTCTGCACCGACAACCGACAACCGTCTCTGGGGACAGGACGCCGCCCTCTCCCGGCCCAGGTCCCCTCGGGATGGCGTCACAAAGGCCACGTCCACTGGGTGTGCGGAGCTCCTCCCACCGCCGGTGTTCCTTCAGGTTAATCGGCCTGCACTCGTGCTTTCGCGTGACCCATTTGGAGGGGACAAAATACAGCGGCAAGTTCACAGTCTTGCCACTGGGCTTGGGGGTTGCCTATGGAAATCACCAGGCCAAACAGAAGTAGCCCCATCTTACTTTGTGATCATAAATTTTCAAGATTTTTTTAAGATCAAAAAGTGGGAAGGACACAAACAAACTCTGTTTCAGTGGAAAACTGTTGTCATCTACACAAGCCCTCACTGGGTCTCGGATTTCAGCTCAATCCCCCCTTTCAGCCTTTTACAGCTTTGTGAACTGCGTGGGACTGACAGATATGCAAATCGCGCCCTGTGTCCTGCTGGGGGTGATGTCACTGCCTGCCCTCTCAACCCCATTCTGTCCCCTTCCCTGCGCTCCAGCCCTCCTTTTCCCAGGGTGTCTGCTGCTTTGACTTTTACTTTGAAGTGGTAATACCATCTACCTAGTTCCTTGATAACAGGAATAAAACAAATTTTAAACACATTTTATATCTGTATGAGGATCATGACTCTTCATTTGTTTAAAAGTCGTCCCTTAACAGACCCGTGGCTGTGAGGGGGGGCCCTCGTTCCAAAGCTCAAGTCAGGAGTGAGTCGGGGCCTTGCTGCTGGTGTCTGCTTTGGGGCGCTCCTGCACCCCGGCCCACACTGCACTGCAGTCACTGGGGTGTCGCCGGGCCCCGGGGCCCAGCGCTCTGCTCCCACCTGCAGGTGCGGGGTGCTGGCTGCTGCAGCGGGGTCTCCGTCCCCACGGACCCTCCCGGAGCAGACTGCAGTCCCACACCGCAGCCTCTCCTCTGCCCTCCTGTTCTTGAAAGACATGCTCCACTTTGAGAATTTCAAAGAGTTTTTACGGCTGGAGGCGACAATGAGAAAAGACCCGGGGGGCAGGAGTCCCCGGTGGGGAGGCCAGGCAGGCCCACCAGCTTGGACGCGGCAGAGGGTCTCCTGGCTCCACTGACACTCCCCACGACTGCCTCTCCCAGGAAAGCACCCTCCCCTCCCACCCTCGGAGCCCTTCTCCGCCAGCAGACAGAGCCCCACCGGCGAGGAAGGTGGGAGAACTACAGCCAGATTCCTCTGCGCTTCAGAGGGAAACCCAGACAACCCTTCCTCACCAGGAGAAAAGGGGGGCCTGTGGAGGGCTTCTCAGGGGGGCTGCCCGGGGGCCCAGGGAGCACTTCTCTGTGTGTGTGGGGGGCAGGGGCAGGTGGGAGCAGGAGGGGAAGAAGCCCATGGAGGGCACTCGGCCCTTCCTTCCTTCCCGCCGCCAGGCGCACAGAACCAGCCTTCCCCGGGGCGAGGGACGGGAGGGAGACCACCGCAGAGGGGCCGGAAGCAGGGGTCAGCTGGAGGGGTGGTCAACACCCAGAAGGGCAGAGACGAGGGCACTCTCATGTAAGAAGAGGACCCGCACAGCACCTTCCCCGGCTGCTGAAGACACTGAAGACAGCGACGGCGGGGACTGTGGGATGCGACACGGTGGGTCTCCTAATTTAGCTCTTCCATTCCGCTATCGTGTGTGATGTGAGCCTCCACTCCGAGCCCCACTCCGAGGGCGGGCCTGGGGAACGGACCTGTTCCTTCAGCACAACATGCCCTTTCCCGCGCCGGACGGGTTTCCCGTTTGCACAGGGGCCACAGGAGACGCCACAAGAAACACCCAGCACACGCGCAGGGGTCGTCTGCGTGCTGCTCAGCACTCCAGGCCGGCCCCGCCCGAGGGGACGCCCGAGGGGACGCCCGAGGGGACGCCCGACGGGGGCGCGAACGCCCCACACGGAGGGACAGGCTCTCCGCGCAGCCACGCCGAGAAAGGACTAAAGGGAAACAGGTAAAATTCATTTCAACATGTTTTCCTAACCCAATTTACATCCGAAGTAGTATCGGTTCAAGATGTAATCAATATGAAAATCATTAAGTATCTTACAAGCTTTCTAACACTTCTCTGAAACCTGCTGTGCGTTTTACAGTACGGCACACCCGACTCAAACCAGACACACCCCGCCCACGTGCCGCCCGCCGCCGGGGGCTGCCGCCCGCACGGTGCAGACCCGGCAGCAGGGCAGATGCATGGCACCCAGGGCCTGGAAACTTGACCCTGCCAGTTAGGAGCGACGGGACTGATTCTGGTGTCTTGGGTTCCAGTATACTCACAAAAGAGTTTGAAACAACTAACACACAGCTTGGAGATAACGCTGACGTTGTGAAATGCTCATCTCAAGTACACTGGAATACCTTCAGGGTGCTAACCCTCAATACATTCAGGATACGCTACAGATTAATTTAACACAAAGACTTGGTGGCTGTGTTTTAGGAACACACTAAAATATGAGAAATCACTAACCACTCTCCTGTAGCTGTCTTCCGTCCGATCTCTAACTAGAGGGAATTAACAGTTCTCCCAAGGACAGAACGAATGGCCGGAAGTAAAGGGACTTGCACCAAGTCTCGAACCGGCCGGGGCACGCACGGTCCCTGGCTCACTGAGCGCTCCGAGCGGACGCACCGACGGGCCTCGAGCACACCGCCGGGGGACGAAGGTGCCCGGCTGCGTCTTCCCCGCAGGTGCGGATGATGGTCCCGGTGGCAGGAGAGAAGCTCACAGCTGCGCCCCAGGACTGGGCCTCGCGAACCACAGACCCCCGGAGCCCAGCCGCCACCACTGGCATGTGGCAGGGCCCTCTACCAAACCAAACCAAACCAAACTACACGGACAGCAAGACAGGAACGGACTGTCGTGGGCGCTGAAACAGAAGAGAGCAGGTCCGCTGTGGGGGAGGGGCAGGGGAAAGGATCAGAAGGAGCGAAGCCTGGGTCGGAGGGAGGAGGACAAGAGGGGGCCGCAGGCGACTCTGCGGACGGGGACGGCAGACTCGGGCCGAGGGGGACCAGGCCACGTCCGGGCTCCGTCACCTGTCGGGTTTGCCTGCTGAGCACGGCCCTTCGAGATGTTTGGGTCAAGAGTATTTTATGATTTACAAAAATGTCGGAGAAGAAAAGTTCTCAGTATTGAGGCAGTATAATAACATTTCAGCCCAGGGGTCAGCAAACACTTTCTGTGCCTAACCAAGTAGGACAACATTTTTAGAATCTGGGGTCTCTGTTGCAGATAATTCCACTATCGTCTGCGTTCAAATAGCACCTGCGCGCCCACTTCAAGGCATGTGACCTTGTTAGTTGACGTTAGTGCCTCTGGACTACAGACCGGGGTACCGTCCCTGCCTCACACAGTTGGAGGGAGAGTCAGATCAGAAGGGAAACCCGTGGCCCAGCGCCCAGCGCACAACAGACGTGGTGTCTATCAACGGTGCCTCGTGACGGCAGTGCTCACTGCCTGAGCCTGAGACACAGTGGGAAGCGTCCGGCGGGCTCCGGGGTCCTGTTCGTTACCCTGACTCTCTACGTACAAACTTCTGTATCACGGGACACCGCGGTCTGACCTTTTTCACTTTTGTAACCATTTAAAAGTCAGGGAAACGAGAAAACTAAGAAGGGAATGAAGGGCGGGTTTTCGGTCCTCAGAGCAGCCCCCGCACTAACTGACTGCGCGTGTGCGTGGCCGTTTCGCCCCAGCCTACCGTGTCTGGGCGCTGGGACAGGCAAACACTTGCTGCTCACAAACGGACAGCCTCTCCCAGACGTCCCCGTCGGCACAGGCCCGCCCGCCTCCACACAACCCCCTCCCGCCGTGGGAGCAGCGGCCGGGGGAGGCGCGGGCGCCGCGGCAGAGAGGGAAGGGGCGAGCGAGGCGGCCCGGGAGAAGCCCGGCCACCAGCAGTCTTTCCGCAGCAGCGCTCCCGAAGCGCTTCCCCCTCAGGCCCCACCCTCCCGGACACCGGAGCGCCCACGGGCACCAGCCCCGGCGCCAGAGCGTGATGCGGCGTGTGCGGGAGGGGGGTGGACGGCAGTCCCACGGGTCTGTCCCCCCGACCGGAGCAGAGAGCACCCTCCGCCCCAAGACTCCATCCCATTCACTGGCTGGTGTTAGGGACCGCCCGCCCCAACAGCCAGAGAAGCAGGCCTTGTCTGTCGAAGGGTGAGTAATGCTGAACCCGGCCGAGCGCAAGCCCGAGGGTGAACCACGGCGGGCCGCTCACTGAGGACTCTCCCGGGAGGGAGGAGGGGCCTCAGATTCATTCCTGTGTAGGGACACGTGGTTTAGAAAGCCAGTGATTTCCCCGACATCGCACATCCATCATGTAAGCTTAGTGCTAAGTGCTGGGCACGAAGCAGTGACGAGACGGACACAGCTCCCGCTACCGTGTGTGCTAGACTCTGACCCACTGTCAGCCCGGAGCTTTATGCAGTGCTGTGCCTGTGTGTTGTCGAGTTATGCTGTCTGCTGTGTGTGACAATGTGCCTCAGTTTCCCTCCCCGGGGAGAGAGAAACCAGACTGCAGACGCACCTGGCTTCAGGGGCAGCAGTGGCCAGCCCACACCTGCAGTTCACACGGACGGCGGCGGTCACGCACCCTTGTGACCATGCGGAGACTCACCACCCAGAGACTCCACAGCTCCGTTAGGGCTCCTGTCACCACACTCACACCACAGACCTCGCACGAACACTTTCAGAGGTGCCAGACACAGCACACGGGAGGCTGCAAGCACGGGAGACGTCAACAGAGCTGGTCTGGGTAAGCCGCACCACAGTAGGGGAGCGAAACACACGGCCCCACGCACGCCACCCTGGCACGCACACGGGTTGGTGTGGGCGGGTGGCCGGCAGGCAGGGGAGCCCCGCAGAGGGAGAACACCGTTTCCCTCCGCCTGCACCCCCTCCCAGACCTCACTGGGCGGCCGAGCCCCGAAACAGGGCGGCCACCAGCAAGAACTGTCACCAGAGTGACCTGCCTGTATGGCAGAGCAGGCGCGGCTCTGGGGGTCCCGTGGGCCCCCTGCTCCTGCTGGGGGGCCCCGGGCCCTGTGCCGTCCCTTGCTCAGGGCGGCACAGGAACCTCCACTGGGTGGCCCGCCCCTGGGCCTCCTGTTCTCACGGGGCCCTCTCCGTGCGCCTGAATTTCTCTCTCTCCTGTTAACCTTCCTCAGGTAACCGTATTATTGGAACCTAGAAAGGCAGACAAAAAATTTTCCTCCCCAACAACAGTTTAAGAGAGTAATGTTCACTTTAAGTCAAAATAATATTTTAAAGACTATGAACACTTGAGAACAATTATGCAATTAAGAAATGTGAAAACTGCCAAGAAAGTGTGAGTAAGGAATCACACTCATGTAAATTTTTACAAGTTGTTAGACGCCGACTACTAACAGGGTACATTCACGTACTACTATCTGGCTACTCAGCGCCGTGCTGCACACTTCCCTCCTCCCTGCCTCGCGACCCTCCGACGCCCCCGCCGTGCGCAGGGGGGCGGGAGGCGCCAGGCCGTCCTGGGGGTGAGCCCCGCACGGTTCCCCCCCTCCCCCAGATCGCGCGACCGTGCGAACGTGGGGCGAACACGTGGGTGACCTCTGCGGTGCTTTCACGTGTATGTGTCGCACAGGTTGGCTGATGCTGGTAATCTTTTACGTTTATGTATCGCCTCGTAGTAGCAGAACGCACAGGTGTCACCTCGCTCCAACGGACGACCAGGGTAGACTCTCGCGCCGTCTGCCCCGCTGCAGCAGCAGAACGCACCTGCGCACACGTACAGCAGCGCCTTCAGACCCTGGAGACGAGCAGCGGGAGTGGTTACCCAGGTCTGCCACGGCTGTTATTCCAGCAGTGAAAAAACATTAACTTCACGACAAAATTAACACAAGATCGTAATTAGGATTAGAATTCAGATTGGTCTAACTCCAAAGCCTTTTTTCATCACTGCGCTGCGGAGCTTGGTAACAGAAAGGGAGAAAAAAGACAGTTTGCATTTTCTCGATGGCAAGATCCACATAAACCAACGCAGTCACGCGCCACTCAGGGACGGGGACACTTTCTGAGACGCGTGCCGTTAGGTGACTCGCTGCTCTCTGTGCGAACACAGGGACCCAGACGGTGCGGCCTGCGCCCCACGCAGCCTAGAGCTCCGAGGCCACGGCCCCACCGGCCCGTCGCTGTGCCGAGTGCTGCGGGCAACCGCAGCTCCGTGGTGTGTGCGCGTCGGGACGTCCCTCCCGCACGGCAGGCGCAGTGGCACTGCGCTGTGGGAGACACAGGGCCCTCGCCCTGGTGGGGCCTGCGGGACCGGAAGGGGCTCTGGGTGAAGAACGAGCGAGTGGGGAGTGGGTGTGGAGGCCGGGGTGCTGCTGTGTACCCGCAGACCGGCCGCACCGTGCACGAGACCACGCTGAGGCTGCAAATGGCGCGAGAGAACGGGACGCGGTCAGAGCTGAGCTGTGGGAGCAGGAGCGCGGCACTGACGACCACCCTGAAGTAGCTGAAGAGCCTCGAGGTGCAACGGACCTGGGGTTTCGGCCCCGAGTAAGAGAGGAGCGAAGAGGCGTCAGCGCTGGAAGGCCCAGCTGGAGCCTGGCCCGGACGGACGTGAGAGACTGCGCAGAGGGCGGGAGCCGGGAGAGCGCTCTGCTCCCGGCCTCCACTCCCACGAGAGAGCAGCGGGGCTCCCGGGCGACGCGGGCCTTCCACCCGGGATGCTGCTCCGTGCAAGGGGGTGTTCTGCCGCTGCACACTCCCTAAACAACTGGACTGGACACACTGAAACACGTCCTTCAAGTCAGAGTCTATACCCCGCGGTTTTGATTAACGTGAAGAACGTAAAATCGTGCCTTCGTTCTCCTTATCAAAGCCGACAAAACCAGACAGACGTACCGTTTTTCTCTGCGAAGGCAGCTGCGTCTTCTTTGGTGCTGAAGGTCAGAACCATGTTGGACAAGGGGTCGGCCCTGCAAGAACAATTGTTTTCCACGGTTTAACATCAAGTTCTGGCTGAAAACACAATCGGTATTTAAAATACAGTGAAATGTTTAGAAAATAAACAGTTGCTACAGTATCAAATAAATACACTACTGATGAAGAATCTTATTTCAAATAAACCCTTCAAACCTGTTGGCTGCTTGGATGTTGGACTGGATTGCCAACCGTTCCTCTCACTGTGGCCTGTGTGTCCTGAAAGGGACAGAAAGTTCTGCCACCCCCACGCCCCCGCCTTTGGTGCACTGATTTCAGGCTGGTCATAGGAAACGAAAGACTCGGAAAGAAGCTCTGGCCCTCTTCCCGTCCGGCCCCGAGAGTCTGAGAGCAGGGCCCGCTCCGAGGAGGGAATCTGGGACGCCGCGTCAGCCCAGTTCGACCGGGTACGGGGCCAGGAGCGCCGCAGAGCGGCCCGGTGGCCGGACCCCCCCCCGCATCCCACCGTCTCTGGGTTACCTGGCAGGAGTCCGCCTGCCACGCCTGTTTCACTGTCCCTCGGTCACCTGTCAATTGTCCATTTCACTTCTGAAACCTAAGGGCCCGGTCCCCTCTTTTCTCATCTGTCCAACGAAGTGCACACCACACCCTCCACCGTTTCTGTTCGCCCCGCAGCTGTCAGCCCGGACAGAGCGCACCGTGCGGACACGGCTGTCACCCAGCTAAGGGTAAGGGGTAGAGAATCGACAGCTTACTGCTACTTCTTCATACAGAAAGCTCTGAATGACTGATAACTAATGTTTCAGGGGGTACCTGGCATGTTAACAAGTCACATGTTCATCAAAAGATATGTACAAGGATCTTGATTTTAGAATTATGCATAATAACCCCCATTGAAAACTAACCGAATGCTATCAGTAAATAGTGCAATGGATGAATCAACAATAAAAAATGTTTCTCAGCAGGAAAAACCATTGAGCATAAATAACACTTCACTCTGAAGTGGGACGATTGAAGCTGAGAACCGTCTCCAACTGAAGCCTGGACCCCCGTGACCGACACTCGGAGAGTCTCGGTAAGAAGCGGTTTCTGGCTGATCCGCCGCCCCCTTCAGCAGCCGCTTCTGCCGCCCCGCCCCCGGAGCCTGCCCTGCGGCTCCCCACGGGGCCACGCCCCACCGTGCAGACCGAGGTCACCGGTGTCCCTGGGGCCACTTGGTTTGGCGTGCTCCACGTTTATTCATCACAAGCCCCAGGAGCTTACACGTCCCCTCCAAATAGCTACTATTTCATCTCGTCTAGTGTCCTCCCCTTACGAGCAAAAGAACACTTTACAACCAAGTTTTACTGTAGTTTAAAAATGAGCGAGAGTGCTGCTACTCAGAAACACCCACACGCAGCGTGGCAGCACGCCAACGGCGCTCGCAACGCCAGTCACCCCGTGTAAATGCGTGCCGTGTCCCAGAACGGTGACGCCCACCCAGAAGGTGTCGTCCGAGCACACACCGCACACGCGGGCGTTTCGGAGCCGGCGTGCTGAGCAGGAGAGCCTACACGGGGAGGGGGGGGGAGGGGGAGCGGGAAGCGAGGGAGCAGGGGCGGGGGTGGAGGGAGACGCGGGGATGGAGAGACGGAAAGCGTGGCACTCACGTGGACGCCCAGCCCATGAGCGGGTTCTCCCAGCGCTCCCTGGTGTCAAACTCCATCTTCCACTTCTTGGTGTTGTTCACGCCAGACTGCATGTTGTTGCGAGCCGGGACGAAGATCCTGACCCTCCGCGTCTTGATGTGCTCCTCGGGGACTCCGGTCAGAGTCGTGATGTCCTGCGGCGAGACGAGCAAACGTGTTCCCAGCAGCCCACGCGCACCCTGACTGTCTACGTCCAAGCGCCTCTGCTCAGACCCACCTGTGAATTGAGTTTTGTTCAAAGCTCTCTGGCTTATTTCACTGCTCCGCTATTTTACAATAAAAACGGCTGCTTGTATTTGCAAAGTGTATGCTGGGGTGGGGGGGGAGAAGTGTTGGAGTGCAGTGGAAAGGGTTCATAGGAATGTTTGGGCAATTTCTGGAGCGTCTGCTGGTACAAGAGCCCACGGTTAATAGACTCTTACTTCACAAGCAGGTACAACTGGGCAGCACAGAAAAAATGCAAAGGGATATTAAAGCAAAGAATATTTAAAGAGTGACTAAGTTAAAATAAAAACTGCCAGAGGTTTCTGTATCAAACTGATTACAACAAGGCATTCTGGCCCCGACTGGCATGGCTCCGTGGATTGAGCTTGGGCTGCGAACCAAAGTGTTGCAGGTTCAATTCCCAGTCAGGGCACATGCCTGGGTTGCAGGTCAGGTCCCCAGTGGGGGCCACATGAGAGGCAACCATACACTGATGTTTCTCTCCCTCTCCTTCCCTTCCCCTCTCTTTAAAAATGAATAAATAAAATCTTTAAAAATAAACAGACAAACAAAACAACAAAAAAAACCGGGGCATTCCATTCAGAGGAATGCCTCAAGCTCGGTGCAAACAATTAAAATCAATTCACAATTTTAATTAGTATTTTATCTCCCTTTGGTGAAATCTGCTAAAAAGAAAATGATACATCAAATCTACTTGCAAAAAATAAGTCAAAAAGGTTGTATGATTTTGCAGAAACTCACTTGGCTCTCTTTTTATATTTCAGTCCAGTATCAAATGCTCAACTGATGGATGCATACAATTTTGATGCCCCAGATTAAATATATTTATCAAATTATAGTAGTATAGAGGACACCAAAAAATAAAGTAATTCAGACTTTAAGTCATCATTTAGTAATGGTGTAGTAAACACTTTAGTCTATCAAAAATCACATTAGAGCCAACCATATCATTCTTTATAAGAATGATTATGATGAAGGCTTAAAATCAAGGTGTGCATACTGACATAAATTTTAAATAACTGGTGGAGACTTCAGCCAGCATGCCGGAGAAGTTAAACCCTACCCACAAACACACGGAATCACAACTAAATCACAGCACCCGCACCGAGAACCCCCCGAGGGCTGGTCCAGAGAAGTCCTACAGCCCAGGGCAGAGACGCTGCACAGGCAGGTCCCCCGTCAAACCTTTGGAGGAGGAGGAGGAGGAGGAGGAGGAGGAGGAGCAGCGTCGTGGCTGCAGAGTCCCCCGGAGGGGAGGAGCGGAGCGAGGGGCCGGGAGCGGAGCCCCGCCAAGGGCTGGCTGTGCAAACCGGCAGGGCCTGCGGTGAGTGAGACAGAGGGCAGCTGGAGACTGGGGCCCAGCCACAGGCCCGACTGCGTACTTTAGGCTCCGTGGATACAACACAGGCAGGACCTAAACTGACAAGCCTGAGGTCAGGGCTGGAGGAGAAAGGGCTGGGACAGTTCCTTCCAGGACCAAGTGCCTGCAGGCCCCACTGTTCCCTTCTTCCGTCCCTCCCGAGCCAAGATTGCCGGAGGCCCCACCCGACTCCTGCTGAACCGCTCCCAGTGGCTCCCAACAGGCAGCCTCCCCCGGCCCCCACTGCGGAATTCCTGACCATCTCCCGGAGGCCCACGGGCAGGGGCTGGCTCAGAGTGCCCTACACCTCTTGCTAAGCCACCCCAAGCCCTGCAGCAGCAGTGACCGGTCTGAACCTGCACTGTGACTCCCATCGGGTTGTCCCACGCCTGGGATAAGCTGTGGCCGCTGCTGGCCTGGAACACAGCTTCAACTCAGGGGCCACAAGCCCGGCGAGGTGGGGGGGCTTGGGATGGCTTGGGATGGCCTGAGCTCACACGGTGGTGCCCACCAAAGGGCCCCGAGTCTGGCACAGGGGCACCCGGCACCAGCTCGCAGCACGACACCTCCAAACCCAGCGCCAGCTCAATTCAACTGCAGGTCGCTCTGTGCATCCCACCAGGCAACTCCAAGCCAGGCTAAGGTGTGGCTGGCCTGGGTCTGCCCGGAGCCCCTCCCAGGAGCCCGCAGATCCCACACCCCCCGTGGCCCACCCAACCGGCTCCACAGACAGCACGCCCACAGGGAGGGCTCCGCAGGCCTCAGGCCCCGCTCACACCACTCTCCCTCCAAAGGCTCAGGCGTACACACGGCTCCCCAACATCAGAAATACACAAAGTACAGTCCAAAAAACAACAGAAAAGATCAATGAAATGAAGTGGAAAAAACAAAATAGATAAACCTTTTGTCAACTAATCAAGAAAAAAAGAGAGGCTCCCCGCCAAAATGTTACCAGGTGCAGCCAAGAAGGGGGCCCCAGAAAGGAATCTGGAATGGGGTCCAGAACTCAAGGTGTCCAGGAACTATTAGAAAGACATATAAGATGTCCTCACCTCTTACCCCTTCAGGTGTGAGCTGGGGGAAGGGACACATGGAGCAGGGCCCTTGAGAGCTGTTTTGCAGAGCAACAGCTGTGCAGCTAACCTCTGGTGTGGTCATTTAACGTATCTATATATATGTTATATATCTATAAGGTTATATGTCTATAACCTTTAACTGGTTGCATAGATATGTTAAATAGCTGTGGCCATGCTCTGAGCCAGGGGAATGGAAGTAACTTCCCCCACAAGATGTAACTGGGAGGCAACTCCCCCTGGTTACAGCGCCTGCATGGGAGCTTGGAGATGACTGGCTCCACGACATGGGGCCACGCCTGCCCAGACTCAGGATGGCAGCCCAGTAAAGCTGGAAGGATAGGGGAGTGCTGGCAAGTGTAGCCGATTGTGGGAGGTGTTGGAAATGGGGCTGCAGAGGAAGACTGGGACGGGGATTTAAATCCAGACACGGCAGCGATTGGAGGGAGGATCACAGCCAGTGCAGGAGGAGAACCACTCAGTCTTTAGCAGAGTGCACACCCCTGCAGCCCTGTGAGAGAGAATCACCGTGCGGCTTTAGCAGAGAACCGCCACTCGGCTTTGGCAGAGTGATGACCCCCCTCCTCGCAGCCATCGCAGAGAGAGAACCATGCAGCTGTGGCAATAGAGGAAAGAACCACGCAGCTTTGTCGGAGTGGGGACGCCCACAGCCGTTGTGCAGAGAGGACCACGTGGCTGTGGCACTGCAGAGAACCACGTGGCTGTGGCAATAGAGGGGAGAACCATGCAGCTTTGCCAGAGTGGGGACCCCTGCAGCTTTAGAAAGGGGAACCACCACCGGCTTTAGCAGAGATCCCGGCAACACAGCTGATGATGGTGCTGGGAATCCAGGGAGGCCTACCAGCTGAGACGGGTTACTGGGAAGAACTGGGGGCTGCCTGAGCCACAGACTTCTATTTCTTTCCCTGAGATACGGTACCCCAGACTGGGCAAAGGGGGGAAGGAAGGACTGTGTGTGTTTGTGGGTGTTTTAAGGGACTTTGGGATTTTGATGAAGACATTAGGTCACTACTTTAAGTCTGTATAGCAGTAAATAAACATTTCCTTTCCCTTTCATGCATCTCGGGCATTGAGAGACATCCTTCCTGTAAGGCGGCGGACACAATGAGCCTGGGGGGTTCCTTTCGGTGACAGTATATCACCCTTGGCCCCCCTGCCTCCTGTAACAAAGATATAATCAGAATTGAAAGAGGAGAAGAGATGGCTGACTCCACGGAAATAAAAGCATTATCAGGAAATACTACAAACAATTAAATGCCAATAAATCAGACAACCTGGAAGAAATGGGTCAATTCCTAGAAACATACAATCTTTCAAAGCTGAATCAGGACCAAACAGAAAGTCTGGACAAACCAATAATTACTAATAAAATCCAAACAGTTATCAGAAACTTCCTATAAACAAAAGCCCTGGAGCAGGGAGATGACTTCATGGGTGAATTTTACCAATATTCAAATTACTACTGTCCTCAAAAATGCCAACAGATCCCAGAGCGGGGAAGGCCCCAAAGCCTACCACAGGAGCCCAGCTCCCCCTCACACCCAAACCAGGCAAAGGCACTACAGAAAAGGAGAGTTACAGGACGACGTCTACGATGAACATGGATACAAAAATATTCACAAACACATGCTAACCCAATTCAGCAATACATTATTAAAAAGGTCATATACCAGTATCAAGCGGGATTTATTTCTGGGATACAAGGTCGGTACATCTACAAATCAATTACTGTCATATGCCACATAAACAAAATTAAGTACAAAAATCACATGATCATATCAGTAGATGCAAAAGCAGCACCTGACAGAGTCCAACACCACTTCTGATGAGGAACACGCATCGCAGTGGGGACAGAGGGAACGTGCCTCAGCGTAGTGAAGGCCGCATACGACACTCCCACAGATGATGATGGGGCGGGACTCAGAGAGTTGGAAAACTTTAGTTTTAGGCAACGGTAAGTTTAGTAATCAATGCCTGTAAGAAAGCTACTGCTCCAGGAACGGAAGGCGTGACCCGCCTGGACTCCAGCAGACCACGAGCAGTCCCGCCTTTGTGCCTGGGGGGACAGCAGGCCCTGCAGACGGAATCTGGACTGTTGTGCCCCTAGGACACAGATAAGGAATCAGGGTCAACAGATGACACAATGCTGTAGCTTTTTATCTGATTGACCTTTTCCCTGAATTCCAAACCCCTTGCCTACACTTTTCCTAAAAAAAAAAAAAAAGGCCGGTTTGGAGTGGAATGGAAGGCGGTCTGCTAGGGTGCGAACCCGCCGTCTTCTCAGGGCACCCGCCTCTGACCAAAGCGCCCACAGAGATTCAACCTCTGTCTCTGCCTCTCGGGTCTGGTAGCGACAGGCAGCACGAATGCCGGCTTTTTCAGTAACATCATCCTTAGCAGTGAAAAGCCGACAGCTTTTTCTTTGCAATCAGAAGGAAGACAAGGGTGTCCACTTTCACCTCTCTTATTCAACATAGGAAGTCCTAACCACAGCAATCAGACAAAGAAAAGAAATAAAGTCATTTAGACTGGAAAAGGTGAAGTCAAACTGTCATCATTTGCAAATGACATGTTACGCTATATAGAGAACCCTAACAATCCATCAAAAATCATTAGGACTAATAAATAAAGTAGCAGGATACAAAGTAATACTCATAAGTTGGTTACATTTTTATACTCCTATAGCAAGCCATCAGAAAGAGAAGTTAAAACACTCAAACAGTTGCATCAAGAAACACAATAAAAACACCTAGGAATAAACCGAACCGCGGGGGTGGAAGACCTGCCCCCGGAAGGCCAGGACACGGAAGACCACCACCGACGAGGACCCCGGGGCCCGGAGGCGCAGAGCGTGCTGCTCGTGGGCGGGAAGAGCTGGCACGGTCCGCACGTCCCCGCGCTGCCCAGCGCAAACTGCGGACTTCACACGATCCCCGTAAAAGTACCGATGGCGTTTTTCACAGAACTAGAACAAACCATCCTAAAATTTATGTGGAACCACGAAAGACCCCAAACAGCCACAGCAATCTTGAGAAGGAATACAAGTGGAGGTCTCACACTGCCTTGTGTCACGCTGCACTACAAGGCCACAGTAGTAAAGAGAGTCCTGGCAGACACACAGGCATACAGGCCAAGGTCCAGAACAGCGAGCCCTGAAACAAACCCACACCCACATGGCCAGCCAGTTGTGACAAAGGAGGCAGGAGTATACAATGGGATAAAGACAGTCTTCTCCATAAATGATGTTAGGGACACTGGACAGATATAGGCAAAAGAGTGAAAATGGATCACTTTCTTACCCCACACATAAGAATAAACTGAAAATGGACTAAAGACACTTATGTAAGACAGAAAACCATAAACTTCTTTAAAAAAATAGGAAGTAAACTTTTTGACATCACTCTTAGTAATGTTTTTTCAAATGTATCTTCTCCAGTGAAGTAAAAAACAAAATAGATAAACAAATGAGACTACAGGAAACTAAAAAGTGTTTATGCAGCAAAACAATAAAAAAACCCTACCAAAGGGAAGGAGATACTCACCAACGGCACAGCCTATAGACAGCTAGTACCCACAATGCATAAGGAACTCACACAACCCGACACACACACAGGAACCAGTCCGACCGAGAACGGGCACAGGCCCGGAGAGACCGCTCTCCACAGCGGGCACGTCGATGGAACCCGGACCCGTGAAAAGGTACTGGGCATCGCTGACTATCATGCACACACAAAAACCACACCAACACATCGTCGACGCACCAACAAACAAGTGCTGGGGGGAACGCTTGTGCACTGTGAGTGGAGGCGCAGGCTAGCGCAGCCGGCATGGGGGCTCCTCAAAGAGTTAAAAAACAGAACTACCAGATGACCCAGCCATCCCACTTCTGGGTATTTACCCGAAGAAACCCAAACACCAACTTGAAAAGGTGTGTGCAGCCCTGCGTTCACTGCAGCGGTATTTCCAAGAGCCAAGATACAGAAGCAGCCTCAGTGTTCACTGACAGACAGATGGATAAGGAAGAAGTGACACACACACACACACACACACACGCACACACGCACACACGCACACAAAATGAATATTACTGGAACATGAAAAAGAATGAAATCTTGCCATTGGTAACAATAAGGATGGGCCTAGAGGATATTTTCCAAAGTCAAGTAAGTCAGACACACAAAGAAAAACACCGCTTGATTCTGAAACTGGAAAAGCCAGCGTGTGCTTGCCTGTCACCGCCAGAACCAGTAAGTAGAGACTGAACCAGTCAAGGACCGAAGTCTTTGTAGGTGCTTTATTCAGACGCCAACAGTCTGAGAAGAGGGTGGCGTCTGAATCAACGGTTAAGACACCCTCAGCAAGTGTCTCAAACTCTCGTCTCAAGCCAGCCTTTGTCCAGGGAGAGGAAAGGGTGGGCAGGGGTCCGGGAGAGGTTTCATCAGGAGAGGCTCGCAGTCCCGGTGTTTATCTGCCGATCCGCAGTTCCGCTCTGGTCTGCGCCCCAGACCCCCCCCAGGACTCGAGGGCTCAGACACCTCGAGGGCCCGGAGGCTGCGTATCAGACCTCCTGCGGTCACCGGTCAGGCGTCCCGGTTCCTGGAACGACAGCTCTCCGTGAGCATGAGTCACTCACACGCCTGCCCACGGAGGCTGAACTCTAGCTCCTAGCTCCGTATCGGTGTCACCTACGTGTAGATCTAAAGTAAAAAAACAAAACAGAGACGGGAACAGAAGCAACAAAGCAAACAAACTCACAAACGCAGAGAGCAAGCGGGGGCGGCCAGGCGGGGGGGAGGCGAAGGAACTGAGACGTGCGAGCTGGCAGTGACAGAAGGAGTCCCGGGCTTCAGGGCACGGCGTCAGGAATGCAGTCTACGTGCAGTATCAGACGGGTACCAGACTTTCGGGGGGTTCACTTCGTAAGACAAGTAAACGTACAATCATTATGTTGTACACCTAAAACTGTAGACTGTATGTCAACCATAATTGAAAAATTTTAAAAATTATTTAAGGAAATTTGGTATATATGTAGATAAACAGAACGTTACCTTATAAAATTATTATAATAATGTCTAATCCATGGGGTTTTATTTTTTTAAATGTATTATTATTTTTAATCCTCATCTGAGGACATGCTTCGAGGGGAAGGGAAGGGGAGAGAGGGAGGGAGAGAAACACCAGTCAGCTGCCTCCCATGCGAGTCCCAACAGGGCAGAACCAAAAACCCAGGCGTGTGCTCCGATGGGGAACCAAAGTGTTTATATGATGATGCTCCAACCGACCGAGCCACACCGGCCAGGGGCAATTCATGGGGTTTTTAAACAATTGAGATGCTGCACAATAGTAGTAACATGAATGAATTAGTAAGTTGATGGTT
The DNA here is from genome assembly GCF_004126475.2 of Phyllostomus discolor. NCBI lineage: Eukaryota > Metazoa > Chordata > Mammalia > Chiroptera > Phyllostomidae > Phyllostomus > Phyllostomus discolor. The sequence goes on from NC_040905.2 coordinate 2,201,434, forward strand.
AAAAAGAACAAAATTAGCATGAAAATGATTATATCGAACTTGTGAAAACCACAGAATTTAATCCATTCTGTGAGTTCATTGTAATGCAGCCTCTGGTCTGAAGGCTAGCGCTTCTCTGTAGTGGCACTGCATCGTCGACGCCCAGGACCAAAGGGCCAGCGTGACGGCCCAGCACTGGCGTAGGCGCTGAGAACACAGGCACGTGCATTTAGGGCCAGCGTGACGGCCCAGCACTGGCGTAGGCGCTGAGAACACAGGCACGTGCATTTAGGGCCAGCGTGACGGCCCAGCACTGGAGTAGGTGCTGAGAACACAGGCACGTCGTGCACTTCTGACGCAGGAGTCTTCCCACCCGCAGGTTGGAAACCAGCTCTTCAAAGCGGCTTTAGCCAATGGCCGGTCCTCCGCACCCCTGACCGGGGACCGGGTGGGGGGGGGGCGATCACCGTGACCCGCACGACCCCTCACACAGATGAGGACTGGCGGTTTCTGCCTGCACTTTTTTAAAGTTTCCTTTTACATGGGATAAACTAAAAGAATGAGTGTGATTGGTACGTACTTTTTAAAATATGACTAAGTTTTCACTGGTAATTTTTAGTTGCCGAGTCCAACCTCAAAGAAGAGTAATTTCCAGTATTATTACATTTAACGACTCTCTAAGACGTGCTGCTCTGCTCAAGAGCCTGAAAGGGCCCCGCCCCCGGGGAGCCCTCCAGGCTCACTCCTCCCTCTGAATCCACCGTAGCCTTCACCCTCGCTCACATCGACGCGTGACTCAACCTTACGTATTTTTAGATCAACGTGTGTGCGTTCCCCTGCTACAGTGTCAGCGGGGCACACGGGAGCAGTGTGTGCGCCACGGAACTACGGGTGCGGGGTGGCGCCCAAGCCCCCAGCAGCCCCCACCCCAGATGAGCGGGCGCGTGATGACGTGGGTGCTCTGTAAACTAAGCCCTGGAGGGGGCACGTGCTCTGCACACCAGTCGGCTCACACGAGAACACAGGACACAGACTCCTTCTGTATAAACTTCGGTGAGAAACATGTATGTGCCGAAGTAACTTAAAAACAATAAATCTTTAAAAAATGGAAACCCCATTTCCTGATCTGTACTACCTATTAAAGTGCAATGGGACAGAATGACTTTTTAGGATGGAAAACCTCCTGAAAGAAGCTACCGAATGTTGCTCTTGTTATTTTGAACTTTTAACTACTGGCTTCCAAAAATTACGGCATTTATGTGTTGAAACCTCCCCCCAAGCTAGAGCTGGTGTTCGAACAAATGCGGGTCTGCGTTCTGAAGCCTGCAGGGCAGCCCGCGGCCCCACTGCACCGCCGCGGGCAGGGAGGGGGCTGGCACCTCCCCCGCGTCTGATGCGGAGGGCAGAGCCCTGCGAGGCCTGGGCCCCGTGGCCACGCTCTCAGTCCGCACGAACTGGTTTCTCACACTTTGTTCTCACACTTCCAGCACGCACTGCGACCACCGCAACCCTCTACTGTTATCACTTCGTCCCCACGGCCTCCGCCAGTGACAGAAGGACCTGTCCTCCAGGCGACAGACCTTTCGGTGGGCTCCCGGCCCCACGGAAACAAAGTAATACTTGAAAAGAACTACCAAGTTCCCGCTGACCTACCTGTGACTCAGCTTCTGCAAAACAAACAAGGAAACCTGCGAGTGATTTAAACTGTATTGGCTAACAGTCTCTCCAGATTTCCACTTCTGTGTCATTCTAGGGACCATCTGTCATTTTAAAAGACAGAGCTGCTCTGAAGATGTCAATATTCCATTTCCACAGATCTCATTTCTCTGGTAAAACAAAAAATTTGTAAGTATTCATCAATTTCCTAGGATTATAGTGAGTTAAATCTGACAAGGTGTAAGAAATCATGTTAGTACCTCGGGACTCACTGGTTAATGATCATCTGTAAATTCTAATAAAGCAAGCTATTTTACATATACACAGATGTGCTGAATTTTAAAACTTTGAATTTTTAAGAGGCTGGGTCAAACGTGAAATCTGCATTCCTAGTGTTAAATCATGTCACTGTGTTAACAGAACAGAAACACAGTCTCATGTAAATATGCCATTTTTAAATGGCAATGAATCACAGGGTCCCGAGACTGAAGGGCACTCACACGGAACTTGCTACTAGAAGACACACAGCGCAGCCCGGAGGCCTGCCCCACCCCCCCAGCCAGAGCCGCTCCCCCACAGCTCGGGCTCTGGGGGTGCTCGTCCGCCCTGTCACACGTGCACCTCGGGGGAGAGCAATTTTAACGACCTTTAAGAAAGATATGCCAGTATATGCGAACAGACTTTATTCTTTCAAATACCACTCTGCATTACGAAATATCAGTTTTCCACGTAAAAACTGTGTGATTCGGTTGTCAACTGTTCCCATTTATCTTGTGTGAATTCAACTTTTTTTTTTTTTTTAAACAAAGGAAGCGGAGAACAAGCAATGGGAAGTTGGTGTCAAAACGCAGACAAACCTCCCAGCAAGCTCCTTGCAGCCACCCAGGATTTAGAGTCTTGCAGGCCGCTCTCTTTTCAATGCCAGAATTTCACACATTTCAATGACTATTATGACTTCAAAGAATCAAATTTTCATCATTGTCCGTCATCGGCCCGTTGACTTGCACAAAGGAGCTCTTCCGTGAGCACGCCAGACAAAAGCCTCCCCCCACTTCTGCGGCTGCACGTCCCGTTCAGAAGTGTGGTGATTTGTGACAGTCGCGTCTCTGGCGGGGCAGGGCCATGCCGCGCCGAGGAGGGGCAGCTGCTCTGTGGGGGTCTCCTCTCTGGCACCGAGTCACTTAAATAGAAACTGGGTGATTAGCTTCTGCCTTCATTAAACCGCAGAAATGCCACTGGCCTTCGTGATGACTTCCGGTTGCCCCACCCACTTAACCTCAGTAGTTCACACTTGTCAGAGAGAGAAACAAATGGAAAAGGGTTTTGCCACTTTGGAGGAATTTCTGATAGGTCTCCCCATACACTCAAAAGAGCCAAAACTGTTAGCAGGCACTTTTGGTAATAAGTTCCCTAAAGGGCTTGTTATCATATGTCAGTCGAACTGTGAGCCTGAAACAAGCCTTCACATTTCTTGTTTTAATGGCCTCATTAATAACCTATTAAGTGGATGTGACATAATGTTAGCCCATTCCCTATCACTGGAATATCAAACTATTTTGTTATTATTCCCTTTTAAATGCAGAGACTCCTGCAACGGGCTCTCGGTGACCAAGCTCCTTCGGGGCTGGTCCAAGGCCGTGAGAGCTCCGCGGCCCCGGCGCGGCGTCCACCTGCTCCGGAGCGGGCGGTGAGACCTGGCGCTGCCGCCTGCCGCGGAGGCCGGACCCCCAGCTCCTCTCGAGGCCCCGAGACACAGGCGTACGCTGACCGGCTTAAATTTATTTCGTGTGTGTGCTTCCATACTACAAAGACAATGAGTCGGTTTCTGACTGGTAAAGTCATATAAAAAGCTAACTAATTCCCTAAAAAATGACCCAAATAATGTAATGTTACTTTCTAAGAGCTGCTACCAGATGAGACAGGCAAGAACAGGCAGACCTTGAATCTCACTAACTGCTGGAAATACATGGTAACTGCAGCGCGTCATACAGATGCACGGCCTCTTTGTAACAGCGTGGGGGTGGCAAGTGTTTTCGGATTCCTACTGTAGTTGCGGGGGTCACAATGAGCCGCCTCAGGGTGGGCCTCAGTGGTGCGCAGACCACTCTGAACTAAAGGCGATTTTAGCTTCAGGCTCAGGAGAAACCTCTCTCCTCCATTACGCTTCCTCGCACTTAACTGGAGGCCTTGTCCATAAGATTATCAGAGATAACTTCTGACCTATGTATCAGGCAGGGCAAGCCTCTATTTACTAAATGTCTGCTCTTCTCGTCACCCTGCATGACCTTTTGAAGTCCCCAGAGCACCTGACCTCCCCCTAGCTCAGGACGTCTGACATACCCCCATCCTCTCTCTACGTCTGAACCTCTCAGGTATGTGTGTGGGGGGGGGTCTCCGATTTCTCACGTACGGGGCCTTCCCATGTGCATGACCTTTAATCTGACTGTTCTCTTGCCCTCTGCCTCCTGGTCTGACCGTCTGGCCGCCAGAAAGAACCGGCGGAGGGAGAGGGGAATGTCCAGAACAGGGATCTGCACGTCCGTGCTCACAGCAACCTCACGTACAATGGCCAAAAGGCGGACACCACACATGCCTATGGACGAATGGATGAAAAACTCTGGCACAGACATACGACAGAATATTACATAACCTTAAAAAGGAATTAAATTCTGACACACACAAGATGGATGAATCTTGAAAATATTACCCTGAATGAATTAGAACAGTCACAGAGAGACACCCAGAGTGTGATCCTGCTGGGTGAGGTGCCCACAGCAGGAAACCCAGAGGCAGAAGACACAATGGCGACGACCAGGTTTCGGGAGAAGGCGGCAGTGGGGAGAGCTCCGGTTTGGTGGGTTCCCAGTTTCTGTGCGGGGCCCTTCCACAGCTCTGCAAATGGTGGTGGTGACGGCTGCACAACGTTGCGAGTGCTTAATGACACTGAACTGTGCACTTAAAAATAGGCGAAGCTGTACATTTTGCCATGTGTATTTACAGTTTTCTTTAAGATTTTATTTTTATTTATTTTTATAGAGAGGGGAAGGCAGGGAGAAAGAGAGGGAGAGAAACATCAGTGTGTGGTTGCCTCTCACGCCCGCCCACTGGGGACCTGGCCCACAACTCAGGCATGTGCCCTGACTGGGAATCAAACTGGCGACCCTGTGGTTCCCAGGTGGGCGCTCAATCCACTGAGCCACACCAGCCAGGGCTATTTACCACATTTTTTAAAGAAAATGGAATGACATCTGATAAGGGTTAAAATAAAACCCTTCAACCTAGAATTCTATACCCAATAAAAAGGCTGGTATGGACTAACTTCCATAACATCTGGTGCCCTCCCCTAACCCCCAGATTTGTACACTGAAGAGCCCCCACCCAGTATAATCGTATTGGAAGACAGGGCCTTTGGGAAGCAATTGGGGTCAGAGAGGTCGCAGCAAGGGCTCCTTGTGATGGGATGGGCGCCTCTGCAGGAAGAGCCACCAGAGGGTCAGGCTGCCCCACCCCAGCCACCTGAGGACGCGAGGACGAGGCGGCCGCCTACCAGCCAGGGAGACGGACAGACCAGGCCCCAGCCGTGATGGTATCTGGAGCCTGGCCTTCTGGCTTCCAGAATGACGAGAACATGAATTTCTCTTAAGCCCCTCGGCTTACGGCATTTTGTTGCGGCAGCACGGGCTACGTCAAGGTCTTTCAAAAGCAGAGGCAAAAGCAAGGCATGTGTAGTTAGAACAGAGCTCAGAGATTTTGTCAAGAGATCGGCATATAAGAAACGTTAAACGAAATTCTTCAGGCTGAAGGAAAATATTCAAGGATAAAAAAATTCAAACAACACTATTAACCAGTTTAAAGCTTAACTGAAATATACAGAACCCCAAAACTAGAAGATGCACATTCTTTGCAGGTGTACATGGAACATTAATCAAGACAGACCACACTGTGGGCCATTAAATAGAAGTCTCAAGAAATTTCAAAAGTGCCGTCATAAAGAGTGTGCGGGTGACTGTAACGGCATTAAATTAGAAGTCAATAACGACGCAGTTCACCAAACAGGTGATGGAGTGTTGCAGGTATGTTAATGCACGATCACCTGGTCGGCGCTGGAGAAGCTTTGTGACAAGAAGGAAGGACACAGCCTGACGTAAAATCAGAAGACTGTTTCATAACTTCCTCAGATACACCCTTTATTTAAAAACTGTTACAATGCATTATGAAGTAATAGTACCAGTAGTACTAGTACTAATTGCTATGCATTGGCCTAATATTTTAAATATTTATCATAGAAATCTCATCAGCCTACATATTCACTAACTGACAGTACGTGGTAGCTAAGTTCATAATGTTGATCCCTTACGTGAACTAGGCTTTCAAGCACTTGCTACGTCGAGGCTACACCATTTAAGTATTATGTGCTTTGTTATGTTTTAATTCCTGGACGTGTGGTGTTTATCTACTAGGTAGACTGTGTTATGTCAACGTGTCAGAGTGTGAGAGGCATCCGTGGGACTGGACCACATGTACTAGAACACGAGCACAGGCCACGAAGGGCCGTGGCTCTAAAATCGTACGGGTTAGCTGGAAGTACTCCTCTTTACCACTCGTCCTTACGGGGAACGTTTTGGTATTAACACTAAGCCATCTGATCTAGTAATCCCACTTTGAGGAGTCAACCCCACAACAAAGACGGCATTACAGATCTGACTCGAGTACGAAGATGTTCACTCTAACGTTGTATACAGTTGTGAGAAATGCGCTCGCTTCGGCAGCACGGACAACTGTGGAAGAATGTAAACAGCCCGCTGCATGACAACAGATACTGCTCTGATGTGGCCACCCCATGGGAAATCATACAGCCACTTGCGGTTATGTTCCTGAATAATTTTAAAGATGAAAATACAATACAATGCAAATAAAGTAAAAAAACAGGACATCAAACTATGAAGTATGATTTGTGTTATACATAAATATTTTGGAAGTTGGTGTGTTTAAGTGTTCATATAAAAAGGAAGCAAATTCACCAACTCTATGAAATCCAAGGTGATTTTAATTTTCTCTATACTTTGCCATTTCTAAGTCAGTGTTTCTACACTATGTATATTTCACTATTAAAAAGAGTAAATAACATCTTTAATTATGTAGTTGAATGACCAAATATAACACACAATAATATGAACAAGGCCTTCAGAAACTCCTTTACAGTAACGCAGTTTAAAATTCCCACCATGAAAACCAGGCTATAAGTAACTAAAAAAATGTTCTCATTGGAATGATTATGTAGCGAAACACAGTTGATTCGTCAGAATCTGTGTAGAGTGATGTCCTAAATGACTCAGTAAAATGCTGGCAGAAGAGACTGGTGACATGACAGAAACTCGAGCATCAACCACACCTGCACACACGAGCACAGGCACAGGTGGACGCCTCACACGAGGCCACTGCACTGGGGGCCGGTATGGTGCTCCGAGACCCCCCGGAACCCAGCATCTGAACAGCGAGTGAGTCGGAACAGTATTCTCAATCAACTCAGATTCAATGAAAGAGAGAACCGTAACATGATGTTTAAGTCACGGCACTTCTTTTTCCAGCTAGTAAACGCCTCCGGAAGTCCTGTGTGTCCCCACGGGGGAAATGAGACCTACGAGAAAATGCAATCAGCGGGCAGAGCCAGCTCTGTCTCTCCTCTTGATGTAACTCTCGCATCGTTTGGGGAGGAAAAGAAAGAAGTAAAGAAAGAAGAAAAAGGACAAAAGCTACAAAAATGTGGGGGAAAAAGGAGAGAAGGGGAAGAACTGGGGAGTGAAAAAATGATCACAACCAAAGACCCGGCCAGAGAGCCGGAAGCAGAGAGCCGGAGGCAGACAGACAGGCAGAGAGACAGGGGAGAGAAGGAGCCCGTCGCCCGGAGCGGAGGGCTGAAGGGGCGGGGGCAACACAAGCAGCCAAAAGGGAAAGGCAGGTGACTGTCAGCTACACTGTCAGCACAAGAGCACGACGGTCACAGAGACGGAGAGACAGATTCCAAGCAGCAGAGAGAAAGAGGGAGGAAGGAGGGGGAGAAAGCCCAGGGAGAGTGCCAGCTCAGGTAGAACACGGCCGTCACCCCCGGCCCTGGGCCCAGCGGAACGGAGCAAGGTGCAGCCGCTTCAGCACGTTTGGGACTCTGTCAGCACCAACCTGGTGGACAGCAACTCAGCCCATTTCTTCTCCTTCACCTTGATGACAAATCACCAACTTTCCCTCCTTTGGGGGGGGGGGCGGTGAGGGAAGGAGAGCCACGGAGAGTGGGGGACTACAGGAAGGAGGTGAATTCAATACTCCAGGTCCCGAGATGACCTTTACCAAAAAGCAACTTCAAAATCAGAAGTTTCTTTAATAGAAGAATCACTCAATTGTTATACCACATGGAAAATTTAAAATGCAAAGACAAAAAAAAACAAAAACTGGGATCCTTTTTTAAAAAAGTGGTTGTCAAAAATGTAACCACTTGCAGAAAACTATAAACATTATTCCACGAACACCCAAAAAAGGCGCGTGAGTGAAAACTTTACCGGCTACAGCCTCTCTGCTCAGCCTCATCTGATGCCACGGCCTTCCCGCCCCTCTGAGGACCACCCGCCGCTCTGCACTTGGTGGTACCGCCTTCCCCCTCCACCTGGCACACGCGTACCCGGGGTGTTACGTAAGTGGCTCCTGCTCCCTATTCAGACCTTGGTTCGCACAGCGCACCTTCTCAAGGTCGCTTCCCTTGACCGCCCCATAACAGACCCCCGGGGCATCCAACCCTGCCACCTACTCTGTCCCACCGCCGTGCTCGATCCTCTTCTGTGACACTAGTCCATGAAGCATTCTGACCAACTACAAATGGAGCTGACATGGGCTCACACGTGAGAAACGCAAGCTCTCGGGGCAGTGATGTTCTCCTCAGTTACTGCCAAGTCCCCAGAGCGCAAAGCAGGCGCTCGGATGCCTGAACAAAGGAGAAAGAACAGTAATGCTCTACATTACAATAAGGGGCGAGTGGTAAAAACAAACAACCAACCAACCAACCAACCCCTGCAGGATCTGCGCAGACTAGAGACTGTCCTGGGAGAAGTTTGGATCTCCAACCACTCCGGGCCGAGGCCACACCAGACACTTGTGAGCATTCAACACGGCTGATGCTGACTCATGAGGCCAGGAACCTTATCTTACTTCGGTGAATGTCAAATCTCAGACTACTCAATTAGGGTTAAAAATCTTTTTAACTGATAGGTTTTAATGATAACAATATAGACTCAGTAGTCAGTGTAATAGATGCAAATCAGTACACTAATCAGATCCTCCGGTCCAGAATTTAAATTAGCACTTTCGGCACCACGTTTTGGTATCTCTGCATCCCACGCATTGCTCAGAGAAAGCCAGGACCATCTTTAATACCTGTTTTTATTGGAGGCACTAAAACAAGAAAATCCTAATTAACTAATACGCCATATACTCAAAGCTGAAAGAAGTCAAGTATGAGACAGGCACCAGAGACGGAACACAGAGCCCACTCACACGTCTCCCGACGAGCCCGCCGTGGAGGGCGGGGCTCCGGGGCTCTGCGGGAGGCACGCACACCACTGGGCGCGCCCCTCACCGAGGCCCCGTTTCCCACTTCCCCGGCCTGCGGAGCGCGACCCGCGTCCGCACGCTCACGCTCGCTCGGAAGAGGAGTGGGGAGGGGCAGCGGAGCGCACAGGCCGAGTCACAGCAGAGGAGAGAGCCTGAGAACATGGACACTGAGTCGACGTCTGCCAGTCTCAGATGCAGGGACCTGCCTTCTCCTTTCCCGGGGACATGTGACAGAAGGGGACACATGACTGTCACCAAAAGGTGGTGCTCCTCTGTTCTTCGCTTCCTCTCCCCCCTGCCTTCATTAAAACGTTACTCTGCGATGGGGGACATGAGGCTTCAACAGGTTCAAGGTAGGTATTTGGATGAATTCTTAAGTTCTGAAATCATCTGGCAAGCCGGCCAATTTAAAAAGCTATATACCTGCCCAGGCTGGCGTAGCTCAGTGGATTGAGCGCAGTCTGCGAACCAAAGTGTTGCAGGTTCGATTCCCAGTCAGGGCACATGCCTGGGTTGCAGGCCACGGCCCCCAGCAACCACACATTGATGTTTCTCTCTCTCTCTCTATCTCCCTCCCTTCCCTCTCTAAAAAAAAATAAATAAAATCTTTTAAAAAAAGCTATATACCTAAAAACCAATACTCTTTTTCTACTACTGAAGAAGGAAACAACGTAAAAACCAACGTACACTCAAATACAGTATAAAATAAAGCATCAGGTATCTCCATACTCTGATATAAACTTTGATGATTTGTTTATGATTACATTCAGTTAAATGAATAAAATTAACCAATTTCCAGGGAGGTAACATACAACTTATAAACTCTGAATTCATTAAAGAAAAATAATGTATTTCCACATATACATTGTGTAATCACCAAAATATGACAAAAAAACAATATAACAATCGAACACCCACATCAACTATGTTCGATTCTACTTTATTGAGGGCCAAGGCTCCTACATAATAACATGCGAGAGTTTTAAGTTCTTGAAAGCCAAGTGTCGAGGACTCTCCACAGTCTGCACACACAGCAGGTAGGAAGGCAGGAGAAGAAGTGACCCAGTGACTGTCCTTGAAAGAGACACAATGGAGACTGTTACACAGCACCGGCTCAGACACATCTATGCATGAGAGATGTTGTGGCTATTAACAGTTTAAACCTTTACTGTATTTTGCTAATTGGTACATAGAACTTTAAAGCTTTTGAGAGATAAAACACTCCATTCAGTTCAGTTCTCCAGCATTGTTCGAGTGTTCCGAGTAGGAACAAAGAGGAAAATAAATCTGCTTTAATTGCTGAAGAACCACAGATAATGGGGACGGCTGAGTGCTGCAGAGGAAGGAGCTTTTGTTCCTTGAACCATGTTAACATATAAAGATCATTCTCTAGTTTGAGTTTCAATGGCCTTGTCTGCACATAGAACCTATTATTGCTATTCATTTCCTCCACAGTATTTAATAAGTACAAGTTTTATACAATGCGATAATGTAAAAATAACTTTTGATGGGAGAATATTTTAGAAAACAAAGTTCTATATCAATATAATTTTATTTTAAATAATTGTATGTAATAAGTGACCTGACTTATTTTAATCAATGTTAAATGAATTATCTGAAGTTGTTCTAATACCAGCGATATGTCACTGAGTAGAAACATGGCTATTTTAAATAATCAATTCTATTTAAATAAACTTCTAGTAATTTTAACTATGTTTACCCATAAACATAAAAACAAGCTCTTTTAATATTAGTTCATGTTTAGGTATATATGTCATGTGATAAAAATATTAAATATTACTTAATCTTCTAAACATATAAGCAATCATTTATTATGTGATTAATGTTCTCAGTTCATAGCACATTTATTAACCTATCCCAAAAGTGCGGAAAGAACATTTACTTTCAGCTACATTGTCTTAACATATTTCATTACTTGAGTTTTTGATATTTTTCAAAATAATTATCTCTCCCCCGTCTACCTTCCCCTTCCGAAGTATCTGAAGAAAGACTAATAGAAGAATGTGCATTTGCCTATAACATTTACACTTCCAAAATCATTAGTCACTACTTCTTTCATGGACTTTTGAGCAATGGTATTGCTACAATCTTTAAGGCTATTCGCCTTTTTTTTTTTTTTTTTTTTGGTAGCTTCTGGGTAATGTAAAAACCAAAAAAGAGCAGTGCATTGTAAGTTTTTAAAAATAAAACTCTCTTCAAACTACCAATTATAATCAATGCTTTCTCTTCTTTTATTTTAAGAGTCTCATCTAAATACAAGAACATAAATAAGCATCTGCAGCCTGGAAACCGCGGAGAAACGTCACTCTGTACTTAGTGAAGTCTTGAAAAAGGACCGCACATACTAACTGCCACCATGGAAGGGGCTCAAAGGCTGCTATTCTTTGATGTAAAATGAAATACTACTTAGTGAATAAAACATAAAAAAACTCCTGTCTACCCTTCAAAGAGACATAGCCTTTGACCCAGTGCTCCAGACGAAAGCCTTGAAACTCCTGCACAAGAATGCTGCGTGAGCAAAGTCCAGACAAAACAGACACTTGAGATGCTAGGAGGCTGCAGAGCGCTAATCACAGACGCTGCGCCTTCCGACGCCCCAGCAGAGCAGCGCTGCCACACACCCGAGGAGAGTAATCTCGCCGAAAGAAAACTGACCCCTTCAAAAAAAAAAAAAAAAAAAAAAAAAAGCAAGCAGTCAAAGCAAATGTAAGCCTTTAACTTAGGTTTATCTTTTTGTGTAGGTCACCTCTTAATGATCAATTTCTAATTCCAGTTGCAGACTTACACAAAGTTTCCATCTATAAACATTTAGTATGTTAGGAAGTAAAAACAACACAAAACCAATATTTGAGTAGCAATTACAATTGTTTTATTTTGAAACGGTTGCAAAAATCATTTTTACAAATTTCTTACAGCAACTTCAAGCAATGAAAAAATTTAAAACCTATTAAAGTGACAAAAAATTTCTATTAAATAACTTGTTGCTGCTTGCAGAAATTCTAAAACAGCAATATCATTACTCGGTTGGCTAAGTGTGTTAATACCAAGCGCTTAATCAAACGGCAACTACTTATTGCAAGTATCGGCAACTACTTATTGCAAGTATCGACAAGCAACGAGGCTTGAACTGCTGCGGCATTGCTGTTTGGAAGAAACTGTCAAGCAGGAAAACAACAAACTGGCAACATTCAAAACACCATCTTTCTTTCACATGCACACTTCATTTTTAAATAAAGATATTAGTACAGACTATTTTAAATCCTATCAGGATTTTACATTAAAGTGTTCATTATAAGGATATTGAAGTGTTCACTATTTCTCAAAAAAACCCCAAACAACAACTTAGAAATGACAGCCATCCTTCCCCACCCCACAGATTTGAGATTTACAGGTTGCTAAATAGTTTCCTTTTTCATTTGCATTTATATTGAGGATGCAGGTATAACTACCATGATTAAAACAGGTGATGCTTAATAGTTTTTAAATAAAACAACTAGGCACCTAACTGAAAACAAACCACTGAAAGTTATCAATATAAACACTGAAGTGCAGTGCCTTGCACACACAGGTGCTCAGTAAGTATTTACTGAATAAAGGACAGCAGCCGACTTACTTTACAAAAGTAATATACTAATGCCCAAACTACTAAGGCTTATTTGACATGATTTTTACTAACTGAAATAGCTCTTATATTTTGAGGAGGGCTGTATATCTTTTGTATTTACATTTTAACTATAGTGGTAGTTAATACAAGATAAATGTGACAGAAATTAGTATTTCAAAAATAGGTAATAAAAATTATAAAACAGCATTTCAGAAACATACTCTGTAGGTCTAACTCATGCCTTGGTTGTTTTGCGGGGAGCACCTACTCAAAATCTTTGAAGAACACTGAATTGAAAATGCAACCTCTCTACTCTGTACAGTCCACGTGAACACAAAAAGACGGCGTGTTCTCATCGAGTCCACTGAAAGGAGGCTGGGGCGGAGGGCGTCAAGGGAGAAAAGTTTCTCTCTTAATAAAGCACAAAGGCGGAGCCGTTCCTCACCCCACCTCCGCAGCACAGCGACCCTGCAACAAAACCCAAGGGCCGGGCAAACAACGGTTTGTGAGCTTCCCTTAGTGTCTGCAGAAAGCACCGCGTACTGGGAAACGCTACTGGTGCAGCCACAAAAAGGTTATTTTACACGTTGTGCTCCTACACCGACTGACAAGATTATTTTAAGATGCTGTAGTCTATGCTTGGCATTTAAATTTTTACTAATTCTGGCAGTAATGAAGAGGATACTAGCAGCTCATACACAACAAACAGAAGACATTCTTAAGAGTGCCTGATCGGAAGTTGACCACGTGCTCTGCATCACATTCACTACTAGTAATCCAGGGGACACTGTGATTCCACTCTCCGAAGCTCTGCCCTCTAAGGATGTCGGCGCTGCATTCGGCTCTGAAACGGCCGAGCCGTCTTCAGCGCTGCGACACACGAGGCAGGCTTTTCCCCTTTACACTCTCTGCCTGAGGAAAGATAGGGCACCTGTCGTCAATACACAATAGACGCCCAAATAAAACATCCTTTTCTTTGTACTTACAATGGTGCTGACACCCACGACATGCTATAAAAACTCCTTTAATTTCTTATGTTCTACATATTAAATTCTGCCCGTCGAATGAAATACTAAAAACAAAACAAAAAACAATTAAACTCTACTTGGTGACATGCCCACTGCCCTGATCTGAGAGTGACGGCTGAAACTGCCAACTCACGCACTCAGGGTGGAAAAACGAACCATGGCCTGGTAACAGCAGAGCAAGTAACAGGGCCCGGGGCCGCAGCCCCCCACGGACCCTGCCTGCGGAGGCGGCAGGGAACCTGAGTGTGAGGCTGCCGACGAGAGCTGCTGAGGCTGAAGGGTTGGGGGCACACCTGGAGCGTCACGAGAAATCCTGGCAACTGCGTTTTCACAAGGACTCAGTCAAACCGCAGAGTGATCCAGATGATGAACTAACTAGAGTTCCCGTGAGGCGAGTCAAAGCCCCGGGGATGCTAAACTGAAAAAAAAGAGAAGACCTGGGAGAATGATTCCCAAACTTTTGAATTCCCACTGAAAGGGTCACAGGACTCCTTTCCACTCTTAAAAATTATTGGGCGGGGGGCCCAGTATGCAATATGCAGACGATGCATCATAGAACTGTACACCTGAAACCTATACAATCTTATTAACCCCAACAAATTTAATTTGAAAAAATACATGAAAAATAAAAATTATTGGGACCCAGAAGAGCTTTTGTATATGAGATATATTTGCAGATATCTGCCATTCAAGAAATTAAAAACAGAGAAAAATTTGAATTTATACTGAGTTTAAAATAATAAACCAACTATATTTTAACATTATTATGAAAAGTAACTATAGTTTCAAAAACCTGAAAGTTTAGTGAGAAGAGAGGCACTAACATGCATTTCTGAGAATCTCTGACGTCTGGCTTAATGGCAGATGGCTTAACCCTACCCCCTGGTCTCGCGCTCCAGCGGCTGCACTGCGCTGCCCCGGTCGCAGTGTGTGAGGAGAGCCCACACGCACACGGACACGGAGCTAGGGAACGGGCGACAGTTTAACCACCGTCATGTCTTCACAGTCACAGTACGTGCCCTGTTGTCCCTCGCACCGTGAGTGCAAGTTCTACCCACGCACGACTTTATGACGTCACACACCGGCCACACAGAGAACGCTGGCTCACAGGAGGCATGATGCAGGCCTTCCAAGTTAACGTGCTCCGCGACACCACACCGAACCCCCTTCGGGGATATCGGCGCCAGTACCGCCACACAGTCTGAACTGGGGAGTCGTTGGCTCCATCAGGTCAGTGGCGGCAGACTCAAGTTCTAAAAATTATCATGTTTTCACCCAGGAGCTTCAGGTTGATCGTGAGTAACACCTCCTCAAAGTCACGGGGTTTATTTGCTAGAAAACGCCTGCCACGCCCCGAGGACTGACCGGCTGCGGTCTGCCTGTGAACGGTTCCCGGTTCCTCGGCCGAAGAGGCGCTCCGCGAGGGCGCGGCTGGGCTCCGTGGGGCTGCAGGGCCGGCTGCAGCAGCGCCAGCGCCCTGCCCACCACGGCGCTGCGGGGGCAGGGGCGTGCCAACCGGTGTTTTGTGCACGTTTCTGTTTCGCACGTGGGGAATGAAAAGATGGTGTGCGGGGTGAAGGTTTTTAAATATGAGTGATTTCTGCTGGCTCTAATGAAGTCTTTGTGTGACTAGGGGAGCAGTTTGACCTTGCAGACCTTCTGCAGGGTCCTGGGTGCCCCGCCAGACCGTTTTTTGAGAGCCACTGTCTTGGGGAACGCTTACACGGCTCCCTCAGGCTCCTAACCCTCACCCTGCAGAAAACTCGGCTTCTACCTAGGTTATTACTCACTGGGCCCCCACATGAGGTTTCTCGTGAACAAAAGGTTAAACAATTCTTTTAATGAAAAATACAGTCAATAACATAACCAGGTAACATGTAAAGTTATCCTCCGGTTTTAAATTCCAAGGACCTGAAAAAAACACTAAAACTGATCCCCGACTAAGTTTAGTCTACTTGCTTAAGACCTGGACTTCAGAGTCATCACCTGTATTAATTTTTAAAATACATTATATAAGATATCCAGCAGAAATCATGACAATGGCTAACTCCCTTACCACACAATTAAGACTCTAAATTCCATTCAATTTCAGGTACAGATATAACAGTAATTTAGTGTTGAGTGGTTAATAAAAATAGTATCCTAAGTTAATAAATTGGTTTTTAGAATAGTGACATTAAAACGTTGTTTCTACATCTTTTAAAAGACTTGTAAGAACTTACCTCACATTTTGAAACACCTTCATCATTAATACTGACCCACATTTGCAGAATCGTTTTTGTTCGACATGCACACAAAACCCACTCCAGCTGCTCGGCAGCTCGGGAAGGCCCTTCAGGGCCAGGCCCGGTCCCTGCGCTGCCCCGAGCCCCCACCTGGCCGTGCGAGGGAGCGAGGAGACCCGGGGCCCCTCGTGGCGGTACGCTACCAACACGAGCACTTAACACTTTTGTTTCAATGTAAACCTAACCGAACAGCTACAGGTTTCGGTTATGTTAAAGACTACTTCCACAGCTATGAATAATCACACATCAGACTCCCACTGAATTTAGCTGGAACACTGCACCTACATCTTGATTAGCACACGGCTCAAGAGAGACACTGACAGAGCTGGAGAACATCTCCACGGGGCGACCACGCTCACCGGAAGTGTGCCACCGGCTCTGCGCGCCGGCCGGGGGCACAGGCCCAGAGCGGCGTGCACACCCCTCCGGTGGGCTGCGCAGTGCCCTGGGCGGAGCGCAGACTTCGGGGGGACCCGCCCGCGCTCCAAGCTGGAGAGAGCAGAGCGTGGAAGCAGTACCAGAAAACTCCACACAACTTGAAAATGTTACAGAGAGTCAACTCCCTAACACCAGAACAAGAAGTAATCTCTTGGGGCTTAAAGGACATGGGCCCTGGAAAAATTAAAAGAGCATCCTCACTAATTGCTGAATACATCGGCTGTGTGAACAATCCTTCCCCTCCCCATTTCTCTCTCCACCTGGCTTCTCTCTTTCTCTCTCTCTCTCTCTCTCTCTCTCTCTCTCTCTCACACACACACACACACACACACACACACACAGACATACACCCCCCCTCAATTCTTTCCTGCCCGAGGACACAAGTGACATTCGGTGAACACGTGCAGGATGAGCAGATGGACTGAAGGGAAAGGTAGGGGACCGGCGGCAGGCAGCCGGGCAGAGCGCACCGGACTCAGGAAGCGGCACAGCGGCAGCCGCAGGTGCGGTGTGGCAGGACGGACAGGGGTGCTCAAAGGCCCCGAGGGCCTCGCCAGGCCAGGAAGAAGCGCCAGAGCGGTTTTCACAAGAGGATGACAAAGCCGGCATTTTCGTGAGACTGTTTTGGTTAGTCTTTGGCTTTGAAGTTAAAACCAACCAGCACGAAGTAAAGGACGTGAGGTTCCGCATCTGCTCACTTATCTATCTATTTTCCCACTTAACCCTTTACGTGTGGCCCGTTATTGGAATTATGAACTACGATTATCACAGGCTCAGAACTGAGAAGTAAAAAGATATGCAACAATTAGGAAGGGAGTCTGCTTGATAAAAATGAAAGCACGACTACCCATTTTTATTGGACGTCTCAGAACATTTATAAAATGCATGTCACTGTGCAACAGGAGTATCAATAGCACGTTGCATCGAAAGCAGCGCCACACCCTGGAAAGTCCTGTGAGTCTGGCCGCCGGAGCCCCACCTGCTGTGGTGAACAGAACAGCGCCGCTCACTCGCTGCCGACTGTGGTCACTCGTGTGTGCGGCGGGAATGGGATGCGCGCACACGCGCCCACAGTCACAGAGGAGGAGCCCACTGCGGAAAAGCCCAGCACACTCAGTTTTAGACAGTAATGGTGCCGTACCACCTACACAGGAGCATCACTGAGAGTAAAAAACAGTGCGTGCATCACAAAAATTAAAACGTTCTAATTGCTATTTATAAACACCACAAAAGGAAGACTTTTGTAATTTTAATTGCTCAATATTTGTATGACTTAGTATTTGTTTATAATGCTTAACACAAATTATCTTTTTGCGACAAATATTTCTTAAAATAAATTTTTAAAAATTCGCATCAATCTAGAAAGTCAAATTCAAATCACTCTGAAAATCTATTGTACAAAAGCAACCCCGAAAGCAGCATCCCAGCAGTGTGTTTGAGGAAAGTCTTACCAATTTCTCGTCGACCGTGATGAGCTGCGCGTCCCGAGTCCGGTCCTGTGCCAGCCCCCACGTGGAAGTGCTCAGTGACCTGCAGTGCAAGATTCGCAGTTTAAAAACGGTCCACACGGTGAGAAAGGAGAGGCAGACAAACATTCCCCGGACGAGCTACTCTGGCGCTGCCTGCCTTCTCACACAGAAAGGACAGACAGACGGAGAAGAGGGCACAAGTCCCTTTCCTCCCCAGGGGGTTCTGCCCGCGCGGCCGCCAGCCGTGCCCAGCGCCGCGCTGCTGTGCCCCCGGCGTGTGCAGCTGGCTCGCACAGCCGGAAGGAAAACGCACAGCTCCGGCCACTCTCCTGGAACGCAGATTCCTCAATGACGGCATCAGAATGGAAAAGAACCATCTCGATCGCATTCTTAACGGCATAAAGTAAGAGTTACAGAATTTAATGTGAACAAAAAGTTTCTTCACGCTAATTTCAAAACAAAAGTCGTTTTAAATAGGAGTAATTTGTAGGATTGTTTTCAGTTAATGTTATTACTTTAGTCCTGAATCCCATTCACAGAGCTGAAGAAATTCATACCAGTTGAAGTAGAACACTGTCGGAAACGCAAGGGGCGCAGGGTCTTCTAGCTCCTTCGTACCAGCATCTCCCTATCGCCACAGGGATTTCTCCCGCCCTAAGAAGTTACTTACAGCTAGCAGGCTTGTTTATTTTACATATCTAGCATACTCTCTACTACTGGATGTCATAGCCATCGCTGTAACAATTTACATTTTAGAGTTTCCCAAAATATTCAGCAATCCTATGTACACTTCTCTCTTGAAAGTTAGTACGTACAATTATGATGCAAATTTCCAAACCAACTGAGTGGACAGTACTCAGTTCTGCAACATAACCACTACCATTATTTTGATGCAATACAATCACCAGTAGCTGACACAGAACTTCATGCCAAAGGCTCGACTTTCAATAGCCAAGATGTACAGCAGCCCCTCCTAATGCCCAGTTTTCCTCTCTGTGGTTTCAGCCATCCGCCGTCAGCAGTGCTCCAAAAACGGGAAATCCCAGAGATAAACCCTTCCTGAGTTTTGAAGTACACACCATTCTGAGTAGCATGGGGAAATCTGGCCACCCCTTGGCCTGCAACACGGGTGCTCCCTTTTCTCTGCACGCCCCCTCCCTCCGTCTCGGTGCTCAGGTGCATGTCATCATGCCACACCCCCTCCCTCTGTCTCGGTGCTCAGGTGCAGTGTTGTCATGCCACACCCCCTCCCCATCTCGGTGCTCAGGTGCATGTCATCATGCCACACCCCTCCCTCCGTCTCGGTGCTCAGGTGCATGTCGTCATGCCACACCCCTCCCTCCACCTTGGTGCTCAGGTGCATGTCGTCATGCCACATCCCCGGGGAGAAGAGGGCGAGTGCAGGACAGAGACACCGTTAGAGAGAGACAGAGAGAGAGAGAGAGACCTCACTCCTGTAACTTTCATTACAGTGTAGAGCAATCATGGCTCTATTTAATTGCTATTATTGTTCATTTCTTACTTTGCCTGATTTATAAATAAGACTTTACCACTGGTATGTATTAATAGCAAAAAACAGGAGTCTCAGGATGTATCCTCTGTGGATAAGAGGGGGGAACTACTGTACACAGCTTTATAGGAAATCTATTTACTAATAACACAACTTAAAGATAACCCATAATACAAAAAGGCTTGCTTCGTAAATGCATATTTTTAAAAATCTGTCATGTATTTTCCAAATTAATATAATTCTTTATCACTGCAAATACACTGCTCTGAAGTTGTATCCACACAAAATACACCCACATAAAATTATTTTAAATTATTTGTACAGACAGGATACACGTTCTGGTTGTGATAATGGTTAAAAGGTAAAATTAGCATTTGTTTACTAACGATCACCGACTAGTCATCCCTATGTATACACTTAACTTTCTAGCGTCACACCGCACCGCCCCATGGCACGATGACGACTGTCCGGGCGGGGTCTGCTTTCGCTGCTGAGAGCCACCTGCAGTGGAACCGCTGAGCGGACGCCTGTGCGAGCCCTGCCCTCCCTCGGGTCGGTGCCCATTTGTGAGAAGCCCAGAGCCTTGATCTGCTTCGTGAGCTTGCCTTCCTGCCCACGCGTCTGTTTTGTTAGCTGGCCTGTTCACATTTCCAGGTCTCGGCGTCACCATTAATTCTAGGCCCATGGGATGAACTCTAAGGGCTGTGATGGGCACTATCCATTATCACCACTAGAGTGTACCAGCCATTTATTACATTTACGTTCTCTGTAAAGTGTCACGCAAGAAAACGAGGTATCCTGGGGATGGCCATCAAGAGATCTGATTTTTAGCTCTGGTTTTACTCCTGACTAGTTGTGTCTATGAGCAAATCGCTTAACTCTCTGCATCTCAGTTTCACTCTGCAAATTTGTAAAGTGAGAACTTGTTGCTCTAAAATTTCATCTAGTGATGTGTTCGTAATTCCAGTAAGTGGAATTGAGTACAGCTCTGGTTTAATAACCCGAATGGAAATGCTCCATGATAATTTCTCAACTCATAATCTCTTTCTCTTTAAAAATCTAAGGAGTTAAAACTTTCAAAAACATATATACCACATTTGCGCATCCATTCACCTGCTAGACATTCACGTGCAGGTTTTTGCGAGGACGTTTGCAACTCATCTGGGTGAATCCCCAAACAATCACCAGACTGTGTGTTCTAATGAACAAAATGGACTGACAAGCCAAACAGAGACCGACTCGAAGAGAGCAGGCTGTCCGCTGGTCTGGGCAGGAGGAGGGGGAGAGGCCGGGGGCTGGGGGTACGGAGGGACTGAGCCAAAAAAAGGGAGGACAAGCTCCCGGACGGGGACAGCAATGTGCTGACTGCTGGCTGAGCAGTGGCGGAGAAGGCGGGTACGGCGGGTACAGGGCGACGGAAGGAGACTGACTTGGGCGGTGAGCACACCGTACAGTGCACAGACAATGTGCTGTGGAACTGTGTGCCTGAAACCCGTACAGTTTTGCAAATCAGTGTCACCCCGACAAAGTCAATGGAAAGGAAAAAAGGGACTTTTAGCTTTGCGTGAAACCGCCAAACTGTCTTTGAAAGTGGCTGTGCCACTTTGCATTTCCATGGGCATGGGTGAGACCCGCCGTTCCCTTCATTCTCACCAGGGTTTAGTGTCGTCACTGCTAGTACTGAATATTTGGGGTCTTCAGACTTTCTGTATAAAGTTAAAGCAAGTTCCTTCATACCCACTAAGTACCGTGCTGAGGTTCTGACAGGACCACACTGAATCTACAGCTCAAGCTGGGAGAAGGAACACCGTAACAACCTGAGTCTTCCTACCCATGCGCATCTATCAGCATCTTTCTCATTTCCCTCATCAGCCCTCTAGTTCTACTCACACACATCTTGCAGATACTGTCTTCAATACTTCAAGTGTACTTTTCAAAAAGTCTTAATGGTAAAAAAATAAAAGAAGCCATTTGCACTGGAAAACAGTATCTGAATAAAAATAATACTACTGTCTCAAAGTTTCAACATTTTTCTCCCTTTGAAGCAAATTATCCCTACCAACTAAGAACGGCAGAATCCCCGTATCATCACCGCAGTTTGAAAACACGGCCTCGAACCTTCTGACACTCCTCCCTCCCTCCCACCAAGAGCTTGAGCCCATCTCCCCTCACCCTAAACCTGAGCTCTGTGACTGCTGCTCAGCAACAGACGTGAGGTGATGCATTTTTCCAGGCTCAGGCCCCAACAAACCGGCAACTTCCACTGCCTCTCAGCACACTGTTTCCTAGGGTGTTCGCTCCTGTACACCAGCCACCGTATCAGCACAGCCCAAGTGCCCCCCAGAGAGACCCACCTGAAGAGGAATCAGTAGCCGATCCCCCTTTGCCGGACAGGTGAGTGAACTGTTCCACCTGGGGCACTAGCTCCGCCCCCCGCCCCCTCCCCCCTCCCCCAGGCCATCCCAGAAGACAACCCACCCCGAGTGGGGGCAGAGAGACGCTTCCCTGCCAAACCCCACCCACAATGCCGGTTTGTGAGCAATATGAATGACTGCTGTTTTAAGCCGATGAGAAGTGGGGTGCTTTGTGTGAACTACAGACAGCAAAAACATTCCTATAAATAACTGAATACGGCTTTATAAACATTAAAATTGAACCGGTTACTTCAGAGGACCGGAAATGTTTTGCTGGACTTCTAACAAAGTAGAGTTCCAAATCCTATAGAAATTATTAAGGAATCAATTAATTCTCAGCTTTTTAGTTAAAGTCAATTATGTTGGTTGTCAATTTACTGCAAATTGAATTAACTCAAATTCACATTAAATCAGAAAATGTTCAGCTCCACACTAAACCATAAGACAATATCACTAGGTTCTAGCTGAAATAATAAAACACAGTCTCTATGTCACAATAATTATCTCAGTGTTCAAATTTGTTGACATTTGAGTCAATCACCTTCAAATTGACCTTAAAGCTTTTCAGTATCTTGAAACACCAAAGAAAATGTAAATCGCCCTGAAAACACTGTGCTCCCTAGGAAGCAGCATGGAAGCCGGGAATGTTAACCGGACAAACGAAGAGGAGGGGTCAAGGGTCTACTTCCCTGTTCTGGAAATCTCAAGAGGTAAAAGGTAAAGATCCGACAAGTGCTTCCGTTAAGTTCAGTGGAAATTAACGAGAAGATATTTTATAATCTACTCACAAATAAATTCTTTGATCCCGACTCCGATTTATTGCTTTAGTTTCTAATCTTTAGGTACAGTGCTCAACACTGACTTTCCACGTGCAACTGGCCGAGCACGTGAAGAGGAAGGGCGTGCTGCTCCCAGGCGCCCTGCCCGCTCGCTTCGGAGCCGGCAGAGCTCAGAGCAGGGCCCCAGAGCAACTGCTCCCGGCCACGGCTCCAGGCACAGCCTCACACTGCCCTCTGAGTGCAGTCCACCGGACCACGGAGAGCCTCGTGCAGGGGGGTGAGGGTGACCGGGCTCACACACTGGACTCTGACAGGACATGGGGGGGTGCTAAGGAGGAGGACCGGGCCAGGCTGCCGAGTGTGCTCACAAAGTAACTGGAGGGCGTGATGGAAAATGTCAAGTAAAGGAGAAATAAAAAATACATCCACACTTATAGCACCAGGTCAAAGTAAACAGAAATAAGGTGAAAATGAAGGGAATAAGAAATATAGGTGTCCTGGTGATGACGGTAATTATATTACAAAACATAAGTATATGCAAAGTTCACATCTACGAAGGTTAAATTATTGAGCTATTCTGGCACTAAAGAATAATTCCACTGGTTTGCAATGGAACTGAGTTGCTTGCTCTTGGTACGTCTTATAAATAAGTGGAAGCAAATTTACCACAAAGATGCCAATTATTAACCTTTAAGTTAATTATAATAATAATTTCAACTGAATTTTTATAAAATTAAGTGACTGTCATACGGAGGAAAAATTCACACAAAAAAAACTAAGAAAACCTGAAAAACAACTGCAGGATGGGAAGCGCTTTGCTGGCTAATACACCGCAGTGCTTAAAACACACTGCGGGCCCAGGCGCCCACAGAGCAGACACGCAGCCCCGGCCAGAACAGAGCCCGACTCTGCAGGTGTGTCCATGCACTATGGGATAAAACCGCCGTTTCCAATCAGAGGTGAAAGGCTATTCAAATAAATAATACTGAGACAGGTGGTTATCCTTTCAAAAATGTTTAAATCCTCATAAAGTATCTACATCCTATACCAAAGAGTTCTAGATGGATTAACAGTGTGTTGTGTGTGCAAATCGCTGGAATAAAATATAGGAGTTTTTATAAGTTTTAGAAAGAAAAGTTTTCTTAGGATGCAATACCCACAAACTGAAAGAAAAATAACTTCTGAACAACAAAAAGCACTATACACTAAATAAGGAATGATCAGAGGTAGTAAGTACAACACACACAGCAGATAAAAGACTAACATCTACAATATATAAAGAACTCTCAGAAACCACTCAAAAAAGGGAAAAGAGCAGGTATAAACGTGGGTAGATTATTAATACCTGTGTCAATAGTCACTTTAAATGACAACGGTCTCAATATACCAACTGAAGGGAGCCAGAACCCAAAAGAAACCCATGTTGATCGTACAGTCACAGATAGGTTAAAAGCAAAGAGAGAAAGATGCACACCAGGCCAACAGTCACCAAACGTTCCTGCAGCAGTTACAGTACTCTCAAACACAGTGGACTTCCAGACAGAAGGACACAATGTCAGGAATAAAGAGCAGCTCTACGTCAGGATAAAGGGGCCACCAAGCCTTGCGGCACACGAGCCAAAGGAGAGTGTGTTAGTTAGAACACGCGAGGCAAAGCCCGAGAGAGTGCAAGGAGAAACCAACAAATCCATTATGAGGCCTGGAGACCGCAACCCTCTCCGAAGCGCAGACCATCAACAAGGACCAGTTGAACTGAACAGCTCCATCAGTCAACTGGAGGTCACTGACATGTACGGAATATTTCACCCAACAGCGGCAGAATGCAGACTCTTCTCAAGTACCCACGGAACATTCACCAAGACAGGCCCAGATGGCCGGGCTGTGAAACACAGCTTAACAGTTTAAAAGACTAGAAATCACAAAAGGCACTCTCCCAGTCAAAAGTGGAATTAAACTAGAAATTAATACCAGAGAATTGGAAGATTCATAATTATTTGGAGATTTAAAAACATACTTCTGAACAACTTATGGTCCAAAAAGAAGCCTCAAGAAAAACTAAAAAATATTTTGAACTAAATGAAAATAAAAATACAACTTTTAAAAATTTGTGTGACATAGCCCTGGCTGGTGTGGCTCAGTGGACTGAGCACCAGCCTACCAACTAAAGGGTCACCAGTTCGATTCCCAGTCAGGACACGTGCCTGGATTGCAAGCCAGGTCCCAGTACGGGGCATGCAAGAGGCAAACACACATTGATGTTTCTCTTTCTCCCTCCCTTCCCTTCTCTAAAAAGAAATAAAATCTTTAAAAATAAATAGATAAATAAATATTTGTGAGATACAGCAAATACAGTGTCTAGAAATTTATGGCATGCAATACATGTCAGGAAAGGGAAACCCAAATTCAATCATCTAAGCTTCCATCAGGGGAAACTACAGAAAAGAGCGACACAAACCTAAGGCAAACAAGAACGAGTTAAATTACAGCAGAAGTGAAATTGATCAACGAAACTAAAACCTGTTCTTTGAAAATACAGTTGAGTTGGTAAACCTCTAGTCACGCTAACGAGAGAGAGAGAGAGCGAGAGAGAGAGAGAGAGAGAGAGAGGAGAAACAAATTACCAACTGCTATCAAAAATGAAAGCGGTGCCACCACTCAGACACCATGGACACACGAGCTTAACACAGAAATATTACGAAAAACTAACTCTGTGCCCACCAATGTGATAACTTAGGTGAAATGAACTAACTCTTCGAAAAACACAAACGACCAAAACTCATAAAAGGAGAAATCTGAATAGGCCTACAGCTATTCAAGAACTTGAATCAGGCCTGGCTGGTGTGGCTCAAGTGGACTGAATGCCAGCCACCCTGTGAACCACACGGTTGCCAGTTTCATTCCCAGTCAGGGCACACGCCTAGGTTGTGGGCCAGGTCCCCAGCAGGGGGCACACGAAGGCAACCACATACTGATGTTTCTCTCCCTTTCTCCCCCCTTCCCTTCTCTCTAAAAAATAAATAAATAAAATCTAAAAGAAAAAAAAAAAGAACTTGAATCAGTAAGTGATAACCTTCCAAAAAAGAAAGCACCAGGCCCACATGGTTTCCTGGTGGATTCTACCAAACATTTAAGAAGACGTAACACTAACTTTCTAGAATCTCTTCCAGAAAATAGAAGCAACAGAATTATGTCCTTTTTCCATGGAACCAGCATTACTTTAATATCAAAACCAGATAAAGATATTTTTTAAAAAGGAAAACTACAAATCAGTATCTCTTACGTACCCTGATACAAAATCCTTAACAAAACTTCAGCACATCAAAGCGGCTTACTACTCCTGTTTCATCTTGGAGAGCTTGTCTAGTTTTTTTTAAAGGCCATGAATTTTATCTTCATTTATCTTCACTTTGAAGTATCCCAACTTGTTGCTTATTTACTTCAGCTTAGATAACTTTTGATTTAAAACTTCTGCCATAAAACCATTGGAAATGTTTGTATCATAAATATATTTAAGCCCTGGCTGGTGTAGCTCAGTGGATTGAGCATGGGCTGCGAACCAAAGTGTCGCAGGTTCGATTCCCAGTCAGGGCACACGCCTGGGTTGCAGGCCATGGCCCCCAGCAACCGCACATGGATGTTTCTCTCTCTCTCTCTCTCTCTCTCTCTCTCTCTTTCTCCCTCCCTTCCCTCTCTAAAAAATAAATAAAATCTTAAATGTATATATATATATATATATATATATATATATATTTAAAATAAAACAAACAATAAAATCAGTCACAAAAATATGCTGAATTTATAAGATGTGTTAGCTGAACAGACTGGCATCCTAGCAACGTTACATCACAAAGAAAGCTAACTGGGCCTGCCTGGTGTGGCTCAGTGGACTGAGGGCCAGCCTGCAAACCAAAGGGTCGCCGGTTCAACTCCCAGTCAGGGCACAAAGAAAACTAGTTGGTAGGTTTTACTTTTCAGTTCAAAAATGAGTATCTGTCCATTGGCAAATCCGGCCTTCTTGACACACTATTTTTTAAGGCTGATTATTACATGATTAAAAATACATTTAGAAGAAAAAAGTCACCAACACACACAGACTTTCTTTGACTTCATGAAACAATCTGGAAAATGGTCACACAGCCACTTCAGAGTCGGTCAGACCCAAGTTAACATTCCAGATCTGCCACTTAACAGCAATATGATCTTGAACAAACCACTCCCCAGCACTGCACTTCAAGTTCCCCGTCTGCAGAAGTTAAGGATAATAATGCCCCCTAGAATGACTGGCAGAATTAAATAACACGTTAAGTAATTGGGATGGAGTGCCTGGTGTAGAAAGAAACAAATGCTCACTTCTTTTGCTCTAGAAACATGCAGGACCAGTTCATTTAGTGGCAAGGGAGGAAAGGGAACCTACAAAAGATTAATAAACACTCTCTTCCAGATTTCCTCTAAAAAAAAGTGAACCGCCGACTTTTCCTTTCTGCCCAATTAACCGCACAGCCCACCGACCCCGCTGCTTCCCACGCCCTCTCGTCCCCACTGGCCCCGCCTCGGCCACTGCTGGCCTCCCCTTCCACACCCCCACAGAGTGGCGGCCACGCCTGCCACTCCTCTGCTTCCCGTCCTTCCCTGGCCGGTGGTGACTTATCTCAGAAAATGACAGTATTTAGGGACTAAGTACCACACGTATAATTTACTTTCAGAAAACAATATACGTGCACTTTGCTCATGTACATGTACATATACTCATATATACACATTCTGCCTGCCTAGCACACATCTAATGCATACATGCAAAATGAGCAAGAAACAGCAGAATATGAACAATGTCAAGTCTGGGAGGGGTTACGGATTCACTGTGCTTTTTTGCACGTGTAAAGATTTTAATATGAAATTGTAAAATTGATAGCAAGATGAAAACAGTATGCTTCATTTGTGGAAAGTGTAAAATAAGAATATTTTTCTTGAATATGCACAGGCAAACTCCAAGTGTAAGAAATTAGTGACAGTGACTTCTTGAGGGGTGGGGGGAACAGTGGTACCTGAGCAGATGGCGTCAAAGACGAGGGGAGACTCACACATTAATGTACTTGTACACACAGCACTCAGTGATGGCATTATCTTCAAAATACACCGAAAAGTAATGTTGACCGTATTTTTACTCACTGTACATGGTTACTGGGAGGATTAAATAAGACAATGTACACAAAGCTTTGTGAAGTACTTGGTACTTGGTCAAGGATAGATAAACGTTAGTCCAGCTGCTGAAGAAAAATCTTCAGTATTAATGGTGCTATCGAGTGTGTGCAAGTTAAAAAGTTCATTTTAATCCACTCTTGGGATGATTAGTTGCACTCTCCAAAAGAGTCTAGCTATGGACATGAATTTCAAATACCATTATCAAAATGTGTAAGAGTTTTGTGCTGGCACAAATCGAGACTGAGATGACTTTTCCTGGGTAAAAGGAGGGGTACCTGAGACACCACAAGAGGTACCTGAGACTGTGCACGAGGGGAGCAAGCACCCTGGCAGGCTCCGCTGGCTGGACCTGCAGAACAGCGCTCCAGGCCTGGAGCTCCTCCTGGCCCATGGCCTCCCATGTCTGGGAAGACACTGCGGCCTGCATGCCTGGTCCTGCCATCTGCCCGCTGCTGCCGCTGACCACTGGTGGACCCATCCTCTGCTCGCAGGGCCTGGGGGCCAGCTGCCAGTGGGGCCTGCTCTCCGACCCGACCACGGGCCGTCCCTGTCATCGCAGGGACCCCCGCCTGTCCAGGATACACCTCGTGCAGCCACTGCAACAAGGAAAGGAGAGGCACGCAAGGAGCACTTAGCACTGCTCCTGATACATTCCAGGTACCACAGTTAGCAACTACCAGTATTACTGTTCAAAAAGTAAGGTTGGAAACTTAACAACTACGTTCCATTTAGATGTTTTAACTGTTTATTAGCTTAACCCAGAAATGATTGGCAATTCTAAGACATGGATTCAACTCCAAAAAAGTTCAGATTAAAAGTAACTAAACAATAATTCGTTTCCCTAAACAGCTACGGTAGATGCCTGCTACCTATGGCCTATTTTAGAGCAATTATTTTTTGAAATAAGGCATAAATCAAGGAAAGATTTAGTAATAACTTAATGTAACTAGAGGTAAGTTCTTAATCAAAGAAAAATTGAAAATACTCGTTAGAAAGGAGTGTCCCTTTAAAATACAGTATCTTTAAAAACTAATTCACGTCTGTAAACTGAACAGACCTATCGACTTGTCTCAGTAATTTCAAAAAGGACTTTAAAGATACGTGTACAATACAACCTAGACTTTATCGCCTCACGCACGCAGCACAACGCCACAGACAGGCACACGTGCACAGAAGGACACGAGAAGGACACGAGCAAGTCCAGCCCCGCACACCAAACCCCACAGCGGTCAGCGCTCCGCAGGGAGCGGCCTGCTTGCTGCCCCCGGCCCGCTCCCCAGGCCCGCCCCCCAGGCCCGCTCCCCCGGCCCGCCCCCCAGGCCCGCCCCCCCAGGCCCGCACACCTAACCGTTCAGGACAAACTCCACAACCGCCGCTGCAAGCGCCACCCAGACACCGTCAGAGCCCTGCAGGCTGCTCCACCTGGGCAGACCCAACTCTCCCTGACTTCCCTGAGCAAGTCACTCAACTAAAACACCCCAGCCTGTGGCTTTTAAGTAAGTGCTGTTAGAATTATATGTGCAATTGGATTTCAATCACGAAACTAGTATCATCAGTAAGACAACGAGACACGGGACCAGTACTTTTCCACCGACTCTCCAAAACATCCCACGATTACCTAAAGACGACTTTTTAGGAGTTCAGATGTAACTGACGCATCACAGGGCCTCAGCTTCGAGTCTGCAGAAAAGGCCCCGCGCTGGTGTCTGGTGCGCGATGGCCGCCGCGGTCGGTCTGGTCGCCGCCCAGCACCACGCACAGCCGCCACGTCTTTCTCGCGACGAGAACCTTTTACGCTCTGCTCTCTCGGTGACGTGCGGGACAACAGTCCCGACTGCGATCGCCGCGCTGCACCCAGCGCCGCGCTTCCACCCGAACACACTCTGGCTACGCGGACGGATGCCCAGTCAGCAGGACACTCTGAGGAGACGTTCGGTGGATCTGGGACAGTTAGTGCTTACGACTACAAAACCGTGCATCCGTGTTCAGAAAGCCCAGCTGGACTCCGCTGACCACATACGTCTAAGCATGAATACCAAGATTCTAACTCTTACTCCGAATTCGTCAACCACCTACTAAAACATCCACGTCGCTGCACAATGCTACGCCCAGCAGCTGGCTCCCAAGGTTTTCCTGGGGAAAGGCAGACAGGGCGGCAATGATTTCACTGCCGCGGCTCTGCATGCGAGTGGGGACTTCTGTGACAAACGTGCACCCAGGGTGCTCCGCCCCACTGTGCAAGGAGCAGCAGCTGCGCACTGCGGAGAGGAGGTGTGGTGGCGTGTGGCAGGGCCGTGGGAAGAACGTCCTCCACGACGCTGCCTGGGCCCTCCGTCTTCACTGCGCATTCAGTGTGACAGGGCTGAGAAGGGAAGTTAAAAACAACTCGGCATACTAGTTCACACGTGTAGTGCCTATTACGTGTGGCACAGTCATGACAAACATGTTCACGGTTTATTTTTAAATTAGGTAGAACACCACAAAACCAGTAGTTTAAATTTTGCTTGAGGCCTGGCTGGTGTGGCTCAGTGGATTGAGCAATGGACTGAGACCCAAAGAGTCACCGGTTCGATTCCCAGTCAGGGCACGTGCCTGGGTTGCAGGCCAGGTCCCCAGGAGGGGGCATGTGAGAGGCAACCACACACTGAAGTTTCTCTCCCTTTCTTCCTCTCTCCCTTCCCCTCTCTCTAAAAATAAATAAAATCTTTTTAAATAATTAAATTAAAACTTCATTTAAAAAAATTTGGGTTGAAAAGACATGCTTTTATTTTTTTTAAGAAACAGACATCAATTTGTTGTTCTACTTTTCCATGCATTCATTGGTTGATCCCCATATGTGCCCTGACTGGGGATTGAACTCCTAACCTTGGCATATCAAGTTGATGCTCTAACCTACTGAGCTACCCGGCCAGGGCATAAATTCTTTATCTTTTAAAAAAAATGCTTACTTTTCCCCCAATGCTTCTTATTTTGTCTCTTCCTAACTATCTTCCAGTAAATCAAATTAAACAGTAAAATTTAACAGTATCTACAATATTCTGAAATGCCTTAAACCCTAGATTCTATTTTTTATTTGCTGTTATCTCTAAAATAAATAAAACTGAACAAATTTAACTAAGTAAAATCATGTGTTTAATATCGACTATAACAGCGGAATGTTAACCCTCAATCTCAAAAGTCAGAGTTTATTCTGTATATGAAGCACTCTGCCATTCCAAAATCTGTAGCATAATAGCTACACAGCTGTTTATTACAGAAAAAAATCTTTTACTTTACTATTGGCAATTATTTAAATTTGTAATACATTTCCATCTTTTCCATTATTTGGTAGAAAACTCTGAGGTACTAGTAAAAACCCACATCACACGAAGAGCTGACGGAATTCCACTCACACATTTTAATAAATACTGCCTTAAGACAAAGTCTGCGACACAATCATTCAGTACGAGGAGGAAGCGGGGCGCACGGTGGAACTGTACCCGTGAGCCATCCCTTCTCAGTGCCCTGTAACATCGTTGTCCCCGACAGCTACATGTAAAACCCACGCAGCACGTCACAAGGAGAACTAACATCGCACATGCTATCCTGCTTAGGATGCTGTGAAGTGTTCTCTAGGTGTATACATTTCTCCACGACCGAACGGGTGCACAGATGTCACCGGGTCCCCGTGCGGGCTCACCACCGTGTCATGCCGTGGAAACGCGAAGGTGGGGAAGGAGCATTCTCTGCTCCCGAAGAGCGGGAGTCCAGCAGGGGACCCCGTCGAGGAAACCGGCGACCACAATGGGGCGCAGAGGTCAGAACACTCGGCCCTGCGATCACTACCCAAGCCTGAGCATTCAGACCATGCCCCTCCGAGAGAGTGATGCTTCCAGTGCCCCCGAGGCCGAGCGGAAGTGAAACAGGCGGAGGGTGTGGAGGGGGCGGGGCAGGGAGGACAGGGGAAGCAGGAAAGCACTCCACGCAGACAGAACCTCCATCAGGAGCGCGTGCGCGCAGGCGCAGGACCCCTGAAACCGCTACCGCACGGCGGGTGCCGGCTGGGGCTGGGCCGGAGGGCAGAGGGCGCCGAGGGGCGCGGGAGGGCCGAGCAGAGCAACCGCACAGAGAAGGCTCCGTGGGGCAGGCTGAGCAGCCGGCCGCTGTCCTACGGGCAGGGAGAAGGACAAATGCAGGCTGCGGCCGGGAGACCAGCGCGGCGAGGACAGAAGCTCAGTGAGCGTCAGGGCTGGGACCGAGGGCCCCGTGACAGAGGGCCTGAGAGAGAGGGATGAGAAGGGCACGCCGCTGGCAGCGGGGACGGGGGCCGCGTGCAGCGGGGCAGGAGATGACCACCAAACTGTGCCAGACAGCCGAGTGAGAGGGCCCGGTTAGCTCTCAGGGCACCAAGTTCAAGGCAGAGACACCGAGCCGCATGGGACGGAAGAGGAGGCCCACCGTCCGCGTGCGAGGCGAGACCGCGACAGGAGCAGTTGTCTCCGGCGTCCCGGCCCGGTGCAGACCCGCCCACAGCCCCTCAGGGACCCCACCCCGAGCACCGGAACCCGGAGCGCGGCGCTGCTGCTTCCGGGGAGCGCCAGATGGTCACCAAGGAGGATGATGAGAGAATCAACTGGAATGTCTACGTGTTTAAAAAATATTGACTCTCCTCTTAGTTGCCAGGGGTGTGTGCTGACTTCCTTAGTGAGAAGTGTGTGTGATGCAAACTACATGTCCGGTTTCAGCGTAAACAGACGGCAACCAAAGTCCCGGCGGACAGACAGACAGACAGACAGCGAGGATGTCAGTTTCCCATGGCTGCTGCAACAAAGGAGCACGGGCTGGTGGGCGGAAACCACACAACCCGCTCTCTCCCAGCTCTGGAGGCCCGCCACCCAGAACAAGCCTCCCGGAGCTGGCAGTCCGTGTGGGAGGAGGGCCGGTCCCCTCCGCAGGCTCCCGGGAGCACGTGCTGCTGGTCTGCCCCAGCGCCGAGGGGCTGCCGGCACTGCCGGCCATGGCCAGGGCGCCCTGGTCAGGGCTCCCGAGCTGGCACTTCTGCCGCCTCTGACTCCTCCTGCATGGCTCTCGGGGTCTCGGGGGAACAGTCTGACTACACGGGCCTGCTACAATAATCTAGGACAATCCCGCATCTCAAGATCCTCACCTTCAGTGCACCCGCAAGTCTGCAGGTTTGGGGACCAGGAAGAACACACGGGGTGGGGTTACCCGGCCCATCACAGGGAGTGCGCAAAGGGAATGAAGGTACTGGTAATTCTCTAGTTCTTGCAGTGGGTGGCGGGCCCTCACAAGTTCATGTTGCCATTGTGCTTCCTAACATACATGTGACATGTATTCATGTGTATGTAAATTGTGTCATGTAAAACACTTTTTAAAAATAAAGAGCTATAAACGAACTCAGAAATACCGACAGTCCAAAGGATGGGCATTCAAAAGGAACTGAGAAGAAAAACAAAATAGAAGTCAAAGGAAAAATCTTTCACGAATGAGAAAGTTATCTTCTGGGAGTGCAAAGGTCACGTAAGATAAGGAAAGAGATGGGTCTGTTCATGCAGCGACAGGTCACTGACAGCCCTGACCGAAGCCGTGTCCGTGGCATGACGGGTGCTGGAGACGGACGGCGTGTTATCCACTGCTGATAGACAAAACCCAAGACGCTCTGACAATCCAGAAAGAGGACCTAGAGTCTAGGAAGGGTTTATGAAAGGAAAGAAAAAAGGTGAGGAAGGGAGAAAGGAACAAAAAGAGAAAAAAAGTCATAAAAGAAAAAGTAATGATGATGACGATGATGTTACAATGTATTAGGCACTTAGCTCATGCCACACACTGTCCTAAGAACTGTATAGACTTTATGAAATGGATCATTAAGTCCACATTATAAACAGAAAACAGACACAAAGTGGGCAGAGAGACAGGAAATACCAGAGCTGGGATTCAAATACTGGCAGAGCTGACTTCGAAACGTGTGCGCCTGGCGACTCTGTCACACCGGTGTGGTGGGTCCAGTGGAGTGGTTTTGGTGTCAGAGCGCAAATACAGCCGTGGCTGATCTCAGGAGTTAACAGAAAACCTCTGGAAAATAGTTTTTCCCAAAGTTAAAGTCAAGGATAATAGTAAGAGATTATTAAGGGACTTGGCCACATCGACAGCTTGAATTCAAAGCCAATAAACGACCTACCAGATTTATCATTAGCACAGTCCCCCGAAATAGGTTACAGAGACTCCCGAGTCGTGAGGAAGCCTGTGACCCATGCCTCCGGGGCTCCTTCTCTCGGCCGCTGGTCACTTCAGCGGCAGGAGCTCAGACTCAGGCCGTCCTCCGACGCCCTACCCCACGTGACCCTGTTCTGCCCCGAGGTCTTCAGGACCCTGAACGGAGCTCACCGCAGCAAGAGTTAACACCGCCTGCAGCCAAGGGGAGTCAGCCCAGTGGACAGTGTTCGCGCCCTCCACCTGCCACGGGGACGACACGGAAAGGCACCCTGTGTGCTTCCCCGGCACTTCCAGGGGGACGGGCCTCTGCCGCTCACGCTCACAGCAGCATCTCGGGATCCCGCTTCTCCCCCCTCCCCCTCCCGCTTCTGGCCTCCTCACTCACTGGTGGCTCCCAGGGCCGCACCCACACCCCCATCTCCCACTCGCCTCCAGGGAACACCAGCCCCAGAGAAGGCCCGTGCACAGACCCCGAGAAACAGCCCTGTGGCCTTTGCCTGAGCGCTTCCACCTACACGTTCACCCTCACAGCAGAGGCGGCAAGGCCGTGCCTCCCGGTAACGTCTGTCGGAAAGAAACACAAATATTTGTTGACTGAGTGGACAAACTTTAGCAAGCAAAGTCTTAGAGTTCATTAGGAAAAAAGGTTAAGAGGTCAGCCTACACAATACATACAAACAGTATTTGTTCCCTACAGACATCTCAATATAAAACACACCTGTTCCTGATTTTTGTTCAGGAGGGCCCACCTTTCATTACACCTGAGTTCCTACGGCCTACTTGCGCATGACACAGCAGTACAATGAGCACTACAAATAATGCCTATATTATAGCAAATCCTACTGTAACGGAGTCTACTTCATCTGACTTAATTGAGTACTTACTTCCCCAAGATTCCCACCCACCCTCTCCCCCAAGATTTTTTAAACTTGGTACCGGAGACACGGAGTTTCAGTCCCCACCTGGTAATAAGGTTACAAGACATAAGCCTGAAGAAACTCCCATCAGGTATGGCATCTGCCACACAGGAAACACCATGGAACAGCAGCTGTCACCCTGACTGCAGCCTTGCCCGCCCTTTGCATTGTTCGGTAACATCAACCGATTCCCTCTGCCAGCCTGAGCCAGTCATCTGAGCTTCTAGGTTTTCGTCACTTTGTAACCAAAAGGTGTAACGTCAGAGCCAGCACAAACACAGCGTCATATAAAACCTCACACTCTCTGCAGAAGGACTACAGAGTCTGGGACCCAGAAACGCAGTGCTGGTTCAACATGCGTGAGCACACACATTTCTAGGGAGCAGTCACCAAAACTTTCACCAGTACTCAAAATAAACCTCTGACTCCCACAGTCTCTCAAAGTAGTTAAGATTTACTGGTCAACGGTCTAAACCACTGACTCAATGTACTTTTCTACCCACTTACATGTGCAACAATCTTGCATCTTTTATGAACTGCCACGATTTTCAACTAAGGGCACATGTATTTTGAAACCCTTTCTTTGCCCCATTCTAAGATTCTAGTATGTGAACTCCTCCCTTCCTCCCGCCACAGTTAAGAATTAATGGTTTACAGTCTGATCACATGAAGAACTTTTTGAGTCATCTTTAGATCTTTTCAATCTATTCCGATGTGTTACAATGCAACATACACTTGAAATCAGTTTAGAAACAGTCCATCACGGGATGGCCAACCCCACGAAGTGGTGAGGCGAGATGCAGCAGTAAGCGCTGTCCACCCGGCCGGTCTCTCCAGCGTAAACAGCCAGGTCAGGGGCAGCCACCAGACTCCAAAGGACCTGGCCCCCAGCAACGAGCTCACCCTGTGTTTCCCCCCAGCACCCCGTGCCCGAACTTAGGCAGAGGAAACCGCAGTGGGCACGGCTCCAGAAGCGCTGTGTCCTAGGGAGCTGGTGACGGACAAGGAGAAATCACCCGTGTTTTTCTCTCCCGCTCGCTCCTAAAACCCACACCAGCCAGAGGCCATCCCACGGCCTCACGGAACCCTGCTGGAGCCAAACTCTGAGGGCAGGAGATGCTCCTCTCCATTCACCGAGGCTGTGACTCCGTGACTCTGACAAGGCAGGGCCGACGCCCGCTGCTTTCCTGCGTCCCGTGCCCTCCCGCCCCTCGGCCACTGCCCTGCGCACAGACGCCGGCCTGCCCTGCACAGCACGGCAGCGGGAGCCGCAGGTCTCCGCACGGGACAGGGAGCTGGGTTTTCTGAACACAGTGGCATGAAACTAGAAATAAGTTACAGAAAGACAGGCAAGTCTCCAAATACTTGAAAACTAAACAAAGCGTCTCTAAATAATCCATGCATCAAAGAGGAAGTCTCAGGGGAAATAAGAAAATATTTGGAAGCAAACAAAAATGCAATTATTTCAAATTTGGGGGGATGAAACTAAAGCAATTCAAGATGAGGAAACACTTCTCAGCTCATCTGATGAGTCCAAATCTAAGCAAATACAGCGTAAAAAAAGAAAACCATATACCAATATCCTTCATAAACATTAGAAGTAAAAAAATATTTGCAAATCAAATACAGGGATATATAAAAAGAGTTAAACAGGACCAAGTGGAGTTTATCCTGAGAATGCAAGGCTGGTTCAATATTTGAAAATCAATCAATATAATTCACCATATTAACAGTCTGAAGAAAAAAAGGACTATATCAATTGATATAGAAAAGGCATTAGACAAACTGTAACACCCATTCATGACCACTATTAGCAAACTGGAAGAAAACTTCCTCAATCTACAAGAACCATTTCTACAAGGAAAATAAAAAGACTCCATATAACATTATACTAATGGTGAAAAACTGAATAGTTTCTCCTAAGATTGCTAAATGGCAAGAATACCTGTCCTCACTCTTATCTAACATCCTTCTGGAAATCAAAAGAAACAATTCTTGAAGATCAGACCAAAAACAAGTAAACTGACCTTGTACACAGGCTGCATGACTGCCGACTCAACAACCCCGGAGAACGTGACGGGCGCGCGCAGAACCACAGAGGGGAGCGGCCCGGAGAACGTGACGGGCGCGCGCGGAACCACAGAGGGGAGCGGCCCGGAGAACGTGACGGACGCGCGCGGAGCCACAGAGGGGAGCGGCCCGGAGAACGTGACGGGCGCGCGCGGAACCACAGAGGGGAGCGGCCCGGAGAACGTGACGGGCGCGCGCGGAACCACAGAGGGGAGCGGCCCGGAGAACGTGACGGGCGCGCGCGGAACCACAGAGGGGAGCGGCCCGGAGAACGTGACGGGCGCGCGCGGAACCACAGAGGGGAGCGGCCCGGAGAACGTGACGGGCGCGCGCGGAGCCACAGAGGGGAGCGGCCCGGAGAACGTGACGGGCGCGCGCGGAGCCACAGAGGGGCGCGGCCCGGAGAACGTGACGGGCGCGCGCGGAGCCACAGAGGGGAGCGGCCCGGAGAACGTGACGGGCGCGCGCGGAGCCACAGAGGGGAGCGGCCCGGAGAACGTGACGGGCGCGCGCGGAGCCACAGAGGGGAGCGGCCCGGAGAACGTGACGGGCGCGCGCGGAGCCACAGAGGGGAGCGGCCCGGAGAACGTGACGGGCGCGCGCGGAGCCACAGAGGGGAGCGGCCCGGAGAACGTGACGGGCGCGCGCGGAGCCACAGAGGGGAGCGGCCCGGAGAACGTGACGGGCGCGCGCAGAACCACAGAGGGGAGCGGCCCGGAGAACGTGACGGGCGCGCGCGGAGCCACAGAGGGGAGCGGCCCGGAGAACGTGACGGACGCGCGCAGAGGGGAACAGCCCGGAGAACGTGACGGACGCGCGCGGAGCCACAGAGGGGAACGGCCCGGAGAACGTGACGGGCGCGCGCGGAACCACAGAGGGGAGCGGCCCGGAGAACGTGACGGGCGCGCGCGGAACCACAGAGGGGAACGGCCCGGAGAACGTGACGGACGCGCGCAGAACCACAGAGGGGAGCGGCCCGGAGAACGTGACGGGCGCGCGCGGAACCACAGAGGGGGACAGCCCGGAGAACGTGACGGGCGCGCGCAGAGGGGAGCGGCCCGGCGAACGTGACGGGCGCGCGCGGAACCACAGAGGGGAGCGGCCCGGCGAACGTGACGGACGCGCGCAGAAGGGAACAGCCCGGAGAACGTGACGGGCGCGCGCGGAACCACAGAGGGGAGCGGCCCGGAGAACGTGACGGGCGCGCGCGGAACCACAGAGGGGAGCGGCCCGGAGAACGTGACGGGCGCGCGCGGAACCACAGAGGGGAGCGGCCCGGAGAACGTGACGGGCGCGCGCGGAACCACAGAGGGGAGCGGCCCGGAGAACGTGACGGGCGCGCGCGGA
Source organism: Phyllostomus discolor (assembly GCF_004126475.2). Taxonomy (NCBI): domain Eukaryota; kingdom Metazoa; phylum Chordata; class Mammalia; order Chiroptera; family Phyllostomidae; genus Phyllostomus; species Phyllostomus discolor. Next base: position 2,239,959 of record NC_040905.2, read on the forward strand.
GCCACAGAGGGGAGCGGCCCGGAGAACGTGACGGGCGCGCGCGGAGCCACAGAGGGGAGCGGCCCGGAGAACGTGACGGGCGCGCGCGGAGCCACAGAGGGGAGCGGCCCGGAGAACGTGACGGGCGCGCGCGGAGCCACAGAGGGGAGCGGCCCGGAGAACGTGACGGGCGCGCGCGGAACCACAGAGGGGAGCGGCCCGGAGAACGTGACGGGCGCGCGCGGAGCCACAGAGGGGAGCGGCCCGGAGAACGTGACGGGCGCGCGCGGAGCCACAGAGGGGAGCGGCCCGGAGAACGTGACGGGCGCGCGCGGAGCCACAGAGGGGAGCGGCCCGGAGAACGTGACGGGCGCGCGCAGAGGGGAACAGCCCGGAGAACGTGACGGACGCGCGCGGAGCCACAGAGGGGAACGGCCCGGAGAACGTGACGGGCGCGCGCGGAACCACAGAGGGGAGCGGCCCGGAGAACGTGACGGGCGCGCGCGGAACCACAGAGGGGAGCGGCCCGGAGAACGTGACGGACGCGCGCAGAACCACAGAGGGGAGCGGCCCGGAGAACGTGACGGGCGCGCGCGGAACCACAGAGGGGGACAGCCCGGAGAACGTGACGGGCGCGCGCAGAACCACAGAGGGGAGCGGCCCGGAGAACGTGACGGACGCGCGCAGAACCACAGAGGGGAACAGCCCGGAGAACGTGACGGGCGCGCGCGGAACCACAGAGGGGAGCGGCCCGGCGAACGTGACGGACGCGCGCAGAAGGGAACAGCCCGGAGAACGTGACGGGCGCGCGCGGAACCACAGAGGGGAGCGGCCCGGAGAACGTGACGGGCGCGCGCGGAACCACAGAGGGGAGCGGCCCGGAGAACGTGACGGGCGCGCGCGGAACCACAGAGGGGAGCGGCCCGGAGAACGTGACGGGTGCGCGCGGAACCACAGAGGGGAGCGGCCCGGAGAACGTGACGGGCGCGCGCGGAACCACAGAGGGGAACGGCCCGGAGAACGTGACGGACGCGCGCAGAACCACAGAGGGGAGCGGCCCGGAGAACGTGACGGGCACGCGCAGAGGGGAACAGCCCGGAGAACGTGACGGGCGCGCGCGGAGCCACAGAGGGGAGCGGCGAGGCTGCAGGACACGACGTCGGCGCCGGGAAACCAGCCCCGCCTGCGCACGCAGCAACGTGCCGTCAGCGCTGACGTTTCTGAACAGCGGCGTTTGCCACAGCTCCCCGAACTGGGGTGCCTAGACGTAAATCCGACAAAACATACACGGGACCTGTACATTCAAAACTATGAAACACGACTGAAAAGAATTAATAAATAAGCGAAGAGCTACACCCTGTTTATGGCCTGGAAGACTCAACGTAGTAAAAACGACAGCTCTCAAATGAATGAACAGATTTCGAGCAATGCCATTCAAAGTCCGAGCTGGGCTTCTCGTAGCTATCGGTGAGTTGAGCCTGAATTTTAGCTAGACAGAAAGGCAAGGGAAGTAGAATGGTTTAAAAGAGACTGAAAAAAAAAGGAAAATTGGAAGGATCGCAACTAGTCAGTTACAGCACGTATTTACTGTAAGACGACAGTAATAAGGAAGTGTGGTATTGCCAAATGAACAGAGAATACAACAACAGACCCAGACAAATGCAGCCAAGTGCTGACAAAGATGCAAAACCAATTCAATGGAAAAAGGATAATCTTTACAATAAATGGTAAAACAAGTGTGCATCTATATACACAAAAATTAACCTCAACTTAAACCTCACATCTTACACAAAAAGTCACTTGAAATGGATCAGCGAGCTGGATGGAAAGCATCATACACCAAAACTTCAAGAAGATGATATGAGGAAAAATCTTCATGGTCTGAGGTTAGGCAAACAGCTCTCAGATATGAAAATAAAAGTATACTTCAAAAAAGAAAAAATGTGGTAAAGTGAACTTTATATCAAAATTAAAAACTTTCACTCTACAAAAGGTACTGTTAATAAAAAAAGAAAAAGAAAAAAGATTGGGAGAAAACTTTTGCAAACTATGTATATAACACAGGACTTATATCCAGAATACTTTAAGAACTCCCAAAGCTCAACAAGAAGATAATATACACAGTTCAAAGGAAAATACAGGCGAAACGGCATCCACTCTGAGGACCACCGAGAAGAGGCGGTGAAGCATTAAGAGACAGGGTCGTGAGCAAGGGGGCAAACAGGCCGGCAGGCACAGCCCGGAGCGCAGGCTCCCAGCACAGGAGGGGTGAGTGATGACCCGTCCTTGCTGGGCTGGGGGGGGGGGGGGCTGACATGTGCGTGGGGGTCCAGGGCTCTTCCACACAGCACTGACAGGGAGCACCGCTTGCCAGCGAGTCCGCAGGTAAAGAGGGTTTGCTAGGGCTGCCAAAACTCACCACATACTCCTCCACTGCTACATAACCAAGGAGCAGGGATCTCTAGACATTCTTGCATTAAACAGAGGTGGAAGAGGGTGATCCCAGAATTTTCTTCTCATACATAATATGAACCCACCAACTACAGCTTTTAGAGCTAACCTACCAAAGCAGAAGGCATTGCACATACAAAAGGTATCGCTTCCTGCAAAATACCACCTTTCACTGCACAGAAGTAAATATTATAAAGCACTTTAAGTTCCAAATTTTAAAAGAATAATAAAGTCTTAACAAAAACCATGTTGAGACCTAGTTAATTCTCCAAATATCATTTGCACTAAGAATATTACAATTAAATTACCAATGTCTAATTAAATCTCATTTCATTAGACTTAAAACACAAAAGGTATAAATTTCATGCAAATTTCTATAAGTATTTTAAAGAAATCCCTTGAAAAAGAAGTGCTCTTTCACACAAAGAGTGGTAGTCCTCAAAAGAGCCAAAACATCTGTATTCACTTTAAAGCTCATCAAGACAGACTGACATTTTTAGGAGAAGCATATGGCTTGCTGAACAGTCATCTAGAACAGAATCTTTTGTCTGGTAAACCCTATTCAAGGTCCATTTACTTATGTATGGAGTGGCTGAATAAAGAAGAAAACATATTTGTGAGTCCTAAAAAACACAAAGAAATAAACTCTTCATCCTGCTTTGTTAAGCATATAGCAAAACATTTTACAAAAGCAGCCAGCTCTTCACTCTCAACTGCTCTCAACATCTGAAACAATTCTAAGAAATTGTTGAAACAAAAGAACTCTAGAAAAGCATGAAACTTTCTTAGAGAACTATATCCACCAAAGACCACCTCCCTAAAAGAGGCATTTCCATTTTAAAGGGTAAAACACTTTCTTCTTAAAACTGCGAAGGGCAGAGTTCAACAGCTGCGCTGCATTAAACCTGAGTCCTTCCAAAAGGAAGAACAGGGGTCTCTGGAGAGCGCACAGCGCGGCCGGCCGGCCTCGCCTGCGTTCCCCAGCATTCTCAGGATGCCTGCTTTGCCTCAAAGGGAGGCTTCTCCGAGAAAAAGCCTCTATCCAGTGCATGGGTGAAAGGCATACAGCAATTCAGATTTGGAAAATATGTAAAAATTAAAGCAATTTTGTTTGTTTCTGGGAATCTCCACACACCCCCACCCCAGGAAAAAGTGCATTTTGAAGTCTTCCGAGATATAGCATTAAAAACTATTTAAAAGAAAAAAAAACACAGTAGTTTTCAGCCCTGGATTCTCATCGGAATCATCATAAAGCTAAGTCTCAACCTAAACTTACTGAACCGATACATATTGGGACCAATGCAACTGGATTTTTACGTCCACCACAGGTGATTTGGGTGCACAGCAAGTGTTTCAAAACCACTGAGCTGAATGGAGCATGATCCCACAAAGGGAAAACTAAGTCTAGTGAGGGCCCTGGCCGGGTCACTCAGTTGGTAAGAGCGTCGTCCCAATAGGCCAAGGTTGCAGGTTACATACAAGAGCCAGCCAGTGAACGCATCGATAGTGGGGCAAATGGAAGTTTCTGGTTCAAACTCACTCTCTCTCTAAAAGCAATGAAAAAATTAATTCTAGGAAGTAAAGGCAGAAAGAAAAGGTCACATCTGAGCAACTAACTAGTTCTAAAGAACCTAAGTTGTATTCACTTATCAAAACAGACAATAGGAGAATTTGAGAATTTTGAAGTGCTCTCCTGATGTTAATTACAGGACAAAAGCCTTAAAATAGTTTGTCAGAATACCCAAATATCTAGATGAAAGTAGGTATGGAAAATGTGGCCACTGAATAACTCAGGCACAATAAGCGTCCACCAGAATCTTCGGAAAGTAAAACAGAAAAGTTCCAAGAGCTCATGTATTACCTGCAATTATCTGCCAACCTTTAAAAAGCTCCAGGCTTGACTCACCACCATCGGAGCCTCATTAACCCTACTTTATGTTACACACAATCCTAACAGGGTTACTTGCTTGATATTCAAACCCATGCTGAGCCCAAAAGGACAGTGGAACTGCTAAAGGGGAAGCAGGCCCGTCAAGGAAGGACCCCAAAACGCATTACACAGCAGACACGAGAACTCAGAAAGCATAACAGACGCTGCATAGCTTTTAAGGGTGGCCGAATCCAGTAACCGTTTTCCTCAGTGACCACTGGAGCAAGACGACAGCAAGTTACGTTCGGTACGCCTTGTTACTGCATACGTCACACGTACTTTGATTAAGACGGTGAGCAAGTATAAAAATCAAGTTACCTATAGAACGTCTCTCACCAAAAATAATGACAAAATTTACAGGAAAAAAATCCCAACTGAAAAGTAAACAAAAAAAAAACCCCCTAATTTCTTCGCTGGAGCCTCTCATCGTGCAAGAGGAACGAACAGCGGAGTGAAAGGAAGGAGCATCAGGAGTCTCTCAAAGAACACACCTCACCGAGAGGAGGAGAAATCACGGACGACACTGAGGTTTCCATTTACTTTTGTCAGACATAACAGCTCCCTCCGGGAAAAGCCAGCGTGCTCCTTCAGACGGCTGAATCAGACAGCTTCCGAGTAACGTGCAGGCAGCCCGCGCAGACGCTGCGGGCTGGGCCCCAGACCACTGCAGTCCAGTGGGTCTCACAATGGAACGCCTCACAATCCTGCTGCTGCTGGAAGGTCTTGCTTTCAATTTGTGAAAAACACAACATCTGCGAAGTCCAATAAAGCCATGCACGATAAAAGGAGGTATGCCTGTAAACTGAAAAACCTGTTTCCTCACCTGTATCTGTTTCCTCCTCTGAAAAGAACAGGGACTACGAACACCTGAGCTCACAGGATTCCTATGAGAAATACGCGAGATGATAATATAGGCAAAGTCCTTGGCAAGTGGCTAATACACAGTGAGAAATATAAATGAGCTGCTACTCTTAATTTGTGCTCAGAATAAATACCACGACAATGACTCTCAACTTCCACCACGGGATGTATTTCAGAAGCTTTCCCAGAGTGCCTTGCTCTGCACCCAATCCCCACCAGCCAGGGCCTCTGCTGACTCAGCTGTACTGCGTGGGGGCTGAGCAGCGCCCCCCCCCACTCAGCCCCACGGACTATAAACTGGCAAACATTTCATGTGGAGCAGCTTGCACAGAACAAGTCTGATAATCACAGTCAGTTACTGCTATTCCAGAAAGCTCTCATGTCCCACGAGTGCCCTTTTCCAAATACGTTGGTTTATACCTTTTTTAATTTGAATACAAAAGAGGAGTCCAGATAACTGCCAAAGAAATGTCTGAATACAAAAAAATCTATTTATGACATCAATCCAAAACTAAGCAGTTTTGGGTGAATACCCAATTATAATTAGAAAAGAATAGGTGTTTTGTATGTATTTTATATTCACATTTATTGGGTTGGCCAAAAAGTTCATTTAGTTTTTTCTGTACAGTGACTAGTAGCACCAAGTTGTCTTTAACTTCATGTGAAACCATTTTGTTAGATTGTATTACAAAAGCAGTTACATCAGCATGCATTTAAAAAAATCAAAATCAGTGAATTTTTGTGCAGTCATTTTAATATTAAAGGTGGAGGAAGCAACATTTTTGGTGCATTATGCTTCATTATTTCAAGAAAGGTAAAAACACAACTGAAACTCGAAGAGATTTGTGCAGTGCGTGGAGAAGGTGCTGTGACGGACCGAAGGAGTCTCGAGTGATGGGCGGTGTTTCTCCGCCCTGCTGACATTTCGGCCAAACACCTCCCTGCCGCGCGTGGGGCTGTCTCCCGCACTGGAAGGTTGGGGCGGCACCCTGGCCTCCGCCCACTGGAGCCCAGCAGCGGGAGACCGCCGACACACCAACACACATCCAGGTCAATAAAGTTACTGGTGAAGATGAAAATGTGTCTTTTATCTAACAGAAAACACGTAATGGACTTTTGGCCAGCCCCATACACAGGTCGGTCCCTATGTGGCTTTTACTTACACGGCTACTGACAGAAACACTGCTCGTGGCTTCCTCCTCTTCCTCACAATCGCACCTCTCTAAACCCGTGCTGTGTGTACTCATCTATGTACACATTTACCTGCGAGGTGCCAGCCGTTACACTAGGTGCCATGAAGTATACACCACTAAACGCAGGCTGCTTTCCAATCCCTCCCGCCCCCGAAAGCCTGCGACCTCGCCCCTGACCCGTTCCTCTGCCAGGGTGCACGTGTGTGTGTTACACTTCAGGGAACGGCAGTGCGGACACCTTGGTGGCATGCAGCAGAGGCTTATTTCTTAATCACGTTGTATTGTATGTAGCCCGCAGGCATGAGCTTCTGCTTTGCTCCCTGCTACCCTCATTCCAGGATCTAGGCTACACGGAAAGACCTGGCTCAGGACCCGTCCATCTCAGCAGAGGGGAAGAGACGAGGCGGCCCCCACACCGCTCCCCAGGCTTCCGCTGCACAGGGCACTCCGGTCCCAGCAGCAGTTCATTGGCCAAAACCAGTCACCTGGCCAATGGGGCAGTGACGGGTGATCCTGTCACAGGGGATGGAAGTGAATAGTTTAAAGAATCCCATCTACCACCAAGATTAAATAAAAATATTCAAGTTTGAATTACCATAAATGAACATTTATTTAGGTAAGGCTTACTATGTGCCAGACACTATCCTAGTATTTATTAGGATAGTATTTAATTCTCCTAAGAATTATTCAACAAAATACTGCTACTGATAAAACAGACCAACTAATTAGGGTTTTTTAATGAGGAAAATAAGCCAAACAATGAAACCTGTCAGAAGGCATTTAGGAAACATCTCAAGCTCACGAAACTTGGCTCCGATGTGTTCCAAAGACAGCAAAATAGCTGCCCTTCAGAGAGAAATTTGTTTATCCAGAGTATCTGAAGTTGAGCCAACCCACTGGTTTTAAACCAGGGTGTCAAACTCATTTTCACCGGGGCCCACATCAGCCTCGCGGTTGCTTTCAAAGGGCTGAAATAATTTTAGGACTGTATAAATGTGACTACTCCTTAACTATTAAGGAGATGAAACTACATTTGGCCCTTTGAAGGCAACCACAAGGCTGATGTGGCCCCCGGTGAAAAGGAGTTTGACACCCCCGTAAATTTAAACGTCCTAAATGTTTCTCAAATGTGAACTGAGACACTTTCCCAACAAGGTGTCTAACGCCCAGAACTCTCCAAACCTCGGGGCCTCGCACACCTCAGAGCCCCCTGCAGACTCGTAATTTCACACGGGCTCATCTGGCGCTGGAGGAAGGAGACGGAGCAGCAGGGCCGAGCCGAGACCGGAGGGCAGACCAAGCCTGAGAAAGGCCCGGCGCAGCAGGCACCACCGCCGCCGTCACCCCCTGCTGCAGGCCGGAGGCGCTCCGTCCCAGGTGAACACACACAAGACTCTGTCTGAAGTCAGGCGTGGAGAGACCGCACTGGCTGGGGAAAGTGTGCACGCGCAGGCTAAACCGATAAAGCCCGCTGAGCCCCAAGTACCGCTACTCTGAATCAGGGTGCCATGTTCACTGGCTTTCGCATCAATATCCTAAGTAGTTAAGCTCCCCTGGACACCCCCTTAGGAGAGTGGGTGCGGGGGGGAGGGGGGGGGAGGGGGGCACGCAAAGCCCAAGGAGCCAGGAGACTCACTCTGGAGCACGAGCCCGGGAACTAGACCAGGTAGATTGGAGCCGGGGTTCCAGTGATTTCCTCCCTTGTGTTTTTGGTCTGCTTTGCTTTTTCACCTTTTACTGATATAATTAAATTCCTAAGTTAATGTAGCTGGACACGGCTTCTTCCCTTCCACCGACAGCTCCCTCTCTCCGATGTTCATGTTTTTGCACCAGTCCCCGCCTTACCGAGTGCCTCACTGACTCCGCCCTCCCTAATTTTCCTCAAGTCATCTGAAATGTTACCTCATTTGCAAATGTTGTCTAGACATCACTAGCTCTCCTTCCACAACTAACCTTTCCGAATCTTCATTGCTCACAAAGCACGCGGGAAAGACGGTGCTTAAGGATGAACAGCAAAGACTATGAATACTATGAAAAATACTATGAAAAACAAAAAAAAATAAAAGGTATAGAAAGCAAATCAATGTGTTACTGGACTTGTGTTTAAACTTTGTTTTCCTTGGCTTTTAAGTTTTCTTTAAAGTGTGAAACAAAAGTCCTCTTATATGACCTAAATTTTTATTTGCTTTCCAAATCTCTCTCTTTTTTTTTTAAGATTTTATTTATTTATTTTTAGAGAGGGAAGGGAGGGAGGGAGGGGGAGAGAGACAGACAGACAGACAGACCGCATCAATGTGCGGTTGCTGGGGGTTATGGCCTGCAACCCAGGAATGTACCCTGGCTGGGAATCAATGCTTTCCAAATCTCTTATAACAACACACTTGCAACAAGAAACTCTTTAAATCTGGGTAGGTAATATTAATTATCATCCAAGTTTCCAAAACGTGGTATCTTCACTTCAGCTACTCCACTCTAGTTGCTGACATACAGCCATGCTCTGATCGGCCGCCCACCGGGGCACCCTTCGAATTTGCTTTCACTTCCGGGGCCCCTGCAGATGCAGGGATTTGCTGGGAAGTGTAAAACTAATGTCCGGAACGTCGAGGAGAACGAGAGGCACGCCCACTCGCCTCTCGTCTAGCCCTACGCCGCCCCATTAAGTACCCGGCCTTAGTTAGAGACACACTTGCCATCCCTCAGGTCCTCCATATGCAGAACAGTGGACTGCAAGCTCACTGGCCTTTCCCCACTCACAGCATCATTATTTTCCAATGACTGTACATTATCCACATGTCTCTGGACTACGTACTGCCTTCAAGCCTTTACATAACCCACTAACCTCGCCTCAAACCCACTATTTAAACCCTTAATAAAAATCACCTCCAATAATCCTTTCTAACTCACTCCCGCTCTAACCCTCTGTGTTCCCTTTTTTAAATATAACACTAAATTAATTAGCATTTTAATGACTCCCATGGGTCCCACACCCTTCACACCAGCCCATCCAGTCAGTCCTCCTGTCCTTGTTCCCAACGTTTAGTATGGGGCAGGACACTCTGTGTAAGCCCTGGTTTACCTTTACATGGGTTGGTCAAAATGTGAGTTTGTTTTACCGTAGATGGCTCTGATAGTGCTTAGTTGTCTTTAACCTCATTTGAAACAATTTTGTTAGATTGTACTGTGACAGCTGTCATATCAGTGTGCATTTAAAAAAAAACATCAAAATTGGTGAATTTTTGTGCAGCCATTTTAAGAGCAAAGATGAAAGAAAATACGCAACATTTTCAGTGCATTATGCTTTATTGTTTCAAGAATGGTAAAAATGCAACTGAAACACAAAAAGATTTGTGCAGTGTGTGGAGAAGGTGCTGTGATTGATTGAACCTGTCAAAAGTGGTTTTTGAAGTTTCTTGGTACTATTGACATTCTGGCTAAATGCTCCTTTGCAGTGGGGCTGTCTCATGCATTGGAGGATGTTGAGCAGCACCCTGGCCTCCACCCACTGGAAGCCAATAGCGGGAGAGAGCTGACTTACCCAAAATATAACCAAATCAATAAAGTTATTAGTGAAAGTTAAGATGTCTTTTATTTTACAGAAAAAAAACGAAACACACTTTTTGGCCAACCCCATACTAACGAGCTGTGAAAACAACGATAAAACATAACAATTATTCGCAGATAAGAATGCTTGTGTGTGCGCGCGCATGCTTGTCATGTTGGACTACAATAAAATCTGAAAAATTCAGGGGAAAAGGGAAATGCAGGATTCAGTAATGCAGTCGCAAATAAATGTCATCATTACAAAAATGCTGCAAGACTAAGCGGTAACAACAACATTGAATCACTGCGAGGGTTTAATAAAATTCTGCATGGGGAACCTCCCAGGGTGACCACCAACCTTTGAAAAATCAACCTCTAATATTTTCCCAACACTGACTTCCACCAAGTGTGCCTCCCAAGCAGATGGATGGATGCATGAAACCACGTTTCCGTTCAGAAGCCAAAGCAACAGCGCTCCGAGCGAAGAGGAATTCACCACCCCCACCACCCCCCACTCCCGCCGCAGACAAGGGCCAGAGTGGTGGGCCAGGAGGCGAATTCACCCCCCAGCCCAGGACGGGAAGGAAAAGCCAACAGGTGACTTCGCCCCCCTCCACCCCAGGTAAGGACCGGAGTGACGGGCTAACAGGCAACTGCACCCCCCGCAGGTGAGGACGAGCTGAACAAACAGGCCAGCAGGTGAATTCACCGCGCAGGTAGGGGTGGGAGTGAAGAGCCAGCAGGTGGACTGTACCCCCCAGGCATACACGGGAGGGACGGGCCAGCGGGCGACGTCCCAAACACCGCCCCGCCCCCCGGTAAGTAAGGACCGGAGTGACGGGGTGACGGGAGACTTCGCCCCCGAGTAAGGACGCGAGGGGCACGCCGGCAGGTGAAAAACGGAGGCTGCGGGAGTCCGGGCACCGGTGAGGCCCCGCCGGTTTTCCGGGCACCGCGGCAGCTGGGGGACAAGCCGCCCGGAGACCTGGCCCGGGGCTCCAGGGCACACCCCCCCGCAGGAAACCGGCCGCCCCGGCCGCGGCCGCCCCGCTCGCCCGGCCCGCGACCTCCGCAGCGGCGCCGCTCGCCCTCCCGCAGGGACGCCTTTCCCGAGGCCCGCGCCGGGGCCCAAGCACACAGAGCCCCGCCGAAGCGGAGGAGACGCCCGAGAGCCTGAAGAAGAAGCCTGACAGTCCTGTTACCTGGTCGGAACCCGCGACACGGAGACGGCAGCCGCAGCCGCTGCCCTTCGCCCCCACAGCGCCCGCCTCAGCGCCTCTGACATTGAGACCGCCGCCATGTTGCCGCACGCGAACGCCGGACGGGTGCCCGCGACGGACAAACGTCCTCCGTTCCCAAGCCCGCGCGACCGCGATGCCAAGGGGCGGGGCTCTGCTCTATTTATTTTTGTCTGCTCCTTTGTTAAGCGCTGGAATTTAGAAAAAGCGGTGAAAGGTTTGGTTGAAGAAAAATGCACAAATGCTTTAAGTGTAAATAGTATCTCAATCAAAGTGTAATTTTTTGTGTCTGTTATGACTGCTTATTTAATGAAAGAAAATACTTGAAAATGTAAACACCTGCAACTCATAATTTTTTCAAAGGACTCCAAATACTTAGGGCCGAGCCCACTGGAAGAGCCAGAGGGCCCTTTTGGCTCTTGAGAACCTAAAGTAGTGCTTTTGCAAAGTATTGCCAGATTGAGCTCGCCCGTCTCCAGGACCAGGCTGTGTTCTGAGTGATGCGCTCTGTTACGACAGAGTTTCCAAACGAACTCTGCGCACGTGGCCTGGCACAGGGTTATTATTCTTCTTTCTTTTTTGATGTGTGGCTGTATATGAAAAAACTCGTGGAGCATAATATTGGATGTCACTACATTCCCAGCAGTTTCTGAATATGCGATCCTAATCCACAGACACCAAGAAAATTATTAACTCTCTTTCCACACAAAACAGAAAATCATCTTCGGAGACACGTGTTGGAAACATGTCGACCTGAAGAACAATGACTGTATGAAATAAAAAGCAGGTTCCTTAGTGGGGTTTTTAAAAGACTTTTTAAAAACATAAACGCTGCTGCTTTTAGAATTAAGCACGTGGAAATATAGCCTTTATTAGAAGAATAGGGTTAGCAGGAGGATGGGGAATGACTTGCTTCTGTATTGTGGCGAATTGAAAGAAAACTTAACACATAAAGAAAAGGGGGAAAGAAAGAGATTCAGCAGCATTATTAGCACCCAGAACCAAAGAGAGGAACCCAGTCCAGGGAAAGATAAGATGCACAGAAAGATAAAGGAAGATGAAGGAGAGATGTCTCGGAGAATTTTCTATAAAACTTTTTATTTCGAAATAATTGTAAAAATAGCACAGAGAGGGGTCGTGTACCCTTCACAGAATTTCTCCCATTGATTACATCTTAAGTAACTAACACAACATCAAAGACGGGAACCTGCCATTGAAACAGAGTCCACTACTCTGTTTCCATTTTTATAATTTTGACATTTCAGGAGTGGACTCCTGCGTGTGACTTTTTGCGTTTGGCTTCTGTCATCCAGCACAAAGCCCTTGAGGTCCGCCCAAGTTATTGCACATATCAATGGGCCATTCCTTTTTATTGCTGAGTAGCATTCCATGGTGCGTTTATTAGGATTTCCCAGAAACACAAAACCAATAGATACAGACCAAGTCCCTTCACCTGGTTTGACAGGCTCCACAGGATGTGTGCCCCGCCCTGCTCTCAGGCCCCTGGCTGGGTCTCTGTCCTGCCTGGAGCCGTTCACAAGCTGCTGCCTACTGGAATGATCTTCGTCTGCGGTGTCCTGTCTAGGCAGCTGCCCTGCCCTTAAGATCACAGCTGAGAGTCAGACCCAGCAGCAGAATCTTTAGGTATTTCATCGGCATTTCCCACCTACCCCTTTCTCGCCGTCAGAGCCTCACTGACACTTACTGCGGACGCTAAAAAATGTCCCGTATTGCATTCGCATCAGCTCTTTCAGCTACCACATGGCTAAGGGGATCTGAAATCCCATCTGGGGGGGAGGGGGAAGCTTCAGAAAAAAAGGGACAAAGAGAAATGCCTCTTTTCCTGCCTTTGGCTGCAGTTGCATGTGGAAATAATGCCTGGAGCTGTGGCATCTTCTCAGCGTGAGGGGACAAATGTGAGAGCCCAAAGGACAGGAGAGCGGAGAGAGGGAGAGAGCCTAGGTCTTTCACGGCATTGTTGAGCTTCTGAATCAACCCAATTAAAATGCCTGCAGACGCTTTGGTATATGAAATAAGTGGCTTAATTGTCGAACCCTCTATTGGTGAGACATTTTGCTGCAGCAAAAACACGTTTGCCAGTGCTCTTGCACAAGGAGTACTTCTGAATCTGACGGCCCTGGCCCCCGACTCCTCTTCCTGTGAACCTCGCCCCCCACCCCCCTTTCTCCTTCAGTACTGTGGTTTCAATGCAATGTCATCATCTCCCTCTCCAAAATGGGAGGCAAGTTCTCCGAGGACAGGGATCATATGTGTTTGCTGATCATTTTCCTAGTACCTAGCCTAGTCCCTGACACAGAATCGGCCCCAAAGTAGGTATAGAGTGACTGAATGGGTGGGTGAATACAGGAATGAATGAAAGAATCTAATGGAAACTTTTAAAATGTCAAAACTAAGTCGGGGAGAATACCATTGCCTTTTTTGTTATTTTGTTGCTTAGAAAAAGCTTGTACAATTTTAAAAAATTTTTCAGTTACAGTTGACATTCACTATGATATCAGTTTCAGGTGTACAGCACAGCGCTTAGACATTTATATAACTTACAAAGTGATCCTCCCAATAAATATAGCATCAACCTGACACCACACATAGTTATTCTAATATTATTACCTATATTCCCTATGCTGTACTTTACATCCCGGGGACTATTTTGTAACTGCCAATTTGTTGAACAAATTATTTTTAATGTGATTGTTCTCTCAGGTCTACAGCACTTATTGGTTTCTAATATTTCACCTTTGATCAAGCGCCATTTCCTGAAGACCTCGGTGGGATGTGGGGAGCGGGGACCTGTGCTGCTTGGCAAGAGACCCGAAACCATGAATCTACCTTTTACTAGACTCGCCTTTCAGAAAAAAAATTTAATAACCCCTTTCATTTCCTTATTTCTCGCATTTCAAATACAGGATATAGGACTTGCAGGAACAGAAATAAGTGGCTACGGGCATTTGTTTATTTATTTATTTATTTTTACAATTTCACCCAAACTATAGATTCTACCACTAGGCTTAATAGATGTCCAGGTCCAAATACCATTTTAATATTTCAAATAGGAGTATTAAAAATGTGAATCG